>NW_004443991.1:4442855-4444369 GCF_000243295.1 Trichechus manatus latirostris | reverse complement strand
AAAGATCTTTACAGAGAAAACTACATGACACTACTGCAAGAAACTAAAACAAACCTGCATAAGTAGAAAAATATACCTTGCTCATGGATAGGTAGACTCAACATAGTGAAAATGTCAATTCTACCCAAAGCGATCTACAGATACAATGCAATCCCGATCCAAATTCTACCAGCATTTTTTAATGAGATGGAGAAATAAATAACTTACTTCATATGGAAAGGGAAGAGGTGTCAAATAAATAAAGCATTATGCAAGAAGAAGAACAAAGTCGGAGACCTTACACTACCTGATTTTAGAACCTATTATACTGCCACGGTAATCAAGACAGCCCGGTACCGGTACAGCAACAGATACATAGACCAATGGAAAGGAGTTGAGAATTCAGATATAAGCTCATCTACCTATGAGCAGCTAATATTTGACAAAGGCCCAAAGTCCATTAATTGGGGAAAAGACAGTCTCTTTAACAAATGGTGCTGGCATAATTGGATATCTATATGCAAAAAACTGAAACATGACCCATATCTCACACCATGTACAAAAACTAACTTAAAATGGATCAAAGACTTAGATATAAAATTGAAAACAATAATGATCATGGAAGAAACAATAGGGACAACTCTAGGAGCCCTAATACATGGCATAAACACAATAAGAACCATAAGTAACAATGCACAAGCACCAGAAGAGAGACTAGATAAATCAGAGCTCCTAAAAACTCAAACACTTATACTCATCCAAAGACTTCACCAAAAGAGTTAAAAGACTACCTGGGAAAAAATTTTTGGCTACGACAAATCCGATCAGCGTTTAATCTCTAAAGTCTACAAGATACTGCAAAACCTCAACAGCAAAAAGACAAATAACCCAATTAAAAAATGGGCAAAGGATATGAACAGGTACTCACCAAAGAAGATATTCAGGCAGCTAATAGACACATGAAGAAATGCTCACGATCATTAGCCATTAGAGAAATGAAGATCAAAACTACCATGAGATATCATCTCACCCCAATAAGGCTAGCATTAATCCAAAAAACACAAAATGACAAATGCTGGAGAGGTTGTGGAGAGACTGGAACACTTATACACTGTTGGTGGGAATGTAAAATGTTACAACCACTTTGGAAATCGATTTGGTGCTTCCTTAAAAAGCTAGAAATAGAAGTACCATACTATCCAGCTATCCCACTCCTTGGAATATATCCTAGAGAAACGAGAGCTGTCACAAGAGTAGATATATGCACACCCATGTTCATCGCAGCACTGTCCACAATGGCAAAAAGACAGAAGCAACCTTGGTGCCCATCAACGGACAAATGGATAAACAAACTATGGTATATCTACACGATGGAATATTACGCAACGATAAAGAACAATAATGAAGCTGTGAAACATTGTATAACATGATGGAAGCTGGAACTTATTATGTGAGTGAATTTAGTCAGTCACGGAGGGGCAATACTGTATGAGACCACTATTATAAGAACTCAAGAAAAGGTTTAAACACAGAAG
>NW_004443991.1:4427101-4442274 GCF_000243295.1 Trichechus manatus latirostris | reverse complement strand
CCCCTGGACTCTCTATCAGCCCAGAACTAAAACAATTTCCGAGGCCAACTCTTCAGACAGGGATTGGACTGGACTGTGGGACATAAAGTGATACTTGTGAAGAGTGTGCCTCTTAGTCAAGTAGATACAAGAGACCAAGGGGGGCAGCTTCTGTCCAGAGGTGAGATGGGAAGGCAGAGAGTTAGGAGCTGGTTGAATGTTCATGGGGAATCAGGCGCGGAGGGGAGGAGTGTGCTGTCACAGAATGGGGTGATCTTTTGGGGTCACATAACAGTGTATGTAAAAAAAAATTCTGTATGGGAGACTAACTTGAAATGTAAACTTCATTTAGTTACAGTAATTAAAAAAACGAAAAGAAACTGTGCAAGCCAAAAGACAATGGATGATATTGTCAAATACTGAAAGGAAAAATATTAGTCAATTCAAAATCTATACCCTCTGAAAATATCTTTCAAAAGTGAATAGAATTAAAATTTAAATTAAAAATATTGACAGTAATAAATTCTCACAAGGATGCAGAGCATTTGGATCTCTCATACATTTACTAGTTTCTTAGTTAAACATAAGTTCACCAGATGACCCAGCAATTCTTCTCCTGGGCATTTGCTCTGTTGTTGTTAGGTTACGTCAAGTCAGTTGTGACTCAAAGCGACCCTATGTACAGCAGAATGAAACACTGCCCGGTCCTGTGCCATCCTCACAATTGTTGTTATGCTTGAGCCCATTGTTGCAGCCAATGTGTTAATCCATCTCATTGAGAGTCTTCCTCTTTTTGCCTCTTTTTCCCTCTACTTTACCGAGCATGATGTCCTTCTTCAGGGGCTGATCCCTCCTGATAACATGTCCAAAGTATATGAGATGAAGTCTTACTATCCTTGCTTCTAAGGAGCATTCTGGCTGTACTTCTTCCAAGACAGATTTGTTCTTTCTTCTGGCAATCCAATCCATGGTATATTCAATGTTCTTTACTAACAGCATAATTCAAAGGCATCATTTCTTCCTCGGTCTTCCTTATTCATCGTCCAGCTTTTCACATGCATATGAGACAATTGGTGAAAATATCATGGCTTGGGTCAGGCACACTTACCCTAGAAAAATGAAAACTCATTTTCATACAAAAACCCTAGAAAAATGAAAACTCATTTTCTTGCAAAAACACTACACAAATGTTTTTAGCAGCTTTCTTGTTATAACTAAAGCTGGAGACAACCCAAATGGCAGTGAATTGGTGAGTGGATCAAGAAACTCTGGTACAGCTATAGAGTATAATATTGCTCAGTAATAAAAAGCAATGAATTATTGATACACACAATAACATGTCTGAATCTCAAGACATCATGCTGAGTACAAACGTGGTAATATCAAAAGGATACTTACTTATCCTTTTATTAATATAACATTTTTGAAATGACAAAATTGTAGTGACAGGTCAGTTGTTTCCAGGGGCTAAGCTTGCGGAGATGGTATGACTAACTGGGCAGCTTGAGAAAGTTTCTGTGAGGTGATGGAACATATCTGTATCCTGATTGTGGTGGTGGTTACACAAATCTATATATGTCATAATATTCCACAGAAGTACAACCGTATATGCAAACACACACACACACACACACACACACACACACACACGAGTGCCTGTGAAAACTAGTAAAATCTAAATAAGACCTGCAGTGTATAGGATTGTACCAAGGTCAGCTTCACGTTTTGGTAATGAACTATGGTTATGTGAGATTGAAGGCAATACGTGGAGACTCAATGGACTACTTTTGTAATTTATGCACACATCTAAAATAATTATTTCCAAATACAAAGTTTTAAAATATTAATTAAGGAGGCTAAAATGTTAGTGTTGTTGTCATGTACCGTCAAGTTGATTCTGACTCATAGAACCCTATAGGACAGAGCAGAACTACCCCACATAGTTTCCTAGGCTGTACTCTCTACAGGAGCAGATTACCAGGTCTTTTCTCCCTCGGACTGGCTTTTGAGTTTCAATCACTGATGATTTGCTTAGCAGCTGAGTGCTTAACCATTTCACAAGCAGCTCTCCTTTTTAAAATTATTGCCATCCTCCAAAAGAATCACACTATGTATTAGGCAGGAGAAGACATTTGCAACTCATAGGACAAAATATGTATAAAGAACTACAACATACCAAAAAGAAAAGACAAATTAACCAACTATAAAATGAACACAGTGTATAATACGTAATTCTCAGGAATTAAAAAACAAATTATATCATTTGACAAAATGTAAGGAATCCCTGGTGGTGCAGTGGTTAAAGTGCTAAGCTGCTAAGAAAAAGTCAGCAGTTCAAACCTACCAGTAACTCTGTGGGAGAAAGATGTGGCAGTCTGCTTCCATAAAAATTTACAGCCTTGGAAGCCCTACGGGGCAGTTCTACTCTGGGTTGGAATCAACTGGATGGCAGTGGGTTTATGGCATAATATATACCGTTAGAATGGATAAGAAAATTTATCAAGTTTGTTTTGTACAAATTGAACATACAAAATCATTGTAATATACTTTACATACCTAATATAATCTTATACATATCACATTTTATTAATGTTGCTGTTGTTAGGTGCCATGGAATTGGTTCTGATTCACAGTGACCCTATGTACAAAAATTTTTTGTTAAATTTTACTAATGGGATAATGGAAAAATTGTGGTGTATCCATACAAAAGAAAATTGCACTGCAATTAACAAATATGTATAAATCTTTAAAACATCAGTTAAAAAAGCAAATCACAGAATTACATAATAGAATATAGAGTTTTAAAATATGTAAAAGTAACATTTATTATTTCTTCATGTATGCCTATGCAGTAGTATTATTTAAGGAAGCAAGAAAATAAATACTAAGTTCAGGATAAGATTTACCATTGAAAAAAGGAGTGCATGGAATGAGAATGAAGAGGACTACATGGGGACTTCAAATACTACGGTAGTTTTTTTTTTTTCCCCTTTAAAAAAGGGTGTGTGTGTGTAAAAAGGTACAACAATATTAAGTTTTTAATAGCTCGATTGAGGTATGATTTGCACACAATAAACTGCACATATTTAAATTATATAGTTTGGTACGTTTTGAAATATAAAACAAGGGAAAAAAAAATAAGTACCTGTTGTCTTTGAATCAATTCAGACTCATAGCCACCTCACATGTTACAAAGTAGAACTGCTACATAGGATTTTCTTGACTGTACCGTATTTTTACACAAATAATGCATGCTTTCTAACTTTATTTGCCAACTGCACCCTCCTCTCCTGAGGTGTTTTTGTAAGTGCACTATGCTAATTTTTTTTAGCAGCAACACATAAAAAAAAAAATTGGTATAGTGGTGCTTATGAAAATATCTTGCAGGGGGAACGCACGGTTGGCAACAAAGGTAGAAGTCATATGTTATTTGTGTAAAAAACATCTTTACAAAAGCAGATCATCAGGTCTTTCTTCCATGGCACTACTGGGTGAGCTGAAACCTACAACCTTTAGGTTAGTAGACAAACACAAACTGTTTGCACCATCCAGGGAACTACGGGTGTGTGTGTGTGTGTGTATTTGTATATGTGTATGTGTGAAACCATTGACACCATCATGATAACGAACATGTGCATCACCGCCAAAAGTTTCAATAGGACATTTTGTGATCCTTTCCTTCTACCCCTTCCCAACCTTTCTACTGTCCCCATTCCCAGGCAACCATTGTTCTGCTTTCTGTCAATATAGATCAGTTTGCATTCTCTAGAGTTTTATATAAATCGAATCATAAGCATGTGCTTTTTTCTCTTTCTCTGGCTTCAATCACCAGGCAAAAGTATTGAGATCCATCCGTCTTGTAGCAAGCAACAGTGGTAGATTTTCTTTTACATTGTATTACATTGAGTCTTTGGGTGACTCTAACTGTTAAGCACTCAATTACGAGCTGAAAGATTTATGGTTCAAACCCACCCAGAGGCACCTCTGAAGACAGGCCTGGTAATCTGTTTCCGAAAGGTCATAGCTTGAAAACCCTGCGATGCAGTTCTACTCTGCACATATAGGGTCATCATGAGTTGGAATCAACTCAAAGGCAACTAACAACAACAAATATTTAGGTTTATGATTGTTTTCAATTAATTTTTGTTTATGGTGCAATGTATAGATGAAAAGTCTTTTATTTTGTATAGGGATAGCCAATTTTCCAGCACCATTTGTTACTAAATAAAATAAAATAACTTTCTTTTATTTACTAGATTGTTTTTGTAGCTTTGTCAAATGTAAGTTGTCAATACTTGAGTGGGTCTATTTCTGGATTTTTTGTTCTGTTCTATTGAACTATTTGTCTATCTTTATGTCAGTGTCACGTCATATTGATTATGGTAGCTCTGCAATAACTCTCAAAATTAGGTAGTGTTAATACACCAAATTTGTTATCCTTTTTTAAAGTGCTATTCTAGGTCCTTTGGCTTTCCATATTAATTTTAGAATCAGGTTCTAGAATCAGGTTGCCAATTTCTACAGTCCTGCTGGAATTGTGGTTGAATTTATAGATCTTTTTGGAGATAATTAATTTGCAGGTTGATTCTTCCAACCTAGGAACATGGTATATCTATTTATTTAGGTCTAATATCTCTCAACAATGTTTTGTAGTTGTAGTTGTAAGTGCATATGTTTTGTATATCTATTTTTCAGATGCATCCTTAACTCCTTCATGTTCTTGTAGTTATAGTATCATAAATGGTATTTTTAAAATTTAAATTTCCTCTGGTTGGAGACAGCAACCTTTCCTGTCTGTGCCCATTGGGATTTCTGGGTTGCCTGTTTAACCAGTTCCTAGTATGGGATATGGAAAGCAAGAAGTAAATCCACTGAACCCATTGATATATCTTTCCTTGGGTGCTGAGTTCCTAGCATTCTGCCTTCGTCTCTCCAACTTTCAGTACTCTTATGTTTATTTCACATATAACTTCCAGGGTTTTTAACTGTCTTTATCAGGAGGAATAAGGACAACAATGTCTACAATATCTTTCTGGAAGCAAAAGTCTCCGTAATTATCTTTTATCTTTTAATATGATTTAAATAATAAAAAATATATATTCTTTCATGTAGGTACCTTTTCTGGTTCTCATCATGACTTTGTGTATATTCATATTTCCATCTAATATAATTTTCTTTCTACCTGGAGGACTTTCCTTAAAATTTCTTTGTAGTGTAGGTCTGAAGCTGAAAAATTCTTTCTCTTAGGCATGTCTGAAAAGTATTTATTTCTTCTCTCTACCGAAAAAAAAATTGCTAGATACAGAATTCTTTTTTGACAGTCTTGTCATTTTTGTTCAGAACTTTAAAGATGTTGCTCCACTCTATTCTCACTTGTCATCTTTTTATTTTTGTTATTTTGTTCATAATATATTTTTCTATGATTGGTTACGAGGTTTTCTCATCATCTCTAGTTTTATAAAATTTAATATGCTATGGCCTATTGTAGTTTTTGCATATTTCTTTTGTTAGGGGAACATTGTGCTTCTTCAATTTATGATTTTTATTAAATTTAGAAAAAAATTCAGCCATTATATCCTTAAATTTTTTTTTTCTATCTCCTCCCCTCCATACGTTGGGGAATTTAACTACATGTAAGTTATGCCACTTAAAGTTTTCCCACTGTTTACTGATACTCTCTTCATTATTACCATTTTTTTTAGATTTAATGTGTGTTTCATTTAGTAAAGTTTCTATGTCTTCAAGTTTACTAACTCTTCTGCAATGTCTAACCTGTCATTGATACCATATAGTGTATTTTTTATATCAGATCTTTTAGTTTTCATCTCTATAAGTTTGATTTGGTTATTTCTTATATATTTCATATCTCTACTTAACTTTTTGGACATATGGAATACAGTTATACTGATTAATTTATTTCTTTATATGCTAATTATAATAGCTTTGTCAGTTATGTATCTGCCCCAATTGATTGCATCTTCACATGTTGAGTAATTTTTAATTGGTTACCAGTTATTTTATGTTTTACTTTATAAGATGGTGGATATTTTTGAATTCCTAGAAATAATTTGAGATTTGTTCTGGGATGCAGTTAGGCTTATTGAAAATAGTTAGATGTTTTCAGATCAATCCTCCATGATGTGTTAGGTGTGACAGGGGCAGTGCTTATATTAGGGCTAGTTATTCACCACCCTTAAGGCACCATATACCCTACCCAATTTTCCCTGAATTATGAAGTTTTCCAGTATTCCTGGTGGGAACAGGCACTATTCTTGTCCTTGTAAGAACATCAAGGATTGTTACTTCTAATCCTGTCTGGGTTTCTTTCCCCAGCCTTGGGTAATTTTCTCACACTCATTTGAATACTTGAGGAGGGTCTTCTCCATATATCTGGAATTTTCTCTCTGTGTAGCTTTTTATTGTATTTTGTTTTTTTAAACTTGGTCACCCTGGACTCTCACTTTCATTTCCTCAGGGAATTTGCCTGGTTCTATATGGGTACTCCCTTTCTGTAAAGTGGGCTAAAAACACTATCAATGGAAAGATAGGATACTCCTAGGTGTTTTTTTTTTTTTTTTTACTTAAACCATTATAAGCCAATTTTGAAAGCTAAGGTAAGAAATGCTTTTTTTTTTTTTTTTTAACATTACTCGAACTCACTGTCCTTCATTGACTGGTATATTGAAAAAGGTTTTTTAATTGTTTTGTTTTTGATCTTTTAAGTGGAAGGGTGAATCCCATTTCTATTCTTTATCTTTGTTGGGGAAGTAGTTAATATAAAGTTTTTAAAACTAGGAGTGCATACTTGTTTGTTATACTGTTCCTATATTTTTAGGTTATTTTTACAAATCACTTGTTATTTTAAAATGTCATGATAAATGAGCTTTCATTAGGAGATAGAACTTTGATGATCAAGTGTAGGCTATAGCAGTTGGTAGGAATAATAAACCGAGAATCATCAAAACAACATCATGTTGTCATTATTTAATAACTGATGGGATCATGACAGCATCTCAGACACTAGAAGAAATGAATATTCATTCAGATTATGTTAAACCAAATTGTGACATCAGAGTGAAGCTTCAAGGGTATACTGCTTCCAGTCTTTTGACTTCAGGACAGACTGTAGTGTCAAAACATTACTATATTGTGATAGGAAGATCACCTGTTTCTTTCTCCCTTTGAAATTATTATCGAGTTTGAGAATGGGCTGTAGTCATCACACTTAAGATTTGGATTTTGAACCTGTGAAGAAAACATTAGCAAGGAAGCTGAAGAAATCAATAAACAGTATGTTCAGAAGCTGTTGTACTGGGCTACTTTAAGGTAAACTACTATTTCATAACAGAATTTATCACCAGAGTATTAGAATAATATTCAAATAGTTTTCTTTTTGTAGGTGGTTTAGCAGTTCCTCTTTATGAGGGTTTATGAAAAGGCCCAGGGGTTCATGGTTCATTCCCTCTTCTCTCTCTCTCTCTCTCAATGACCTACTTCTACTTCAGCTCTAATAGCTATTATTTTTTGGAATATTTATATATAAATAATTTACCAATATCATTTTTGAGAACAACTAATAAGATTTTCACCATACAGCAAACCAATATTATCCAACCAAAAATTATCAAACTTTTATTGTTAATGACTACCAAGATATGTACCTCTCTGTGTTAGGTAGAATAATGATCCCTCAAATATATCTACATTCTAATCCCCAGAGCAAGTGCATATGTTACCTCATATGGCAAAAGAGGCTTTACTGATGTGATTAAGTTAAAGATCTTGAGATGGGGAGATTATACTAGATGATCTGGGTCCTATAAGGGAATAAATGGAGGCAGAAGAGGCAGAATCAGAGGAGATGTGACAATGACAGCAGAGGTTGGAGTGATGCAATTACTGGTGAAAGATGCTATGAGACAAAGAACACAGGCAGTCTTTGGAAAATGGAAAGGTAAGAGAACAGATTATCCTCTAGATCCTCCAGATGGAAGGGAACTCTGCCAACAAGTTAATTTTAGCCCAGAGACTGATTTTGGATTTTTGACCTCTGGAATTATAAGTTAATAATTTTTTTAAGCCACTAAATTTGTGGTAATTTGTTACAGCATCAATAGGAAATGAATACACTTTCTAATGAGGCATCATTTTACCCTGCATTATTATAAATCCCCCCCCCAATTGGCTATAAACTCTTTGAGGTCAGTTCTGTGCCATATTTGTGTTATCCATAGTTCTAACTACCATGATGCTTAACATAGTGCCTTTCACTATGTTGGTTCTCAATATAAAAACTTAATTTCACCACCAATAAGGTCCATGCAATGGAAGCTCACTAATTAATAACAATTCTAACTTTTATCAAAGGAATGATTCTATGATAAATGAAGAATATAATAAGTCCAATGACAATATACTTAGTGCTAGGCATTAACTTTCCAACATTTTCCAAGCTCATCTTCCTAGTATTTTGGCTTTGGATTAGGCTTATTTTTTAAGCAAAAGGAAAAAAAAAGTTGGAAATGTTACATAATAGTGTCAGCATACCACTGTTTAGGTGGTTTCAACGGGAAAATGTAAATATTAGGGTTTCCTCGGTGGCATAGAGGTTAACAGCTCGGCTGCTAACCAAAAGGTCAGCAGCTGGATTATACTGGCTGCTCCTTGGAAACCTAGGATTGCTACAAGTTAGAACCAACTTGATGACATCTACCAACAGTTTTAGAGAAGCTGAGAAGAATTGTCTAAGAATCTGGCTTGTGTTTAACTGTTTTCAATTTCTATTGTTGAATTACGGTGTGTAGGAGTGTCTTACTTTCCTAGTGCTACTGTAACACAAGTACTGCAAATGGGAGGCTTTAAAGAAGAAAAATGGATTTTCTTACAGTTCAAGAGGCTGGAAGTCCTAATTCAGGGTGTGGGCTCCAGAGGAAGGCTGTCTGTATTGGCTCTGGTGGAAGCCTTGCCTCTTTCAGCTTCCGTAGCCCTGGCATTCCTGTTCTTGGTTCGTTGGCGATACTCATGTGGTATCAGTCTTCCCACAGTTTGTGCTTGCTTCTGTGTCTAATCTGCTCTTTATCTAACTCAGAAGTGATTAGGTCTAGGGCACCCTCTACATTTACATGCCCTCATTAATATAACAAAGAAATCTTATTGCCAAATAGGATTACATCCACAGGTTTAAGGGCTAGGATTCCAACATATATTTTGGGGGGACACAATTCAATCCACAACAGTGTGTAAGGTAATTAGATTTTCGTTACTTTTTTTTTTTTTTTTTTTCCTTTGTGGAGGGATAAAGAAGCTGTCATGGGGGTGGAAACTTTGAGGGAAAAAGAAACCAAAGAGGAGTTTACCTCAATAAATAGTTCTAAACATGCCTTGAAGAGTTAACTAAAATGAGGGAAGGTGAGTTATGTATTATAAGTGCTCAGGATTGCATGGGAACTGAACCTCAGGCCATGATTACCAGCACTATACAACATGATTATGGTTTCATCTCTTCCCCGTGGAACTGCATACCACATGATTATTGTTCATCTCCTCCCTGTGTAACTACACTGTGTGGACACCTTCTTATAATATTCAGGAAAATTATCAAAGTGGTTGTGAGACATCTTCATATCTATCTATGGGGGAGGAGGATAGAAATGAACAAGTCACATTGTGAATGAAATAAGACAGTGAGATCCCTGGGATTACACCATAAAAAATACCTAATTAAAAATGGAAAATTTATTGTTGGGAGAAAATTCTCATGTGCCTCTTGTGTTGCTGTACATCTTGTAAGAAAATACAATGGAAGCATTTGTTCCAGACTAACTTTTCAAGGTGTTTGTAGAGTAAACAACCTTGGAATTTAAGGAGAGTGTCTCCCTCCAGATCAAAGTGCAGGCTTATTTGATGTTGGGTATAAGAAAAATAACAAGCTTGGGGAGGTTTTGTTTAGCTTCCTATAACACAATGGAGTTTTCTACATAGGCAGCCTCTACCTGGACGGTTCCATGTAACCACTGTGATACTAGCAGGGCACAGAGAACTGGTGTAAACATGAAGTGATTCTGCTTGCTGGGTAGTGAGTAATAAAGTCTTTTGTTTCTGACCCAGGAGTAACATGTCTTTTGCCAGTGTCCATGAAACTGTGGCAGGCTAATTTGTTAGCTTGCAAGTAGGGAAAATCTCAGATCCTACACTGAACTGAGTTTTTGATATTCTACTGAATTTGTTTATCCATTGATAAATTAAGAATTCTCATATGTATTGATTTCATTGAGGTCTTTAATTTTATGCTTATTTTCTATGGAACAACTTGTATAAACATGCAGACTGGCTCAGTAATTCTCAAAATGTTTTCCTTAGACCATTTACATGAGAATCTCCAGGCTCCCCGGGTCATACATCACACTTACTGAAACAGAATCTTTGGGAGTGGGGTATAGGAATCTGTCATTTTAAAAAAAAAATAATCTTATTAGGTGATTCTAAAGCACTCTTAGGTTTGTCATCCACTGAGCTATGAAATGGAAATGAATGATTAAATAATATATAGCATAATATTTCCATTTTCAGATGTACATTACTTTGCCTTTTTTATGTTCTGTTTATTGGGAAGTATTTCTTGGACATACACTGGATTAGTGAGAAGGAATTATCAGTTCTCAAGCTTTGTCTAAACAAATACTAGGCTTCACACTTGAAAGAATTCTTTCAGGTTTCCAAGCAGTCTATGATAATACTGTCAGCACTTTATATATTTAGGTTTGTGTGTTCAGCTCTTAAAAGGTTGTTTTAGTTTTCAGTTTTGTTTCTTTTTTAAACCAATTTTTTATTCCATCTGCAATTGGTTCAGGTTTCTGTGAGATCAGTGTTGCTGACTTGTCCATTTGATGTAGAGGCCCAAATAATAACACTTCAGCAGTAAGGATATATAAGTGAGGGACATCAGTATTCTCTGTAACCCAATCACTAAATTATTCTTTTTACTTTTTAACAAAATTAAAACCATACACTTAACACAATAGAGTTGAAAGAGTGTGGCTATGTATTGAATCCTGGCTCTTTCTTTTCTTGGTTTTGAAATTTTAAACAAATAACAAATATTTGACTCAAAAATGATATAAAATTGTTACAATTAAATTAAAGGATCCATATATCTTACCTATTACATAATACTCAATAAGTATCAATTTCTTATATTAAAGGACTATGTAGTAAATTTCATAAACATGATGATATTGTTGCTGTTGTTAGTTGTCATCGAATCGGTTTTTTATTCATAGTCATCACTTGTGACAGATTAGAACTGCCCCGTTCGGGTTTCTAGGCTATAATGTTTATGGCAGCAGATCACCAGGTCTTTCCCCTGCAGAGCCACTGGGTAGGATTGAACTGCCAACCTTTCTGTTAGCAGGCTACAGCTTAACCACTGCCCCACCAGAGCTTCTTACAATGGCACTACAGATTACCACACAACTACAGAATCTACATCTCGAAAATATTTTCAAGAAAGAGATACCTAGATGCATTTATACAATTATAAACTACTTTCCTGGATATTAATTAATATCACTATCTGGTAAATATAACACACACCTTCACACATATAAATATAAACATTCAAGGACTGAGCATGTTTTTAGGTCTAATTTTTCCCCAAGGCTAATTTCAAAATAAAAATTCTCCACAAATTTTTAGATTGGATTTAAGGCTTCAACCAATTTGATACTAAAATCCCCTGAAGCTTTTCAAAATCACTGTCTTTAAGTTCTGAAGTGGGAGATTTTTCACTGCCTTGGATTTTCTTGCTCTGACTTGAACAAGTTGTGCTTAGAATTTCTGCTATTATTTGTAATGTTACAGTTTCTGTATATCTCAAACTCAGAAAATCTTAGCAGAGACAATATTCTTCAAGAATCTATTTCAGAGGAGGCATGGTCAACATGGTGGAGTAGTTAGACGTTTCCTATATCCCTCTTACAACAAAGACCTGAAAAAACAAGTGATTTGATTGAAAATCTGCAAGCCCTGAACAAGGCAAGTTTAAGAAATCTGTCTGACTGATATGGGAGAGGGAGACTGCTTGGAAGAGGTGAGGAGGGCCAGAGCCACGGCGGTGAAACTGCAGCTCTGCAGCCACACCAGTCCGCGGTGAAGCAGGCAAACAGCTATGCGGTGCACATGCTTGGGAAGCAGTTTCCTCATCGAGAGAGACCCGGCAACAGAGATTCTGCTTGGGCACTCCAAACCAGTGAAGAGCAGCTCCCAAGAGGCTGAGATAAGTACATGTGTGCACATTTTTGCAGGGATTAAAAAAAAAAAAGCCCATTTGGGAAAAACCTCAGTCCCTTTTACCTCCTCCTTCTGACCTCTGCACTACAACCCTGTATAGACTTGTGGGGACCCATCTCAAAGGCGTTAGTCCTCACTGCCACAGTATAACAGGGCAAACATCTAAAGTTTAACTTCAACTGCTTCAGCTGTGAACTGGCAGATTTGTGACCCTTGAAACAGCCCTGCCCCTTAAGTAGGCATTTTTATCAATCTGCAGCAGTGCTTGAGGACTGGTGGTAGCAACTAAAACACCTAGTCACCTGCTACAGGAGTCCAAGAAAAAATGGTGCCCTCAAGTCTTTACAGCCAACAGAGTGGGGTGCTCATAGTCCAGCTGCAAAACTCACCTACGTACTCACCCTAGAGAATAGGGACATGCTTTCCTTTCAGACTCTCAGGGGCAGCCATCAGCCCCCTGCCTGGCTCAGCACATGATACCTTACCACAGCCAGAGTCCACTGCCTGCACCAATCACCCATGCCTCTCTAGGACTGGGGGTGAGAGCCTGCAACACACACTTGGTGACCAACTGCCTTGACACCTGAGCTGATCCCATATAGGAAAATTTAACAGACTTCTGTGTGCACATACTTAGTTACAGAACTAACTACCTGGTGACAGGACGTTAGAGATCCAAAGGTGTCAAAAATCAAACTAGTGCATACAAGCAGCCTATTTGGGCATATCAAAACAAAACAAAATAATAAGCTAGGTCTCACTAAGCAAATACAAAAGAAAATTATAATAAATTATTGATGGCTCAGAGACAAGAGTCAATATCAAGTCACATAAAGAGGCAGTCCATGATGGCTACAGCAATCTCCCAAAACAAAGAATCAATAAATTCTCTGAAGGAAGAGAACATCTTGGAACTACCAGAAGCAGAATACAAAAGACTAATATACAGAACTCTTCTGGAAATCAGAAAGAAATTCTACAACATGCAGTGACAACCAGGGAACATACAGACACACTAATAGCAGAACTTAAAAAAGTTATTCAAGAACATAATGCCAAATTTAATCGGCTGCAAGAAACTATAGAGAAAAAGCAATCAGAAATCCAGAAGATTAACAATAAACTATCAGAATTAGACAACTCAATAGAAAGTCATAGGAGCAGAATTGAGGCAGTAAAAGTTAGAATTAGTGACATTGAAGATAAAGCTCTTGACGCCAACTTACTTGAGGAAAAATCAGATAAAAGAATTAAAAAGAATGAAGAAACTCTAAGAGTCATGTGGGACTCTATCAAGAGAAATGACCTACAAGTGATTGGAGTACCAGAACAGGGGGGGATAACAGAAAATACGGAGAAAATTGTTGAAGATTTGTTGACAGAAAACTTCCCTGATATCATGAAAGATGAGAAGATATCTATCCAAGATGCTCATCGAACCCCACATAAGGTAGATCCCAAAAGAAAGACACCAAGACATATTATAATCAAACTTACCAAAACCAAAGTAAAATAGAGAATTTTAAGCACAGCTAGGGATAAAACAAAACTCATCTACAAAGGAGAGTCAATTAGAATTAGCTCAGACTATTCAGCAGAAACCATGCAGGATAGAAGACAATGGGATGACATATTTAAAAACTTGAAGGAAAATAACTGTCAGCCAAGACTTATATATCCAGCAAAACTGTCTGTCAAATATGATGGTGAAATGAGGGCATTTCTAGATAAACAGAAGTTCAGGGAATTTGCAGAAACCAAACGAAAATTACAAGAAATACTAAAGGGAGTCCTATGGTTAGATAATCAATAACACCAGAAAACAATGCAAGACTAGAACACAGGACAGAGTAACCAGATGACTCAGATACAGATATCTAAAATACTTCAAAGCTAAAACATTGAAAATAGGGAAACAGATATCAATATGTAAAAAAGGATAATATTAAAACAAAAAAAGAGGGACTTAAAAAGTGGAGACATTGAGTTTTTATATGGAAGGGAAGTTAAGGCCATATAAAGCAATAAAAGACTGGTATACACTTAGAAAAATAGGGGTAAATATTATGGTAACCACAAAGGAATCTAACAATGCTACAAATCAAAATAAAAAAATAGAAAAAAATAAAGACCCGGCAAACAAAAAATCTACAACAAAGAAAATGATGAAAAAAAAATACATAAAGAAAAACGACTCAGCACAGAAAATTGAGGAGAACAAAGAAACTGTGAACAACACAGAAAAAGAGATATCAGGATGACAGCACTAAACTCATACCTATCAATAATTACGCTGAATGTAAACGGACTTAATGCACCAATAAAAAGACAGAGAGTGGCAGACTAGATAAAAAAGCATGATCCATCTATATGCTACCTAAAAGAGATGCACCTTAGACTTAAAGACACAAACAGGCTAAAACTCAAAGGATGGGAAGAAAATATATCAAGCAAACAACACTCAAAAAAGAGCAGAAATGGCAACATTAATCTCTGACAAAATAGATTTTAAAGTAAAACCCACTGCAAGGGATAAGGAAGGGCACTATATAATGACTAAAGGCTCAATACATCAGGAGGACATAACTATAATAAATATTTATGCACCCAACAACAGGGTTCCAAAATACATAAAACAAACTCCAACAGCTATGAAGAGAGAGATAGACAGCTCCACAATAGTAGTAGGAGACTTCGACACACCACTTTCGGTGAAGGAGAGAACATCCAGAAAGAAGCTCAACAAAGACACGGAAGAGCTAAATGCTACAATCAACCAACTTGATCTCATAGAGATATATATAACACTGCACCCAACAGCAGCCAAGTATACTTTCTTTTCCATTGCACATGGAACATTCTCCACAGTAGACCACATATTAGGCCATAAAGCAAGCCTTAACAAA
>NW_004443991.1:4415957-4425458 GCF_000243295.1 Trichechus manatus latirostris | reverse complement strand
AAAAGAGACCTGCATAAGTGGAAAAATATACCTTGCTCATGGATAGGTAGACTCAACATAGGGAAAATGTCAATTCTACCCAAAGCAATCTACAAATACAATGCAATCCTGATCCAAATTCCAGCAGCATTTTTTAATGAAATGGAGAAACAAATCACCAACTTCACATGGAAAGGGAATAGGCCCCAAATAAATAAAGCATTATGCAAGAAGAAGAACAAAGTGGGAGGCCTTACACTACCTGATTTTAGGACCTATTATACTGTTACGGTAGTCAAGACAGCCTGGTATTGGTACAACAACAGATACAGACACCAATGGAATGGAGTTGAGAATCCAGATATAAGCTCATCTACCTATGAGCAGCTAATATTTGACAAAGGCCAGAAGTCCATTAATTGAGGAAAAGACAGTCTCTTTAACAAATGGTGCTGGCATAATTGGATATCTATATGCAAAAAACTGAAACATGACCCATATCTCACACCATGTACAAAAACTAACTCAAAATGGATCAAAGACTTAAATATAAAATCAAAAACGATAAAGATCATGGAAGAAAAAATAGGGACCATGCTAGGAGCCCTAATACATGGCATAAACACAATAAGAACCATAAGTAACAATGCACAAGCACTAGAAGAGAGACTAGATAAATGGGAGCTCTTAAAAATCAAACACTTATGCTCATCAAAAAACTTCACCAAAAGAGTAAAAAGACAACCTACAGACTGGGAAAAATTTTTGGCTATGACAAATCAGATCAGCATTTAATCTCTAAAATCTACAAGATACTGCAAAACCTCAACAGCAAAAAGGCAAATAACCCAATTAAAAAATGGGCAAAGGATATGAACAGACACTTCACCAAAGAAGATATTCAGGCAGCTAGCAGACACGTGAAAAATGCTCACGATCATTAGCCATTAGAGAAATGAAGATCAAAACTACAATGAGATATCATCTCACCCCAACAAGGCTAGCATTAATCCAAAAAACACAAAATAACAAATGCTGGAGAGGTTGTGGAGAGACTGGAACACTTATATACTGTTGGTGGGAATGTAAAATGGTACAACCACTTTGTAAATTGATTTGGCTCTTCCTTTAAAAGCTAGAAATAGAAGTACCATACGATCCAGCTATCCCACTCCTTGGAATATATCCTAGAGAAACAAGAGCCGTCACTCGAATAGATATATGCACACTCATGTTCATCACAGCACTGTTCACAATAGCCAAAAGATGGAAGCAACATAAGTGCCCATCAATGGATGAATGGATAAACAAACTATGGTATATCCACACAATGGAATAGTATGCTACAATAAAGAACAATGATGAAGCTGAGAAACATCGTATAACTTGGTGCTAGCTGGAACTTATTATGCTAAGTGAATTTAGTCAGTCACAGAAGCACAAATACTATATGAGACCGCTATTATAAGAACTCAAGAAAAGGTTCAAACACAGAAGAAAACATTCTTTGATGGTTATGGGGGTGGGGAGGGAGTGTGAGGGTTATTCACTAAGTAGATAGTAGATATGAATCATCTTAGGTGAAGGGAAGGGCAGCACACACTACAGGGGAAGCCAGCACAACTGGACTAAGCCAAAGCTAAGAATTTTCCTCAATACAATCAAATAACTTTGAGAGACAGAGTAGCAGGGATGGGGGGTCTGGGGACCATGCTTTCAGGGGACATCTATGTCAACTGGTATAACAAAGCTTATTAAGAAAATGTTCTGCATCCTACTTTGGTGAGTGGCATCTGGGTTCTTAAAAGCTTGCAAGCGGTCATCTAAGATGCATCAGTTGGTCCCAACCACTTGGAGTAAAGGAGAACAAAGAACACCAAAGACACAAGGAAAGTATTAGCCCAAGGGGTAGAATGGGCCATGTAAACCAGAGACTTCATCAGCCTGAGGCCAGAAGAGCTAGATGGTGCCCAGCTACCACCAATGAATGTCCTGACAGGAAACACAACAGAGGTTCCCTGATGGAGCAGTAGAAGGATGGGATGCAGAACTCAAATTCTAGTAAGAAGACCAGACTTAATGGTCTGACTGAGACTGGAGGCGCCCCGGAGGGCATGGCCCCTGGTCTGTCTATCACCCCAGAACTGAAACAATTTCCAAGGCCAACTCTTCAGACAGGGATTGGACTGGACTGTGGGACATAAAGTGATACTTGTGAAGAGTGTGCCTCTTAGTCAAGTAGATACAAGAGACCAAAGGGGCGGCTTCTGTCCAGAGGTGAAATGGGAAGGCAAAGAGTGTTAGGAGCTAGTTGAATGTTCATGGGAAATCAGGGGCAGAGGGGAGGAGTGTGCTGTCGCGGAATGGGGTGAGCGGTTGGGATCCCATAACAATGTATGTTAAAAAAAAAAAAAACTCTGTATGGGAGACTAACTTGAAATGTAAACTTCATTTAATGACAACAATAAAAATTTAAGTAAAAAAAAAATCTATTTCATAATTGTTTTAATATCTTAACTGAATAAATAGATGTGATCATTTCATTGATAGATTTATAATGTTTGAGATTTCTATAGTAAAATGTTTGTGTGCCTATGCAACTGAAGTTTGAAAAAAGTTCGCTAAAAATTATTAAAAAAATTAGATTATGCTCAAGGTAGTGTGTTACAAATTTGAAATCAATCCATAGGTTACGGAATTAATCTAAGCATTCAAGTTCACTTTCACATGTAAAAATCTGTCTCAGATATTCAGGCGGCAATGTGCCTGCTATACTTCATAGATATAAAAATATAAGCATTGTTATCAATTAGGATTAGGTTTAGCTACATACAAAAGAAAACCCTCAAATAAAGGACTTAAGCAGTCACCGTTTACTTATCCTCTCACATTGAGATCCAAAGATCTGTGACTCACGGTTGGTGTGGGGGCTTCCTGTGGGCTGACTTGACCTTCTCTTACCTCCCTATTCTTCCATCTTCAGCCTGTGACTTCCACCTCAAGTTGGAAGGACCGGTCATTATATCAAGTAGCAGGAAGGAAAAAGAAAAGGAAGGTTTAAGAAACGCACACTTCCTCCCTTTCATGAAAAAATGAAAAAAAGAAGACAAAACCCTTAAGTGCCACATCATATTTCTGCCTACATTTTATTGGAAGGATTTAGTCTCATGGCCACATTTAGCTGTAAATCTGTGGAAGAGAGGAACAGTGACTTATTTTAGGTGACATTGTGCTACTAGCTAATAACAGGAAATTAGTTCCTACAAAAGGAAAATAGTTGATGTATAGGGAGTCAATTAAAATTTCTCCAACAAAAGTTAAATAAAATTATTGAGAGGAGCAAGAGAAGGAGGTGACATAGACAAGTTTGTTTTTTTAAATTAAAACCATTGCTGTTGAATCAATTCTGACTCATAGCGACCCTATAGGACAGAGTAGAACTGCACCACAGGGTTTCCAAGGAGCGGCTGATGGATTCGAACTGCCGACTTTTTGGTTAGCAGCCTGAGCTCTTAACCACTGCACCACCAGGGCTTATTATTAGGAATATTGTAATACTTTGAGAAATGTCTTCAAGTAAGTATCTTCTTTAACCATTGATAACTCTGTTTGCCTGCTGGAAGAAGTACCTTACCTCAGTTAAAAATAAAACAAAATAAACAAAGTAAATGAATGAATGAGTGAATGAATGAATGAATCTCTTTGAACAAACTCAAACTTCCCACTTCCTGGATGTGAAAATACATGTTGTCACCAACAGCTTGATGTATTGCGGATATTCTCTAATATAAATATGTTGACTATCTATAAAAGGCATACATAAACAAAGACTATCTATAAAAGGTAAATATCCAGATGTGGAAAACTAAACAGTATATTATCTAGGATAATAAATTCATAAAAATATTGAAGTTTTTTGATCCAAAGTTATCTCTGAGTTGATCTACACCAACTCCTTTTACAAATTAGGAAAATAAGTCTCAGAAGGTGAATTGAGTTGTTCTGATCCCACACTATAACCCTGGTTTCCTGAATTTGAAAACAACTTATTTTTCTGTGTTCAATTTCCAGCAGAAGATACTTTATAGCTTCTGTTACTTAAGATCTCTCTCTTTCTTGAAATTGATACGTATTGTATTTCTGATACATATTATAAAAAATAGCAGGAATATGCCTTTTCTGATATTAATTCCAAATACTGTTGAGTATATAAAGGATATGTCAGGCCATACGCTAGGTGACAAATTCTAAACAAACTTCAAAAAAGCAAAAGTGATGTCGAATAATATAATGGCATTTGTAATCTACATTTTCTTTTATAGAGTACAAATTAGTGAAGAATTTATTTATCCACATTTGTAAGAGAGACCCAAATTAGCAATAGTTTAAAATACTGGTGTTCATTTTTCTCTCATGTAAAATGAAAAGAGGAAGTAGTTAGTCCAGGTTGTTACAATGGTTCTGGTACAAAGTGTCTAAGAATCCTCCTATCCTGGACTCCTCTGCCTGTAGTGTGTGCTTCCATCTGCACAGTTGACTCATGTTTGCATTAGCTGAAGCTCCAGCCATCATATCATCATTGCAAGCAGAGGTTGAAGAGGCACACACAAAAGGAGACTTGCTAGCTGAGTCAGGACCCAATTCAGGAAGGCTTTTTGCAAGTCCTAATGAATGACTTCTGACCATATGATTTTAACCGAAGCAATAGTCCCATGACTTCAGTTGGACACTATGATTGCAACTACGAGTCTCAGCCTTGGTGTCATCTCACAAAAATCCAAGAATTATGTGGCATTTACAGCCATCCAGGATTTACCAGGCTAAGAGAAGATGCCTCCACAATCCTAATGAGCTTCCTGAAAGTTTTCAGACTCCTAGCTGTCAAAGGGGATTTAAGCCCACCTCAGCAGATGGGATCTCTGTGTGGAGAGCAGTGAATTAGCACCGAAAGGAAAGCATCTACCAAGAAACTGGAGGATTATCCTCCCAGAGAGTTTCTCTCTTAACTTTTCTAGAGAAACAAATACTGACACCAATTGTCTCCTTTTAGGTAAAGAATAGAGAAGAACATTGTTTTTACAGGAAATAAAATTGTCTAAGACCCTGGGAATGAATTTCCCATTTTCTTTTTAAGAAGCTTCAGATTCAGCTGAACTTTTCTTTGCAGTCCTATATCTTAAGCAGAAACTGGCACCATTTCTAATGACTTACCTAACCTACCTATAGCTATTAATGGTAATCAGACTTTCTTCTCCAAAACAAATTTCAGTAAAGTTGTGGTCAGTTTCCTTTACTGAAACCAGACTTTGATAAATATTGTGATATTCAACGTCTCCATGGAAACAGTTTTCAAAATGAGGTCTGATTATGATCATGGCTTAGTAACAAGACCAATGGAATTTTTAAAATGGCTTTCCTAATTCTAACAATATTCAGAGAAGAAGAAGAGTGTTAAATGCCTGTGTGTATTGGCATTGTACAATATTTCTGTGCATAAATTTCCAGAAAAAAAATACAAAAATTCAGATGTAAATTATTGCAAAAGAAAATATTTAATCAATATTTAATTGTACTTATTTCTAATTACAGATGACATAATATATTTTTCAAATTATATTTAGAATAAACAAATTTAATATGATATTATTAATGCTTTTTTTAAAGATAAAAATCCAAATTTAAACGTAAGTGGTAAATTCTTCACCTTCTCCTTTCACAATAATCAGTGAGGAATAGAACAGAAAATGTATTTTAACTTATGTCATAAGAAGGATAAAATAAGCTCAAATTAAACATTTATGCAGTTGGATTACTATAACCTCATTTATTTATGAATTAATTGGTTATTCATTAGACACATATCTTGATTCAATATCTGATATGCACTGGATCTCTTAGTGGTTATTCAGAGTACTAAGCTGATAAAAATATTGTCTAGTCAGTATCTACATTGTCTGTTTACTTATCTTTCTCTACCCGGAACTAACTACATCAGTTACTTCCCCTGCTTCCTGCAGCAATTTCAGAGAACAGTATGAGATAATACAGAGTGCTAAATTGAATATAATCCAGTGTCAACATTTGTGGCACAACTAATAATTGCTTTGGAAGGTCAAGGCAGGGAAGTCAATATGGACTGGAGTTATTTGGGAAGTTGGCAGATTTAAAAAGGGCTTTAGAGGATTGCAAGGGTTAGGATGAGCATAGAAGAAGAGAGATGACTTTAGCTATGAAAATAGCCTTAGCAATATAAATAGCCTTCATTTATCAATAATAATAATAATGGTGAAAAATAAAATTGAGGATGATAATTATCAAAGGAGTGATATAAATATAAAACATGGACAAAGGAAAACATTATAAAGTTAGTGATTTCTTTGTAGCAAGGGATATCTTTTAATAAGCCATTATATCCATATCATATACCTCACTTAACTGGTGGAGTAGAGGCAACATGGGCCAGGCCCTGTTGGATTATAAGTATAAAGGTCCATAGCAATCAACAAAGATGGAAATTCTATGTCAGTTTAAGATCAGGGAGGCAAGTACAAGTCTCAAAATGGGACAGAATCACTGCTAGTAAGTAAAGTGAATGTACACCGATGTCCAAAAGTGGATACAAGATGGAAATATCTGCAACATGGCTGGAATGCTTGCAGTTCCAGTTATTGGATATAAGTTTGTTGTATAGGTGTGTTGGCTAAATTTAACTGCACAGGTCTGGGGCAGGAAACTTGAAAATGTTCTTTCTTCTAAATCTACAATATTTCTAATATATCTCCCCAATTTCACATGGCTACCAAGGGTAAGTTTTTCGGCATAGCTAAGAGCTAACAAAAACAAAATCTGAAATGCAAGTAAAAAATGTAAGCTTTAGTATTACAAAGTTCTGCATATTGAACAATTAAAAATAGTGATAGGTACTTTCTAGAGCTTGTTGATAAATACAATTATTTAACCTATGTAGACTTCAAAAAACCGTAGACAAGATGTATGAAAATTTTCTGCAAATAATTTATCGTATCTGATATAAAACAGATAATATTCAAACTCACTTATGGTATGTTGTCTAGTACACAGAGGCTCGCTAGATGACAATGAATTTATATGATACAACTAGACCCAAGCAAGAGAAATTTCTGTTATACAAAACAAAAACTATCTATAAAAGGCATATTTACCTAAATGCTTAAATAAGTCCTGTTCTTGCCTAGATATGGCACATTTTAAATAACTGCTTAACAATGATAATTATACATATGTGTGTGTCTGTGTGTGTGTGTGACAATTAAGTGTGTGTGTGTGATTATAGGGAAAAAGAGACCTTTACAGATAGTGTAATGCAGTCCAGTTCTCTCAATTTTAAAGCAAAATAAATCTGATCCACATAACAAATGAGAAGTTCAACTTAGCTTCAGTACTAGTGGCATATGTGTCAATAAAAGTTTAGATAAAACCAAGACAAAATTAGTACTTGATCCAATAGATCACGGAGAGTCATTGCAGATACTTGATTTTGGAAAACAGTAATGTGATAAAATAAATAGATTTAGAGAATTATTTAGGTCATCGTCGTGGTTATGACGTATGCAGAAATGAGGTAATGATGACATGCACTATGAGGTGAGCAGAACGGTGGGAACAGAAAGTAACAGAAATATGAAAGAAGTATTTTTGAGACAAAAATTGACTGGGATTGGGTCATATTAAATCTAATGGAATATGGATATAAAAAGTTAAGATTGACTTCTTGATGTTGAGCCTAGAATATAGAATAGCTACCCTTTCCATTGTAAGATACAGAAACAATGAAGTGAAAGTGTAGAGTACAAGAGAAGGTAAAGTGGAGGACTTCCGGGCAACATGGCGCTACAGGCAGAAGCACCAGGCCATCCCTCCACAGCAAAGATCCGAAAAACTAAGTCAAACAGAGTTACATGTCAATACTGAAACCCTATGCATCAAACGAACAGAGGAGAACGAGGAGAGATGCATGCAGAGATCCTCTAAGCTACTGCAGAATGGATCCACCATCTTGGACTCCTATTGCAGATCAGCAAACAGGGGGTACGAGAAAGCAGCTTCACAAAGCTTCCAGCAGGAGACAGAACAACCAGTAACCATCAATATAGGCTTTCCCACCCCCACTTAGCCTTGTCTGCTTCATACAGCCACAGTCTCTTGGCTGGGTAGCACGACCTGCACCGTGGTGTCACTTGGATTCCACCCACACGCACTGGCCGGCTCCCTGAGTGCCTTCTGTTGGCTGCTGGTATTGATTTTTTCTCCTTCTTTAGATTTCTTCCTTACCTCTCATCACCTCCGCCTCCTTTCTCTCAAATACCTGGCTCCATGGGCCATCTTTGCAGCTTCCAGAAAGGCTGTAAAACACTGCTCCACTGAGAAACCGCTTCCAGGCCTGTGCCACCACACTGGTGGGATCCTTGGGGCTTTTTTGTTTGTTTGCCCTGATTTGTTCTGTTTTGATTTGTTTGTTTGTTTTCTTTTTCTTTTCTCGGCTTGGGAGCTCCTTCTAGCTGGGCAGTACTGTGCAGGTGGAAGCTACTCCCTTACTCTGCAAAGATGCACGGGGACATCCCTGGGGGGCATTTCTTTTTTCTTGTTTTTTTTTTTGTTTTGTTTTTTTTTGTCTGTTTCTTTCTTGTTTTGTTTTCTTCTCTCTCTTATTCCCTTTTTGTCTTTCTTCATTTCCAGTTTTTCAATTTATTCATTTGTTTCCTTTTACCCTTTTTCTTTTTTTTTTTTCATTTTTGTTTTTCCCCATTTGTCAGTCTCTCGTATCTCCACTCCAATAGCAAGCTCCCTTGGCACTCTTTTTTGTTTGTGTGTATGTTCTTGGCTCTTGTTGCTCTCTCCTCCTCCTTCATCAATCCGATACCCATCTTAGCCCCACACATCACAGTCTACCCCCTCCTTCCTGCCTACTTGCACTGTGCGCTGAACATCACACTCCCAAGCAGCACAGGCACGACCTACTGGAACCTGCCCCTACACTCATTTCTGGTCTGCACTGTCAGCCCGGGTATGTGCCACAAACAACCCATCCCAGCAACTCCTCTTCAGCTGGACCTGCCCTGCTATACCATACCTGAGTGACTGACCCTGCCCATTGGAGAAGGAGGTGAAGAGTATCATGCCCACAGATGAGCAAACAACAAAGAATGCACAGACCGCCTACTCAGGCACAACCAACTAAAACAAAAAAGCAGGAAGAGACAAACAAATCTACAATCAATAAACGAGGAAAATAACCACTGAATGCCCCAAAGACAGCAGACAATATGAAAACATTTACAAAAACAGGACAGGATTGTTTCAGTAGGTGTCCAAAATAAAACAACAGATGACCTTCCAGTAGAAGAAAAGGAACTAGACCTAACTGATAGGGAATTCAAATCTCTAATATTCAGAATTATCCAAGAGTTGAAGCAAAAAGCAGACAAAAATGAGGAAAAAATAGACAAATTCATGAAAAATACAGGCAAAAAATGGAAGAATTCA
>NW_004443991.1:4396862-4414896 GCF_000243295.1 Trichechus manatus latirostris | reverse complement strand
AAAAAAAAAGCACTACAAAATGCAATCCCAGTCCTAGGAATATATCCTAGAGAAATAAGAGCCGCCACACGAATAGACATATGCACACCCATATTCATTGCAGCACTGTTCACAATAGCAAAAAGATAGAAACAACCTAGATGCCCATCAACAGATGAATGGATAAACAAACTATGATACATACACACAATGGAGTATTATGCAGCGATAAAGAGCAATGATAAATCTGTGAAGCATCTCATAACATGGATGAAACTGGAGGACAATATGCTGAGTGAAATAAGTCAATCACAAAAGGCCAAATATTATATGAGACCTCTACTGTAAAAACTCATGTAAAAGTTTACACACAAAAAGAAACAATCTTTGTTTGTTACAAGGGATGGGAGGGGTGGTAGGGGAACTAAATAGACAATAGATTAAGTGGTAACTTTGTTGAAGGGTAGGACAGTACACAATATTGGGGAAGCCAGCACAACTTGTACAAGGAAAGGTCATGGAAGCTCCATACACACTTCCAAACTCCCTGAGGGACTGATTTGCTGGGGGAGGGCTGTGGGGACCATGGTTTCAGGGAACATCTAGCTTAACTGGCATAACACAGTTTACAAAGACAATGTTCTACATTCTACCTTGGTGATTAGTGTCTGGGGTCTTAAAAGCCTGTGTGTGGCATCTAAGATTCTCCACTGGTCTCACCCCTTTGGGAGCAATGGAGAATGAAGAGAACAAGACACAAGGAAAAAATTAGTCCAAAGGACTAATGGACCACAGCTACCACGGCCTCCACCAGACTGAGTCCAGTACAGCTAGATGGTGCTCAGCTACCACTGCTGACTGCTCCGACCAGGATCATAATAGAGGGTCCTGGACAGAGCTGGAAAAGGATGTAGAATGAAATTCTAACTCACAAAAAAAAGACCAGATTTACTGACCTGACAGACTGGAGAAACCCCGAGAGAATGGCCCCCGGACACCCTTTTAGCTCAGTGGTGAAGTCACTCCCAAAGTTCCCTGTTCAGTCAGGGATTGGACAGCCTCATAAATAAAAATGGAACTAATGAGGCACAGCAGTCCAGCGACAAGGACTAGAAGACATTTAGGGGCCAGGAAAGCTGGAGACAGGGAATCCAAAGTTGAGAAGGGACAGTGTTCACATGTCGTGAGGTTGTTAACCATTGTTATAGAGCAATATGTGTACTAACTGTTTAATGAGAAACTATTTGTTCTGCAAACCGTCATCTAAGGTACAAAAAAAAAAAAGAATTATCTATGTGAGATCAAATTGACAACAGCAACTCAAAAGGTTTGATGGAAAGCCTAGGGGGCAGTGAGTTGAAGATAATGGTGATGGAATAATTTGGAAAAGGATAGTGAGAATAGCAGCACAACTGGAAGAATGTAATCGATGTCAGTGAATTGTACATGTAGAAACTTTTGAAATGGTGTAACTTTGGCTATGTATATTTTCACCAAAAAAAAAAAGGTCCTCAAAGGTCGAGAAGGGAGAGTACTGACATGTCATGGGGTTGTTTACCCATGTCATAAAATAATACATGTACTGACTGTTTAATGAGAAACTATTTGTTCTGTAAACCTTCATCTAAAGTACAATAAAAAAAATTTTTTTAAGAAGAGAAGGTAAAGTGTTCATTAATGACAACCAGAATTTGGGGGTGATGTGGGACATCACTGAGAAATTCTACAAATAAAGAAACTTCATGTGTTGAAGACTTACTAATGGTCAAGATTAAAATGATAATTTTGGAAGGTCAGTAGAGGAGCAGTGGATGGAGACAGAGGCTCAGATTAGTTCTAAGAAGCATAGATGGTAAAAATGCCCGGAGTCAAAGACTCAGTATTAAAAAGACCCATGGTCATTGCATCATCAGAGAGAGTGAAGCATGGAGAAACAAAAAGAAAAGAGTATAATCAACATCCAATGACTATGCCATTTGCATGCCAATTTTCACATATTTTTCTTATGTAAAAATGTTATCCCTCTCATTGCATTGAGAGTTCTTGGAGAAAACAGGTTTTGTGTAATGTGTCTATGCTTCTGTGCTCATATCTCATGAATGCTTGATAAAGGTATTGGGAAAGGCATTCACCATGGGCCTTGAGTGTTCCTGAACATTCTTGGAAAGAATTTTTTACTCTACTGTTCTTACTTCCTCCACTTTTTGTCAGCAATTCCTAGAAAGGGGTCTTCTTCCTGTGGCTACTAACTAGATAATGATCAGGATGAAAAGGTTGAAAGGTTGTATGAGGTCATATAGACTGATTTTGAAAATTTGGATTTCTCCCTGAGTCTACTGGGGTGGGAGGAGTGCAGTTATAACTACTGAATACCAAAAAACCAAAAAAACCAAACCCATTGCCATTGAGTCATTTTCGACTCATAACTACCCTATAGGACAGAGTAGAACTGCCCCATAGGGTTTCCAGGGAGTGACTGGTAGATTTGAACTGCCGAACTTTTGGTTAGCAGCTGAGCTCTTAACCACTCTGCCACTGCTGAATAAGATACAGTAATTTCTAGTGGTAGAGATAAACCAATAACTCCAGCACCTGGAAAGTGAACATCTTAAACTTAAAAGGTACAGGGAGTGAAGCGAGGATGATGAAGGCTTTCTTTGTCCCTTAGATCTAGCATCACAACTTGGTCAAGCAGTGGCTGATCTGAACTTCTACTGGCTTTGTCATCTCTGAGTACATACTGTAAAAACAGAAAAACTCATGTGGGCACGGCTAGTCCTGAACGCTTCTGCTATGGTTGATGTCATCAATAGCAGCCCCAGAACTTACATATACAGACACAGAGACTGTCACAGCCTTGTTTAAACTCAGCTGATGCAAATTCATGTACTTCTGATGTCTGACCAGTCTTGTTATATATAGTCATTGACAGTGCAATTACTAAGAGACACTGCCCATGTAACCAAACCAATGTAATGGTGACAATCAATACAGCCTGAACTGGAGTGACCTGTGCCCCTTCAGGCTATGCTTGTATGTGTGGAAGAGAGGACCCTAAGATAAACATCTTTCCATTAAGGATAGACAGTTTTGTTTGTTTGTTTGTTTTCTGGTGCCTGAGGTGTGCTTTATTTTGTAATATTATCCCACTTGTGTTTGATTGGAAACCCTGGTGGCATAGAGGTTAAGAGCTACGTCTGCTAACCAAAAGGTCGGCAGTTCAAATCCACCACACGCTCCTTGGAAACTCTATGGGGCAGTTCTACTCTGTCTTATAAGGTTTCTATGAGTCAGAATTGACTCAATGATAATGGGTTTTTTTTTTTTTTTTTTTTTTTTTTTGGTTTTGTGTTTTATTATTTTAACCAGAACTGTGAAATATTTAGGATACAAATTAATAGATAAACATTAAAAAGAAAAGTTAAGTACAGAAAAATACATTTAATAAAGTAAAATATATATATATATACACATATATGTATGTGTATGATCCAAGAGAGTAAGATAAGCTGTAAATGAAG
Organism: Trichechus manatus latirostris; assembly: GCF_000243295.1. Classification (NCBI taxonomy): domain Eukaryota; kingdom Metazoa; phylum Chordata; class Mammalia; order Sirenia; family Trichechidae; genus Trichechus; species Trichechus manatus. The sequence goes on along the minus strand of NW_004443991.1, from coordinate 4,411,396 downwards.
CTATTAAAAAAAAAAAAGTTTCTCCAGAATATAATCTGTAAAGTTCTTTATCTCCTGTATTTCTTTATGTCTTCACCCTCCTTCACACATTTTTCAATAAACTTTATAGACCTAAGGGGAGACCACTAACATTGAGAACTGGAACAGAAATATCTTAAAGATCAGTAAAAATTATTTTATAGGGAAAAACTGTTAAACACTGCAATAATCTACCTCATGATGTTGAATTCGTAGCCTCCAAAATGCACCCCTTATGAAAACCACTTTTATACTTAGGTGACTGTAGACCCAGCTGTAATATTTTCCATTATATTCTTTAATATAAGAACAGGAAGTATGGTAGAGATCCTCGGCTCAGCTTTTTCTTTTTGATCTGAACTTTTTTTTTTTTCTCTTTTCTGCCTTTTCCTTTTATACCACCTCTAACCGATTTCATCTAACCAGGAAACTAAAATGCACGTGAATTTAGTTGATTGATTCCAATCTTTGCAGATGCTTTTGAACTTAAAATAAATAATGTTTAATTTAATTTTAAAATTGAAGGTAAAAGATCCATGTTTGAGTTCTCAGAAAGACCATTGGAATTCTTTGGACCAAATTATTATTTTTTTTATGACAATAATTCCTTATGGAGTTGTGATGCTTAATGTTATGTGTTAACTTGGCTAGGCCATGATTCTCAGTGGTTTGGCAGATATTATGCAGTCATCCTCCATTTTGTGATCTGATGTGAGTAGCTAATCAGCTGGGAGGGGAGTTTCCTTGGAGGTGTGGCCTGCATCCTGTATGTATGGATGTTCTGGCAAACTCCCTTTCTCTCTCAATCCTACATTCATCTCATCATCCTCTGACCTTTGGTTCTTGGGATATGAGCGAGCAGCCTGCTGTCTGACCTGCAGATTTTGGGTTTGTCAGCCCCTGCAACCAGGTAAGTCAAGAGAAGCCCCCAGCCTGACCCATGGATTTGGGACTTAACGGCCTCCACAATTATGTGAGCCATTTCCTTGAAAAAAATCTCCTTGAAATCCATTTCAAGCCATTTCCTTGAAATCCATCCTCAACAAGATGGATTGACACAGTGGCTGCAATAATGGGCTCAAGCATAGCAGTGATTGTGAGGGTGGCACAGGACTGGGCAGTGTTTTGTTCTGTTGTACATAGGGTTGCTATGAGTTGGAATCAACTTGACAGCACCTAAACAACAACAACAACAACAACATATGTATGTATAAATACACTTCACTGGTTTTACTCTTCTAGAGAACCCAGCCTAAGACAGAAGTTTTTCTGAGAGTCAATTAGATTAATGCAGAATCAAACATTTCATCAAATATAAATTGCCATATTTACCTAAAGCTTGATAATGATTATTATATTTGTTTTTAAGGTTATTCCTACCTTTACAGTGCTGAACTTACTGTCAATGCAATTTTAGCTCTGTCGTGTTCTAAAATCTTGATTTTTTTAATAAGATGACAAATGCCATTATACATCTGCCAGGTGCAAGAGTTTAGTTTTGTTGACAAAGCATAGTCATTTTGTAGAGGGTCATGTACAGTTGTCGTCTCAAATTCCAAAGTGCATTAAATTAAAATAATGGTGATTTTACTAGTAACTATAATCGATTCATTTACTCAATAAATATTATGTTCCTACTATAGTCCAGGCACTTCTCCAAATTCTGGGATGCAGTGGTGAGCAAAACGACATGGTTTCCACTCTTATGGTTCTTACATCTTAGAGGAGAGAGATACAAAATAAATAAATCAATTAAGACAAGTATAATAAGAAAAATTCAGGTCGTGATTGATATGTATTAGGAAAATAATAAAACAGGGTTTAAGAAAGATACCAATTGGAGTTGAGCATATTATATATATGAGCTTTGCATCTGACATTTTACTTACTATTTTACATATGTCATTACACTGAAATTTCACCATATTTATAAAATATATATGTTATATTTGTTTTACTGATGAGAAAATTGAGGCACAGAATTGAGTAACATCTCTATTGTCATTCAAATTTTTCAAAGAGCCAGGAATCAAATTTAAGCCTTCTCAAATTCCACACTGAATTTTCGTGGTAGTATATAGAAGACCAATATGAAAAAAAGAAATAAGTTTGTAAGCATTCCTGGTCCCTGTGTGGTGCAAATGGTTAAGTGCTTGACTACTAGCTGGAAGGTTGGCAGTTTGAACCCACTCACAGACACCTTGGAAAGACAGGCCTGGATCTGCTTTCTAAAGGTCACAGCCTTGAAAACCATACGGAGCAGTTCTGCTCTGCACACATGGGGTCAACATGAGTTGGAATCGACTCAATGGCAACTAACAATGACAAATGTATATTGCCACAGTATGGGTTAATAGTGAAAGAGAGTTCTGGAGAAATACATTGCTCTTACTAGCTCACACTCCTCTTTCCTTTTTCTAACTCCTACTCTCCTTAATGTACAAGCAGTGACTTATCAGAATTTATCATACTGTCTGGTCTTATAATTGCACTGCATATTTGGTCATAATATTTTCATATGTACTTGCTTTATGTCTATAAAAAAAAGGTTTATACCTAAGGAAGAACTGTTGGATTTAAGTGAAAAAATATTAATATGTCTTATTGGTTATGAAATCCAAAAATACCAAAATTCTGTCCTTGATTATATTAATTAGTTCTCAGACCTGTAAAATCCCTGATTAAAAGATAATAATAACATACACATAGAAGAAAAAATATACTTTATTAGAAGTTGAGGTTTCTTGTCAAACTCCACAGAGACAGCCCTGGGCCTAGATCTAAAAAAAGCTTAACTGACTTAGAAAAAAAGCATGTCTAAAATCCAAACTAAATCTCAGTTCTTATCACACTTATTTCATGAAAAAACAGAACATATCCACTGTTGAAAAGAGTCAGACAAATTAATGTGATTACTGTAATACGTAAGGTAAAATTGAATTCTCCATCACATTTCTTAAATTTCTTTTTTTATGGGGGCAAGGAACAGAGGAAAGAGGTGATTTCTAAGGAAATGTGTTTGCCTCATGGGGGAACACGAAGATGACACACATAAATGATCCATAGCTTCAAAACATGGAGGTGGAACAACGGGATAACTACATACTCTGTGTATGTATGTATATGTGAAGTTGGATGTGTACCTGACAATATATACATAAATTAACTCAAAATAAATCATAGACTTCACTGTATGACTAAAATCCTCTCTAAGAAGAAAACATAGGAGTGAATATCTATGACCTTGGGTCATACAATGTTTTTGTGGATTAAATCACAAACGCACAAGCAACAAAATAAAAAATAGATAAACTGGACTTAATCAAAATTAAAACAAAAAAATGTGCAGGGCATCTTGCACAAAAGAATGTGAAAACACAACCCAAAGAATGTGAAAAATATTTGAAAATCATCCACTAGGAGCCCTAATAGCACAATGGATAACCTCTTGGCTGCTAACAGAAAGGTCAGGGGTTCAAACTCACTAGCCTCTTATAGGGAGGAAAGACCTTATGATCTGCTCCTGTAAAGATTATGGTCTAGGAAACCCTATGGGGCAATTCTACTCTGTCCTGTAAGGTCACTATGAATCAGAATCAGCTCGATGGCACAGAACAACAACAGGATAGCTTAATAAAAAAAGACAGGTAATAACAAGTGCTGGCAAGGATGTCAAGGAATTGGAATCTTGAAAGATGGTTGGCAGGATTGTAAAATGAGATGGTTATTTTGTAAAACAGCTTGCCAGTTCCTAAAAATATTAAGTAGAGAATTGCCACGTGGTCTAGCAATTCCACTCCTAAATATATATCCAACAGAAAGGAAAACATATGTACATAAATGTTCATAGCAGCATTATTCATAATAGCCTAAAAGTGGAAATAACCAAAATGTCCATCAACAGATAAATGGATAAATAAAATGTGGTATAGCTATACAATGAAATATTATTTGGCAATAAAAAGAAAGAAATGCAGTACTGGAATATGCTACAATATGGATGAACCTTGAAAACATGCTAAATGGAGAAACCAATGATAAAAGGTGGTATATTTTATGAATCCATTTATATAAAATGTCCAGAATAAAAAGTCTATAGAGACTAAAAGTAGATCAATGTTTGCTGGATGGGAGGGGTATGGAGGTTCTTTTGGGGGTGATGAAAATATGTAACATTCGATAGTGTTGATAGTTGCACAACTCCCTGAATATCCTAACCACACACAATTGCACACTTTAAAAGGGTGAATCTGTTGGTATGTGAATTAAAGTTCAGTAAAGTGGTTATAGAAAATGAACCATACACCCCTGTGTTTAATCTTTCTTATTTCTTTGAGATGATTGAGGCCTAAAAAAATGCACTTAAATTTAAAAATCCAGTTGTTTATTACTTCTCTGCTTGAAAATGGAGTGGGATGAGGGAAGAGGAGAGCAAGGAGAGAATTCTTCAGTTTCCCCTAGAGGCTAGCAAGAACTTTAGCTCATATGCACAAGTGGAAGGAAGAGCATGGATTTTGGATTCAGAAAAATCTTGGTACCAATTCTAGTTCAATTATGTTCTAGGTATTTGATTATGAAAATGAATTAACTTCTCTGAACTTCAGTTACTGTATATGTAAAAGCAGAATAATAACAATTATAATAAAAAATTATGGCTGCTGTGATTACTAACCAAGATAGTTTATTTTGAGTGACCACCCATTATAAGTACTACATAGCTAGTGAATATTCTTGCTTTATTGCCTTTTGCAAGCAGTTCCTCACACAGTGTTTGGAATGGAACATAATAAGTGTTCAGAAAATACAACTTGTTTTCACACTTGGAGTTTAATATAGAATAGACATATTCATCCAGTTCAAGAACACTTGTTTTGGAGTTTCCTAAAATTAGTTTTATAGATACTTGACCATTAATTCTGCTAGCTCTTCTTTACTTAGTCTTTGATTACGTGCTTTATTTCCCCATTTTCTGTGGATCTATACATTATTTAACCTTAACTGTTACCAATTAGCATCACAGAAACAACACTTGATTTGCTGTATTGATCAATAACAACAGCAAAAAATGAAGCTGAATGAAATGATGACCATCAAAGAAAAATGGAACAAGATATGTGGCTGGTTTCTGCACTTTCTAAAGGTGGATAAAAGTGGTGATGTAAAAAAAAAAAAAAAATTAGCATCAGAAGTCTTTTCTTTCCCCTAACTGAAAATATATGAGGAATACGCTCCCCAGTAATAAACACAGTTAAGTTGAAAGAAGCCTATTAGATATGTATTGTTTGCAGAATCATAGTAACAACCATAAAAAGTATAATGGCTAGAAATTACTGTATTTTTATGCAAATAATGCCACAGCCTTCTATGTTTGTCAACTGCACACTCCCCCCCACAAGGTATTTTAATAAGTGCCACACTGTCAATTTTTTTTTTTTACATGTTGCTGATTATATTCCAAGTAAAGTTACAGGGGTTATACATATTTTAATGCATTTAAATCTCATGAATAGATGCTTATTTTTGCACACATTTGTATTAAGTTTGAGGAAAACTCTCTCCTTCATCCCACCTTTTATTCTGATAATCAGTTTCTCACTGATAAAAGGGGAATGTTGTATAAGGCTTGACAATTGTATAACCTCTGTATTGATAAAACTTGTAAGGTCATTGTGATAGGTCAATGTATTTTCTCTCTTTCTTTCACAGAAATGAAACTCTGAAATTTAGCTAAGTGCTTGGCTACACATAAAAAAATCCTGTATTTCCCAGTTTCTCTTGTGTGATATATGGCCATATTATTAAATTTTGGCCAATGAGATAAAGCAGAATTAGAGTATTAGTTTCCTATTTCTGCTGTAACAAATTTCCACAAATTTAGTTGCTTAAAACAACACGGATTTGTTATCTTACTACTCTGGAGGCCAGAAGTCCAAAATGGGTCTCACTTGGCTGAAATCACTGCGAAGGTATGGTTACATTCCTTCTGGAGGCTCCAGGAAGGCCTTTCCTGGCTTCTTGATTCCATCTGCATTTCTTGGCTCGAGGTCCCTTTCTCCGTCTTTAAAGCCAGCAGTGTAGCATCTTCACGTATCTCTCTAACTCTGACACTGACCCTCCCGCTTCCCTCTTTTACTTTTAATGACCCTAGTGATTACACTGGGCCCACCTGGGTAATCCAGGGTAATCACTCTATCTCAGGGTCAACTGATTAGCAACCTTAATTCTATCTGCAACCTTATGCCTCCTTTGCCATGTAACAACAGACTCACAGTTTCCAGGGATTAGAATGTGACCATTTTGGGGACGTTTTATTCTGCCTACTACAGCAACTTTCAGTATATATCCTTTAAGGTTGTGATACCTTGGCATTCTAACTGTTAGAATGAAAACTTGATTGCTGGAACTGAACTATGAAATTAATAGTATAACTCAACAACATGATATAACTCAATGATATGGTATAACTCAACAGCAGTAATAATAATAATAGCAATTGTCACTTGGAAACGTGACTATATATTATTCTCTTCCATTTACCCATGCCCTTGCAATATGATGTCATAAACTCTTCCCATCAAGAGTTAGAGTCTTTCTCCACTCCTTGAATGTGTGCTGACCTTATTTATGTCTTACTTGGCCAATGTGACAGCAAACATGATATAAACATAGATTTGAAAAAAAAAATTTGCAAACTAGTATATGCCTTTTCTTACTGCTCTTGGAACTTGTTCTACTACTACAATGTGAAGAAGCTCAGGCTAATTTGCTGGAGGATAAGAGATCACATCAATAGAGAGCTTGGTCATCCAGTTGTGCCAGATAAGCTCATCATAAACTAGTCAATCCCAGTCAGTCCGCCAGCTGACCATGTACTCATGAGCAAAGTCAGCCTAAAGACCAGCCAAGCTTATCCCAGAACAGCTCAAATTGCTGACCTGTAGAATTGTGAGCAACGTAAATGGCTGATATTTTAAGACACTAGTGTTTGGATGGTTGTTGCATAGCAAAAGCTAACTAATACGCAAGCTAACGTGTAATATATATACAGCTTACTTTGTGCCTGGAAGTGTTCTGAGTGCATTATATGCACTAACTTTTTAAATCGTCACAACAACCTTATGAGGTATTTAATATTATCACAATTTTATAAATGAGAAAACTGAAGCACACAGAGATGGAGGAGTATGCCCGTGGTCACACAGGTGGTAAGTGATGAAGCAAGAATTGAACTTAGGCAGTCTGGCACCAGAGACTGTGCTCTTACTTACTCTACCAACCTGTGCTACAAGGACCCCGGGGTCATGACACTGTGGGGAGTCCAGGACTGATTCTTAGAATATTATTTTTAAATCACTGTTAGTTAGCATATTCTGTCACTCTCAGCCAAACCTAACCTTTACTAATGCAGAATTTGGTGCCTGGATTATGGTGTTATAAGCAAGAGAAGCTAAACATATGGCATTGGACTAGTGAAATTTGTCATATGTTGGTTGGGAAGGATCAGATATTAAAAGCTACTAACGTATTGTGGAGTGGCAAACTATTTGGCATGGATTGTGTCCTGCTGTTTGTTGTAAGGCAGAACATGTGTTAAAGGAGGCTATAGCATTAGCGAAACTTATAGGAAATTTCCAAAATGTAGGCATACATTGACTGTTTCTAGATGCTAAACAGAGTTACTCAGACTAGAATTTACCAGTCTAAAAGCAGAGTTGAAAAAGATTACCATTCTGCCTAGAAAAGCAATACAGGCCTGCTGTTGGCAATTTTCATTGATCGAAAGTCTAATATTTGGTGTATTCACAAGCTTGAAGAAACATGCATTTGTGCCCCAAACTGAAGCTATTATAGATGGTGGCTCTGAAACATAGACTAGAACATGATAATAAGACTATTATTCCAAGATAACTTGAAACAAATTTTATTCTCTGTAGCAAGAATAGACAAAAGTTATTCCTTTTCCATCAAGGTCTATTGTTTAGGATAGTTTCAGAGTAGTTTCCAGTAAGTAAGACGATGATAAATAAAAGACAAGTGTCTAAGCTTCTAACACTATATATCAGCAAAATCTTTGGCTGTGAGTGTCTGCACATGAAACTTACTAGAAGAAAATTGGCTGGAAATCTATTAAGTTTTGAGGGAAATTATACTGTCAAAAACACAAGCTTGACTTGAAAAATGTTGTAATTGCTTACACCCTAAAGGTACTGCAGGCTACAATCTTGGACCAGCAGGAAGCAGGCTATGAATGCTGAGGCACCACTAGGTGGGCCGCATTCTCTGTTGCCAGACTCAGACAATGGAACCTAAAGGAAATTATCTACTGTAAAAGCTATGACCAATGACTGATGTGTGTTTTTAAACCTCCATTGTTGTTTTATTGTATTTGTTCTGTTCCTACAACAGGTAAGTAGGAATGGGGTTGTTCAGAGGATTTTAAATAGTGATATCATTTATAGATCTGGATATTATGAGGAGCTGTATCCAGTGTAACTGAGAAATTCTGAACTGTAGGTGGGAAATAGTAACTGCATAGCACTCTAAGATGTCTTTCTTGGGGAACTGTGCCTGTGTTCTAAATGTTGGAAGAAGGATACTCACAGACTCTTCTCTGTGGCAAGTTTCAAGCATTCCATAAAATTAATTTGCTTCTTCTTTATATATAATAACTAGTGTATTGGCCATCAAGACCAATGATTTTAAATTTGCCATTTTCTCTTAGAGAAACCTAGTCATGTGACTAGGTTTGGCCAATAAAATGTAAGAAAAGTTTATGTGTAATTTACAGGAAATGTCTTTAAACTGTAGGGAACATATCACTGTCTTTTGCATTTTACCCCCTGCTGGCTAAAATACTGAGAGGTGGAGCTGGAAAAGTCTTCTTAGAATATGAAATGAACTGTAGACTGGAGGCCATGCAGGGTAGGACAAGTTAGAAGGAGCACAGGCCTGAGACACCACAATAGCCTGGCACTGCCTAAATATTTCTACTTTTAAACACCTTATTTTCTCACTCACAAATTTAACCGTAACTTATCACATGATTTCTGAAATCATCGTGTGTGTGTGCGCGTGTGTGAAAATCTTCCATCTCCAATGAAGTCAATTAAGTGTCCTCAATGTGATAAGATATAATAAATACTTGTTTTTCTATCTCTTCTGTCTTTACATGTACTACGTGAGAATGATGAGACAAAATACATGGAGAATTACATAACAATTGTAAGTAATTGAGGTTACAGAATGATGAAACATAGAAATTACTAATATCTATTCAGATATTATTAAGTCAAAATTATTTATTCCACACCTACTATTATTTAGCATGGGCGTGGTGATGGTTCAGCAGTAGAATTCTTGTCCATCAGTGGAGGCTTGTGTGTTGCTATGATACTGAACGGATTTCAGTGGAGCTTCCAGACTAAGATGGACTAGGAAGAAAGGCCTGATGATCTACTCTGGAAAATCAGCCAATGAAAATCCTACAGATCAGACAATGGTCTGATCCATAAATGATCATGGGGATGGCATAGGACTGGACAGATTTCTTTCTGTTGTGCATGGGGTAGCCACCTGTTGGGTAATCAAATCAATGGCAGCTAATAACTATTATTAAGCAGGAATAATAGTTACTATAAATATGTATAGCAATGAAGAAAGTACTGAAAAATTCTTGGCCTCATCAAACTTTCATCCAGTTGAAGAAACAGAAATAGCCATGATAAAAGCTCTATTTTAATGATTTCTATTCTGTATTTTAATGTACATTTTAATAGCTCTGAAACCAAAATGCATCTTTCATCAGTAACATGACATCATTTAATCAGCAACATTCTTTTTTTATAGTAACACATAAAATAATGTTACAGTTTACAAATGAGGGTGTCTTTGAGTTGATAAGATACAGTAATTAAAATATATAATCAAAGAAAAACCTAATTTAAAAAAGAACAAAAGATTTCAACAAAGACTTCATAAAATAGTCAATAATCACATGATTTTTCTATCTGATATATAGTATTAAGTGCTAAGGAGAAAATAAAAATATAGAGTTGTCTATTAACTTTGCAAGTGAGAGTGTTACAATTTTTCATAGAATGAGCAAAAGAAGTCTTCTATAATGAGGTGATGTTTTTGTGTAGATTTAATGAAGTTAGTTTGTCATACTGTAGTGGTTTGCATGTTGTTATGATGCTAGAAGCTATACCGCAGTGTTTTAAATACCGATGGCAATGGGTTTTGTTTTGTGTTTTTGGTTTAGAGTCACCCGTGGTGGACAGGTTTCAGTGGAGACAGAGAAGGAAGAGATGCCTTGCTATATACTTTGAAAATTAGCCAGTGAAAACCCTATGGATCACAATAGACTATTGTTCTATATAGTGCTGGAAGATGAGTCCCCTAAGTTGGAAGGCACTCAAAATAAACAGTGGCCACAACGGACTCGAACACACCAAGGAATCTGAAGATGGAGCAGGACCAGACAATGTTTCATTCATGAGGTTTCATTCATGGCGTTACCATGAGTCAGAGTTGACTCAGTGACAACTAACAACATCAATGAAATGAGTGAGAGCCATGAAAATATCTGAGACATTATTAGAGGTTTGAAGGAATAGCATGTGCAAGGAATCTGAGCTGGAACCATGTATGGCTTATTCAGATAAAAACACAGTGGCCAGTGTGAGTAAGTGGAAGGAACAAAGGAAACTAATGTATTTTTACACAAATAGCATGCACCTTTTGTGTTTGTTTGCCAGCCTTGCACTTCCCCTGCAAAGTATTTTACTAAGTGCACTATGCTAATTTTTATTTTTTACAGCAACATGTGTGAGAGGATTGGCCCGGAGGAGCTTGTGAGGGTGCCTTGCAGTGGGAGGACATGACTGGTAAACAAATGCAGAAGATATGTGTTATTTGCATAAAAAATATAGACTAGGAACAGAGGTCAGAGCAGTAATGTAGATAGAGCCTGTTTATGTAGGGTCTATAAATCATAGTAATGACTGTTTTTGTTTTCCATGTTTTCCCAGTTAGTCATATTATAAGTGTCTTGAACTACTCATGATCAGATTAACTAATGATTTGAAGAGTGACATTGAGAAAGCTCTCTGAGAATTTAGAAGTTTGGTCAATGGTAATTGTTAGGGATAGAGAAAAGCAGCAGTTTCCTCTAGTTCATCCCCACTGGCACATATGGAAGAGTTAATCTTTATATTACTCAGTTGTCACATTGTGAACTTGGAGAATTTCAGCAAGCCCAAAAGCCTATGATAAAGGAATGGATAGCCTAAGAGAATATGTTCACTGAAATCCATTGCCAGGAAAATGGGAAAGGCATACATGCCAATAATGGACAGTTATTCTAAGATGCAATCTTATATTTTTGCCTCTGGTTTAGCTTTGAAATTCAGCTTCTTACTACAATATTTGACCAGTATGTACATGTTTAAATTTAAGCTTGGTTCTAGTCCACCCTTAACACTTTATCCTTCAGGTGGCTTTGCAAGGCATTAAAGGATTTTCATAGTCTGTGACCACAGGAAAGTCACTAGGTAAGCCCACCTTCTTAATGGCCTGAGTATGTGAATAAGCAAAAGATTTTCTCTAAGAAATACTAGACCAAATCATGTGACTGTCACCAGAGCTGTGATCAAGGCATTTCTCACTTCACACCAGTTTTTGTTGTTGTTGTTGTGTGCTGTTTTAGTTTTTTTTTCATTTTAGAGAAGAGTTTATTTAAAAGGAAAGAAATTCTCTGAACTGGGTTTTTAGCATGTACATTATAAATGTGATAGAGCTTTCAAATTCAAAAGCTTTATCACATTTATAACTTATATATACATTTATAATTATATATGTGTGTGTGTGTGTGTGTGTGTATATATATATATTCAGAAACCCTGGTGGCATAGTGGTTAAGAGCTATGGATGCTAACCAAAGGGTCAATAGTTTGCATCCTCTAGGTGCTCCTTGGAGACCTTATGGGGCAGTTCTACTCTGTCCTATAGGGGTGCTATAAGTTGAAGTTGACTCAGTAGTAACAGGTGTGGGTTTTGGTTTTATATATATATTCAAATCTGAAAGATTAAAAATAACAAAAGTAATTCAATACATAAAGGAGACTTTTTCCAAGAACCAATCCATAAGAGATTTGGGTTTTGGTCATCTTTTATTTTTCTTTTGCATGTGACATTTAACTTTTACTCTTCATGTAAGGAAGACAGATAAACTCAATGCCATCCCTTAGTTTATATAGCATAGATCTAATGATATAGACATTCCTGATTATGTAAGTAGTCAACATATGGATTCAGTCATATCAGTGTCCTCTTCTTTAAGTTATCATGTTATCAAGTCTTTTCTCCATCTAAGCTTGACCATTCATTCATCTAACAGAGTCAGAGAGCAGGAGTCATGGCTAAGTCCTCCCGCTACAAGAAATACAAGTTTTGTATAAAGACTTCGAAAGAGAAAAAAAAAAAAACTGTCCAAAATACGTTTCATTATCCTTTTCTTATATCTATATACATATATAAAATAATTGTCAGGTTGCTTGTTGTGTTCTAGAAAAAAGTCTAGCTTTTGAATCATTCAAATATCAATTGATATTCAAAATTAAATGTTGGTCAATGAGGTCAGCGAAACTAAATTAAAAATGCACTGTTCAACGTTTCTTGGTCTCACTTCCTTTGTGAGACTTCTATCCTCAACTTACTCAAGATCCAGTAGTCATTAATGTTGAACTTGAAAAGAATTAAAAAACTATAATTTTATGTTTTTGAATGTGCCCAATTACTCTTTGGATCTACTAGTAGATAATTCCTTTTAAGAGCTTTAAAGAATCAGTATTCCAAGTTCATAATTATTGATGATTCCAACAGCAAACTACTTTTAAAAATGGAATAGAAACATCACTTTTCTATTACTGCATAGGAGACACAGCTTTGGTCTACAACAATAAAAGACAAAGCAACTAGATATTGTAATAAGTCTATAAAAATAGAGCTTCTACCTAATATTGAAATAAAAATTTAGTTTAATTTTTTAAAGCACGAATACATACATAAGAAACATCAGTTATGGCTATATAAAAATCATGTTCAATATATAGTTACAAGCAGCATGTGATAGTTTTTATAATTGGTAGCTCCATTTTGGGATTTTACTGGTTTGAAATATCAGTTGAATTAACTAAAGACATTTTGATAGTTCCCCATAAAATCTAAAGTCATAATTGGATTTCATGGAGCATTCTGAATGCTAACAGAAAAACACACGCAAATGGTGTTTAAGTAGATATTAAAAAAAGAATTGAGGCAACGCAACTGAACATACCTTCTGAAATCACACTTAATCATAAGCAGAAATTACACGGGACTTATGGAAAAACATTATTGATTACTTGTATTATCCTCAGACAGTACTTGTCATATTAAGTTCTCAAAATAGAACAGCATATTGTTTTATAAATGCATTTTGACTTTGATTAATTTCTTCTTTTTTACAAGTAATGAACTCCTAGCAGTCACTGGTTTTAATAACTGCTTCGTCCCCTTCCCTTGACCTTCCTGCAGTTCTTTATCCTTTCCTGATGTTTATTGCTTAATGGGCTCTTTCTAAAGAGATATGCATTCTGTCATATATAACTGGGTGGTTGCTCTTTGTCCTCTAGAATGTGCCTGTGCTGAGATCTCACATACTTTATAAGCAGATCATAACAGGAAAGATATAACAAACATTGTTTTTTTGAAGTTTTTCTTTTTTGTACTTCACGTGAAGATTTACAGAGCAAATTGTTTCTCATTAAACAGTAGTACACATATTGTTTTATGACATTGGTTACCAACCCCACGAAATGTCAACCCTCTCCCTTCTCAACCATTTTTTTTGGGGAGGGTGTGAACATATACATAGCCAAAGATACACCATTTCAAAAATTTCTACATGCACAGTTCAGTGACATTGACTATGCTCTTCCAATTGTGCTGCTATTCTCATTTTAGATGAAGGTTTACAGAACAAAATAGTTTCTCATTAAACAGTTAGTACACATGCTGTCCTGTGACAATGGTTAACAACCCCACTACACGTCATCACTATCCTTACTCAACCTTGGGTTCCCTATCACCATCTTTCCTGTCCCCTTCTGCCTTCTAGTCCTTGTCCCTGGACTGCTGTGCCTCGTTAGTCCTGTTTTGTTTTATGGGGCTGTCCAATCCCCACTGAACAGTGAACCTCAGAAGTGACTTCACCACTGAGCTAAAAAGGTGTCTGGGGGCCATATTCTTGGGGTTTCTCCAGTCTCTTTTAGGTCAGTAAATCTGGTCTTTTTGTGTGTGTTAGAATTTTGTTCTACATCCTTCTCCCACTCTGTCCAGAACCCTCTGTTGAGATCCAAGTCAGAGCAGTTAGTGGCGGTAGCCGGGCACCATCTAGCTGTACTGGACTCAGTCTGGTGGAGGCCTTGGTAGCTGTGGTCCATTAGTCCTTCAGACTAATCTTTTCCTTGTATCCT
>NW_004443991.1:4373629-4395723 GCF_000243295.1 Trichechus manatus latirostris | reverse complement strand
CTCTTCATTTTTCTTTGTTCTTTTTTCTGAGTTTTCCTCGAACAGAGTTGTATCCAAGTGTTAGTCTTCAATTCCACTGATCTTGTCTTCCACCATTTCAAATCTGCTCCTCAGCCATTCTATTACACTGTCCATTTCTGAAATCTTGTTGTTTATCTTTTGGATTTCTAATTGTTTTTGTATAATTTCTAGTTGTGAATTTATTTTGACATTTTGTTCCTGCATTATTTTGCTGAATTCTTCCAGTTTTTTGTCTGTATTTTCCATGAATTTGTCTGCCTTTTCCATAAATTTGTCTATTTTTTCCTCATTTTGTCTGCTTTTTGTTTCATCTCTTGGATTATTCTGAGTATTAGAGTTTTGAATTCCCTATCAGGTCGTTCTAGTGCCTTTTCTTCTACCAGAAAGTCATCTGGTGTTTTATTTTGGAGACCTACTGGACCCATCCTGTCCTGTTTTTGTAAATGTTTTGATATTGTTTGCTGTCTTCGGGGAATTCATAGTTATTTTTCTTGTTTATTGATTGTAGATTTGTTTGTTTCATCCTTTTTTTTATTTGGCTATGTCTGAGCAGGCGAGCTGTGGGTTCTTTGTTGTTTACTCATCTGTGGACACGATACTTTTTGCCTCCTTCTCCAATTGGCAGGGTCAGTTGTTCAGATATGGTACAGTAGGACAGGTTTAGCTGAAGAGGAGTTACTGGGATGGGTTGTTTGTGGCACTTACCACAGCCACCAGGGCAGGTCAGTAATCAGTGCATGGCATGTTCCAGTAGTTCGTGTCTGTGCTGCTTGGTGGTGTGATGTTCAGAGCATGGTGCATGTGGGCAGGATAGAGAGGGGAGATTGTTATGTGTGGAGCTAAGATGGATATGAGAGAGAGGAGAGAGGAACAGGAGCCAAAAACATACAAACAAAAAAGAGTGCTAAGGGAGCTTGCTGTTGGAGTGGAGAGATGAGAGACTATGAAATGGAGAAAAAAAGGGGGGGGGAGAAGGAGAAAAAAAAGAAAAGAATGAATAAATAAAAATTAGAAAGAAAAAAGAACAGCAAAGCTCCCAGGGATCCCACCAGTGAAGCTACGAGGTCTGGGGAAGTTGTTCCCAGGTGTTGCAGAACAGCCTGGCTAGAAGGCATAGAGGTATTCAACCCCAGGTTTTCAGGGAACAGAAAGAGAAGGACAGTATAGAGAGACGAGAAACTGAGTAATGAAGAAAGACAGAAAGGGAAAAGAAAAAAAGCAAATTAAAAAAAAAAAGAACAAGAAAAGCCCCCAAAAAAACAGAGGGAAAAAAAAAAACATAAAAAAAGAAATGCTCTCAGGGATCCCTCTGCACATCTTCACAAGCTGAGGAGGTAGATCCCAAGCCGCGTAACACTGCCTAGCCAGAACAGGCTCCCAACTTGAGAAAAGGGAAAGAGAACAAACAAACAATTCAAAACAAACAAACAAAACCCCAGGATCCCACCAGTGTGGCAGCCCAGACCAGGAAGCAGTTCCACACTCAAATGGACCTCCGCAGCCCTTTAGGAAGAAGCAAAGATGGGGCAGGAGCCAGGTATTTGAGCCAAAGGAGGGGGAGGTGGTGACAGTTAAGGAAGAAACCAAAAGAAGCGGAAAAAAGCAACACCAGCAGCCAAGAAATGATGCTCAGAGAGCCGGCCAGTGCAGGCAGGTGGAATCCAAGTAGCCGGTGCTTCCTGGCTAAGATACTGTGACCGCAGGAAGCAGAGGAGGCCGAGTGGGTTTGAAGAAGGGTGGGGGGTGGGAAAGTGTATATCACAAATTACCAGTTGTTCTGTCTCATGCTGGAAGCTCTGTGAAGCTGCTTTCTCATACCCTCATTTGCTGGTCTCTCATAGGAGTCCAAGATGGTAGATTCACGCTGTTTTAGCTGATAGGGGACCTCTGCATGAACCCCTCCTCACTCTCTGTTCTGTCAGTTTTCTCACTCCATTTGGTGCCTGGCTGAATTCTTTATCTCTTCATTTGATGTTTTAGGGTTTCAGGATTACTGTTTTCTCTGTTTGGCTTAGTTTTTAAGATCTTTGCTGCGGAGGGACGATGTGGTGCTTCTGCCTAGAACGCCATTTTGCCGGAAGTCTAACAAACATTTTTGCAGCTATCTAAGAAAATTTAGGTAACCTAACCATCTATACATAATAATGGGTGTTTTTGTTCTATGGATTTGAGTTTAAAATATCTTTTGAATTCATTTACATACAATTGAAAGAAAACTGTGTCATCATCATTCATATAATTTTATCTACCTTATCTGAACTGTTATAATTTCAATCTACAGACATCAACCCTAACTACTTGAAAGGAAATATCAGTAAAATGTATACCTGTTAACATTTCTATAAAATATGTGGGCCTTGTAAGTGTTTAAAAATATTGTAAAACATTAAGGATATTTTTAACTTAATGGCCAGGTAAACATCCATTTTATATTCATGCATATAATCTTAATTGTGCATTCACTCTGTAGAAAGCACTGGGCTGGCAATTGGGAGCAAGGAGTAGAGAAAAACAAGTAAGCAAGTTTAATGATCAAGGTTTCGGCTTATTAAATAACTTACAGTAGACTTGATATAAAGGACATGTACACAATGAATTACATAAAATTGTGAGGAAGTTTAATTTTAGGCTGCTTATCAGAAAGTAAGTCTCATTATTATGATTTTTAGCTAATATTTATCAAATACTATGTGTCAGCCATCATGCTAAGTCTTAGGTTAAGTATATGAAATTGCCAATAATCAACTGCCTTAGGCAAAATAAAATAGAAATGTATCCAAGGTCACAGACATGGTAAATGGTAGAGCTGGAAATAGAATACAATTATATCTGACTCTGAATTTCTCTTCCATTTTGGTATTAAGATTTAATAAAGGGGGTATTTAGGAATAAGTTTTCATCTATACAGAAGATTTGCTTCTTTATAAAAAACACACTTTTCAGGGATTAAATCTATGAACTTAACTTTTTTTTTCCCCTTCAATATATAAAATCTTGAGTTTACAATACTTCATGTGTTTTCAATTTTCTCAAGGGAAGTAAAAAGAATTCTCTAAACCAATTAATTTAATTTATTTCACTATTAAAGAGCAGATGACATATAGTGCTTTCGGGAAATGGCAAAAGTGTCATGAAATGACAGCTACAAAAAGGTAGAGAGACAACTGGTTGAGGAAGTTTCAGTCAGAAGAAACAGCACGAGCAAAGGTGGAAGGTGAAAAAGAGAGCGAGAGAGAGAGACGTATGCAAGGAGATGAAAGTAATTTCAATCAACTTGCTGAGGAATTGAAAGGTGCAGCATAATGTCAAATAGTTAAGCAGGGCCAGATCATGAACAGCTTGAATACCATGATCATATACATTAACGTGAATTTAATGAAAGATTCTTGGAGCAAATTTGAGGAAATACATTTTCTATGTGCTAGGCACTGTGGAGAACAAAGGAGAAAGAGTGGAATTGACTCTTCTCCTTAAAGACTGCAATGAGTAAGAACAGGTAAAATATAGTAAAGCACACAAATATTAACTATGATGCAGACAATAAGTATGTAGTGCTATACTGTGGGATGTTTTTAAGTCTTACCTGGTTATATGGTTGCAGACAGAGTCTTCATGGGATTAGCAAGTGGAAAATAGCCTGGAAGGAATAGTCTTTGATGACCTGGCTGATTTGCTAAGCATTCAACACCAATAACATGTGGTTAAACCAGCAAGATGACAATAGCTTGATTGAAAATGGCATTAGCACATAGAGAGTGTCGGCCAATGTGTTGCAGGTCCATGCAAGGTCTTTTCAAAGATATGAGCTAAATTGAGAAAAACAAAACTAAATGGGTGAATGCATGTGTACATACATACATGGTCATATGGAGAAGAGTATCTGAATAATTCAGGATGATATTCTGCAATCCTGTAAATTTAATATGATTTTGAGATCTACATATATTTGAAAATATTTTGCAAGGATATATTAGGTTATATCCACCACACATCTGTCAGTTTGGCGTACTGTGGTGGCTTGCATGTTTTTGTGATGCTGGAAGCTATGCCACTGGTATTTCAAACACCAGGGGGGTCACCCATTTTGGCTAGGTTTCAGCAGAACTTCAAGACTGAAACAGACTAAGGAGAACAGCTTGGTGGTCTACATCTAAAAATTTGGCTATTGAAAACCTTATGAATAGCAGTGGAACATTGTCTTACATAGTACTGGAAGATGAGCCCCTCAGGTTGGAAGACACACGAAATACAACTGGGGAAGAGATGTCCCCTCAAAGTAGAGTTGATCTTAATGATATAGATGGGACCTTCATTTGTTGATGTGGCACAGCTCAAAATGAGAAGAAACAGCTACAAACATCCATTAATAATAATAATAATGTGGAATGTACAAAGTATGAATTTAGTAAAATTGGAAGTCATCAAAAATGAAGTGGAATGCATAAAGAAAGATATCCTAGGCATTACTGAGCTGAAATGGACTGATATTGGCCATTTTGAATTGGACAATTGTATGGTCTACTCTGCCGGGAATGACAAATGGAAGAGGAACGACATCACAATCATCATCAAAAAGAACATTTCAAAATCTATCTTGAAATAAAATGCTGTCAGTGATAGGATAGTATCTGTACTCTTACAAGGAAGATCTCTTAATACGAATATTATTCAAATTTATAAACCACCCACTAATGCCAAAGATGAAGAAATTGAAGAATTTTACCAACTTCTGCAGTCTGAAATTGATCAAACATGTGCTCAAGATGCATTGATAATTCCTGGTTATTGGAATGTGAAAGTTGGAAAAAACAATGGATCAGTAGTTGGAATATATGGCCTTGGTGATGGAAATGGCCACAGAGATCACATGATGGAATTTTGTAAGACCAGTCACTTATTCATTACAAACAAAATTTTTCAACAACATAAATGGTGACTGTAAACAAGGACCTCATCAGTGGAATACACAGAGATCAAATTGAGTACATCTGTGGAAAGAGATGATGGAAAAACTCCGTAGCATCAGGCAGAAAAAGGCCAGGGGCTGACTGCAGAACACACTATGAATTGCTCATATGCAAGTTTATGTTGAAGCTGAAGAAAAAATGTGTTCTAGAGAACCCAAATACAACCTTGAGTATATCCCACCTGAATTTGGAGACCATCTCAAGAAGAGATTTGACACATTAAACACTAATGACTGAAGACCAGACAAATTATGGGATGACATCAAGGACATCATATATGAAGAAAGCAAAGAGTCATTAAAAAGTCAGGAAAGAAAGAAAAGACCAAAATGAATGTCAGAAGAAACTGTAAAACTTGCTCTTGAATGTAGAGTAGCTAAAGCAAAAGGAAGAAATGATGAAGTAAAAGAGCTGAACAGAAGATTTCAAAGGGCGGCTTGAGAAGACAAAATATGCAAAGACCTGGAGTTAGAAAATCAAAAGGGAAGAACACGCTTGGGATTTCTCAAGCTAAAAGAACTGAAGAAAAAATTCAAGCCTAGAGTGGCAATTTTGAAGGATTCTATGGGCAAAATATTAAATGACACAGGAAGCATCAAAAGAAGATGGAAGGAATACACAGAATCACTGAACCAAAAAGATTTGTTTGACATTCAACTATTTCAGCAGGTAACATGATCAAGAACCAATGGCACTGAAGGAAGAAATCCAAGCTGCACTGAAGGCATTGGCAAAAAACAAGACTCCAGGAAATGACAGAATACCAACTGAGACGCTTAAGTAAACAGGCACACTGCTGGAGGTGCTCACTCCTCTATGGCAAGAAATTTGGAAGACAGCTACCTGGCCAGCCGACCGAAAAAGATCCACATTTGTGTGCATTCCAAAGAAAGATGATCCAACAGAATGCTGAACTTGTCGAACAATACCATTAGTATCACACACACGTAAAATTTTGCTGAAGATCATTAAAAAACGACAGTAGCAGTATATCAACAGGGAACTGCCAGAAATTCAAGTCGGATTCAGAAGAGGACTTAGAATGAGAGATATCACTGCTGATGTCAGATGGATCCTGGCTGAAAGCAGAGAATACCAGAAAGATGTTTATATGTGTTTTACTGACTATGCAAAGGTATTCGACTGTGTGGATCATAACAAATTATAGTAACTTTGCAGAGAGTGGGAATTCCAGAACACTTAATTTTGCTCACGAGGAACCTGTACATAGACCAAGAAGCAGTCGTTTGAACAGAACCAAAAAAACAAAACACAAACCAGTTGCAATAGAGTCGATTCTGACTCATAGCGACGCTATAGGACAGTGTAGAACTGCCCCATGGGTTTTCTAAGGAGCGGCTGGTGGATTTGAACTGCTGACTTTTGGTTAGCAACTGAGCTCTTAACTACTGTGCCACCAGGACTTGTGCATCAGGGGTTGTATCACCATAGATATTCAGTCTGTACCCTGAGCAAATAATCCGAGAAAGTGGACTATATGAGGAAGAATATGGCATCAGGATTGGAGGAAGACTCATTAACAACTTGTGACATGCAGATGACGACCTTGCTTGCTGAAAGTGAAAAAGACTTGAAGCACTTACTGATGAAGATTGGACTACAGCCTTCAGTATGAATTACACCTCAACATAAAGAAAACAAAAATCCTCACAACTGGACCAATAAGAAACATCATGATAAACGGAGAAAATATTGAAGTTGTCAAGAATTTCATTTTACTTGAATCCACAATCAATGCCCAGGAAAGCTGCAGTCAAGAAGTCAAATGATGTATTGTATTGGGCAAATGTGCTGCAAAAGATCTCTTTGAAGTGTTGAAAAGCAAAGATACTACTTTGAGGACTAAGGTGTGCCTGATCCAAGCCAAGGTATTTTGTCAATAGCCTTGTATGCATGTGAAAGCTGGGCAATAAACAAGATCGAAGAATAGTTGACACCTTTAAATTATGGTGTTGGTGAAGATTTTGAATATAGCATGGACTGCCAGAAGAGCGAACACATCTGTCTTGGAAGAACAGCCAGAGTGCTCCTTGGAAGTGAGGATGGCGAGAGTTCCGCTCATGTACTTTGGACATGTTATCAGGAGGAGCCAGTCCCTGGAGAAGAACATCACAACTGGTAAAGTAGAGGGTCAGCAAAAAAGAGGAAGACGCTCTACGACGTAGATCTACACAGTGGCTGAAAAAATGGACTCAAACACAGCAATGATTATGAGGATGGTGCAGGACTGGGCAGTGTTTTGTTCTGTTGTACATAGGGTCACTATGAGTCAGAATTAACTCAACAGCACCTAACAACAACAGCATTATATTACATAAATGTGCTTAACTGAATGTCAGATCAGTTGGAAACAAGCCTCATAAGAGAAACTGGAACGGATTTATTCAAAACGAAGCTTCTATGCAAAAAATAATGTGTATTGCTGAAATATAAATTGACCATTGAAAGATGTGTGCAGTAATAAAACAGGTAAAGTTCTTCATTAAACAAACTTTTTTAAGTTCCTCAGAATTATTTCTATGAGACTCTAAAGAATTATAAATATCAGGGAGAAGATTATAGATATATACAGAACTTCATCAAATCCTCTTGTCCTTACGGCAGAGGGAAAAGTATCTTACACAAGAGATTTTCACAATCCATACCCACCTGGATTACGCCACCATATCGACATTTCTACCTCTCCTGGGGAAGCTAGTAAATATTTGAGATATTAATAAAAAATTTGACTAACAAATAATGTTTCAGGTTTTATTCTCTGATTAAAACTAATCATCAACATACTATTTGCAGAAGTATTTCAGATATTAATTCAAGGGATGTCTTCCAAGTTTAAATAAAAACAGAATTAATAAATAAACACTATATTTTGTCTCACTTTTTTTTTTTAATTCACATATCGTGAGTCCAAGCATTCAAGAAGTTTGAAAGAAGGGGCTATTATTCTTTAGGCTTTAGCATGGTAGGTATTCAGTAACAAGGCACTGAATGAGTAAATTAATTTTATGTGTGAGACGCAAGTTTTTCTGATCCAAGCTTTGTCCTTACCTTAAGCTCACCTTAAATCCTCTAACTTAAGCTATGCCTTCCTCAATTTCTTTAACTTATACCTATGATTTACTACTATATACCTCTAGGTTATATCTTAGTTCCACAAAATTTAGCCCTTAAATATATTCCAAATACTTCCATAAAATTAAGAATCATTAACAGGGTTGAACACATAGCCAATCCTGAAAAATGCTTATTGAAATAAAATGAAATATACTAGCTTGCTCAATGCACTATCAAGGCATTGTGGTCTAATTATGAAGATAATAGAAAACATGTCATACTTGAAATATTAGTGCCTAGATCCATGTCATTAATAAATAAATAATGAATGAAAATTTTAGGTAAGAGATACACAGGAGATGTAGTTAGAGATGACTGCAAAGTTTTTGGCCTAGATGACTTGGCAAAGTATCAAAAAGCAAAAAGGGAACTCATGATGAGGAGGTGATTTGGGGAAAAGATGTTGCATTCTGTATTTTTCATGTTAGGTTTAACGTACAAATTAATTGTCAATTGAAGTCTCTAGTAAGCTGATTAAAAATTAATTATTTGTTCCTTCAATCATCAGATAATAACAACTATCATTTTATGAAGATTTACAATATGCCAGGCAGTATACTAAGTGCTTTATATGAAGTTTCTTATTTAACTACCAAAATAATAATAATAATGTTGTTAGGCATGTGTCATTGTACCAATTTCAAAGGTTATATATATATATATATACACACACATATGGTCAATAACTATGACACTATGACTCAACTGAGTAGGAGATCCATAATTTCAACCTTTATATGTCAGTTTCCAAAACCCATTGTATCAATGACTTTAGTACATATTGCTACCAGAAATATTGAGTGATAACACCTTGCAAACATTGCATAAAGCATTGTAAATGAAAAGACAAATAAAATATGGCCTCTGTCATTGCATAGAAGTAAGGGAGCAGGGAAAGATGATATGTAATCAGATATGTGCATTTTAGGCATATGTACAGTAGTTCCAAAAAAGGAACTAGCACACTGTAGTGAGGCATAGGGAAGATCAGGAAAAGCAAGAAACCAGGGAGTAGACTACACTTGGAAATGAAATGAGGGAAGTGATGATATGAGAGTGACTCTCTGAAGAATAGAAAACCTGAGGATACTTACGGAAATAAAAAGGCAAACGAAGAATTTTGGGAAGAAGAATTAGGACTAGCAACCCTAGAGGTGAGCACCTATATGTAAAAATTATCATACTACTTCATTTAACTATTTTTCTCATTTTATGATTAAAACAACAGTAAGAGTTAAGTGTTGTCACTAACATTTTGCTTATGAGAAAACTGTGGTTTAAAGAAGCTGAGTGAATTGGCCACGATATATAGCCACTTGATGGTGGAAATAACGCTGCAATCTGGCTTTGGTTAAATAGAAGTCACCATATTTTCTCTCAATTGGAGGCAGTATAACTGCTGGAAACATCTCGATGATTCTCAGGTGTTCAGATTCAAAGCCTGGGTTTTAATGGGCTGTGAATGCCAAAAACAGAGGAAAGATCCTACAAAGTAAGGTAAAGGAAAGTCAAATTAGAGACCTCTCCATAGAACTGACGCACTACCAACAGGGGAATGAGATTTTTAAAATGACTTCAGAAGAAGATGGTGTAGATACATGGATGTTTTGAACTTGATTCTGTTGTTGTTGTTAGTTGCTATTCAGTTGATTCCGACTCACAAAGACCCTATGTACGACAGAATGAAACACTGCCTTGTCCTACAACATCCTCACAATCATTGTTATCTTTGAGTCCATTGTTGCAACCACTATGTCAATCCATCTCATTAAGGGTTTTCCTCTTTTTCACTGACCGTCTACTTTACCAAGCACGATCTCCTTCTCCAGGGACTGGTTCCTCCTGATTACATGTTCAGACTTTGTGAGATGAAGTCTCACCATCCTTACTTCTAAGGAGTATTCTGGCTGTACTTTTTCCGAGACAGATATGTTCATTCTTCTGGCATTCCATGGTATAATCAATATTCTTTGCCAAGATCATAATTCAAATACATCAATTCTTCTTCAGTCTTCTTTATTCATTGATCAGCTTTCATATGCATATGAGGTGAGTGAAAACACCATGGCTTGGGTCAGGCGCACGTTAGTTCTCAAAGTGACATCTTTGCTTTTGAACATTTTAACGAGGTCTTTTTCAAGCAGATTTGTCCAATGTAATACAGTGTGTCCTTTGATTTCTTGACTGCTGCTTCCGTGGGTGTTGATTGTGGATTCAAATAAAACGAAATCCTTACAACCTCAATATTTTCCCCATTTATCATGATGTTGCTTATTGGTCCATTGTGAGGAGTTTTTGTTTTCTTTATGTTGAGGTGTAATTTGTACTGAAGGCTGTGGTCTTAATCTTTCAGCAGTAAGCACTTCAAGTCCTCTTCACTTTCAGCAAGCAAGGTTGTGTCATCTGCATATCTCAGGTTGTTAATGAGTCTTCTTCCAATCCTGATACCGTGTTCTTCACACAGTGCAGCTTCTTGGATTATTTCCTCGGCATAACAGATTGAATAAGTATGGTGAAATGACATAACTGTGACACACACATTTCCTGATTTTAAACCGTGCATTATCTGTGGGAAATTATCAGCCTGGGAATGATCTGCACGCGGACACTCCCGAGCTGATTGCAAGGTCTCCGGGATCCGGACTGCACGTCCTGCACGCAGACGTGCCGTTCCCACCTGCAAACGGGAGGGAGCACCGAGTCTCTGAGAACTTGCTGATCTGTGAGCCTTAAAAGATAAGTTCGGATACTTACAAAAGTCTTGATGTGCTTTGAAGGAGAAAAACCACTTATGTTGACCAGATATTTGGAATAATGCCCAGGCGGAGACCTTAAAAATAAACCACTGCAAGTCCTCAGGGCTGCAGTCTTGTTTGTCTTTGTGTGTGTCTGTCTTTTTTGTTCATTTCGCCGCCCAAAAACTGCGACATTATCCCCTTGTTCTGTTCCAATGACTGCCTCCTGGTCTATGTGCAGGTTCTTCATGAGCACAATTAAGTGTTTTGGAATCCTTTCTCATTATGAAAATGGGGCATCTTTATTAAAAAAAGAAAAAAATATTCTCAGAAAATTCCTAAGTACCACACTACATATGAGATCTGGGATTTCTAATTCCAGTCTAGCTGTATCACCTAATTCATTATTTAATAATATAGAATGTATTTTATTTGGTTTCCTCTCAGAGGGATGCATTATAATCTTAAATAACTCCCCATGTAAAGTTCAAAAAATTTAAGTCAAAAGTTAAAATCACACAAGACACATGAAAAAACCACAATGAGAAAAAGTCAGTGGAAAGAAAGAAGGAAGTAAGGAAAGAGAGGAATTAGACTTGCCAAAACTGCAGATACTGAAATTACCTTGTAGAGAATATGAAATTAATATGCTTATTATGTAATCATAATTAAGGATCAATCATTTACTAAAAACAACCAAGCCAATTTATAAAATAAAGATAATTTCTAGAAACAACAAAATATTATTGAAATTTAACTCAATATCCAAAAAATGAAAAACAAAACCCATTGGTTTTGAATCACTTCCAACTCATAGAGACCCTATAGGACAGACTAAAACTGCTCCATAGGGTTTCCAAGGCTGTAATTCTTTACAGAAGCAGATTGCCATATCTTTTTCCCACAGAGTGGCTGGTGGGTTCAAACCACAGACCTTCTAGTTAGCATCCCAAGTGCTTTAACCACTGCACCACCAGAGCTCCTTAACTTGATGTAAGACTGAAAAATATGTTACATTTAACTGAGAATAAAATTAGTAAATTGGAATATAGACCTCAGAAATTTTCCAGAATGCTGCAGAAAGGTGAAGAGATTGAAACACAAGAGGATATGATTATAGAGGATTAGTGACAGGTCCTAGCTCGATTTTTAATTGAATTTCTGGAATGACAAAATTGAGATATGTGGAAAGAGAAGATAGCTGAAAAGATATTGGTTGAATATATGTATATATTCTCAGAATTGATGAAAAACTCACATTAAAAAAAAAACTGACAAATTCCAAGCAAATAATAAAAAACTAAATTCACACTTGGACAACTTTTAACCCATATGCACAACACCAAAAGCAAGAAAACTTTTAAATGTAGATAAAGAGAAAAGCCACATTAGCCAAATGTTAACATAAAAAATGTAAGCCAGAGAATAATAGAATAAAATTTTCAAAATGTAGACTATAACCTTTAATTTGAAATTGTTGAACCAGTGAAACTAGAACTGAATAAAAACAAATAAAGTAAATATCAATATTTGTGAGAGACAACTAGAAGGCAACTAAAATGAAGATGCATAACATTAGACATTATATGAGTAGAGAAGAAAGATTGAAAATAAATAAGCCACACACTTAGCGGAAGAAGTAAAAAAAAGTCTGATAATATGATAAAAAGAAAGATACCATAGAGAAGACTGAGAAAGCCAAAAGTTGGTTATATGAGAAATCTAACAAAATTGACAAATAATTGACAATATTAATAAACAGGAGGGGGGGATGAACCAAATAAACAATGTTAGGAGAAAAATGGGAATACTAGTGAAGCAGAAACTAATACATTAATAGTAGAATACTATAAATATATTTTCTTAAAAACCTAAAATTTCAGTGAAAAGGAAAATAATTAAGAAGGAACAAAAAACACAAATGGTCTTGCAGTCATTAAAGTAAATGAACGAATGTCTGTATATAAAAGCACACTATATTATAGGAGACTGTTACCAAAAAGAAGCCCTAATAACACAGTGATTAAGAGCTTGGCTGCTAACCAAAAGTTCAGCAGTTTGAATTCACCAGCTGCTCCTTGTTCTACTCTGTCCTATACAGTCTCTATGAGTTGGAATTGACTTGACGGCAAAAGGTTTTTATTGCCAAAAAGATAAGAAAGTAATAATGGCAATTTCACTCAACTCTTCCAGAATATAAAAGAAGGAATACTTAATTTATATCATGAGGTTAGTAAAACCTTAACTTATATCATGAGGCAAAAATACTAACTACTACATAAAAAAATAGAGATTATTTCCTAAATACAACTTTTTTTTCAATTTTAGGGAAATCTATGAATGCATTTTACTACAATGATGATTTACAGAGAAAACCTATATAATTTTCTCAATACATGTAAATAAATCTTTCAATAAATTTTAACAATGATTAATGTTTAAAAAACAAACTTGCAGCAAACAAGGAAATGAAAGAAAATTCCTCAACCTAATTAAAGTTATCTACAAACAGAATAATAAGAATGGCAAAATAAAGTTAAAGGTTAAATATTCCAAAATTACTTTAAAAAAAAAAAAAGCCAAATTCATTTTGCTGTGCAGTCAATTCCAACTCACAATGACCCTATAGGACAGAGTAGAACTGCTCCATAGGGTTTCCAAGGAGTGGCTGGTGGATTTGAACTGCCGACCTTTTTTGGTTAGCAGCCGTATCATGCCATACCTCTTAACCACTACTCCATTAGGGCCCCAAGACTACTTTAGAAGTCTGAAAAAGGTAAGAATACTCATAATTTTCACTTCTATTTAATATTATACTGGTAGTCTGAGCCAGTGCAAATAAAAGAATAAGAAATAAATCTTACAATGATTGAAAATAAAGGAATAAAACCGTCATTATTCAGTTCATATGTTTGCATACTGTCTTAGGCTAGATTCTCTAGAGAAGCAAAACCAGTGAAGTACATATATATAGTTACATATGTGTGTATATGTATATATATATATAGAGAGAGAGAGAGAGAGAATGAGATTTATCTAAAGGAAATGGCTCATGTGGTTGTAGAGGCTGACAAGTCCCAAATCTGTGGGTCAGCTGTCAGGCTGGAGGCTCCTCCTGACTTATGTAGCTGTAGGGGCTGATGAACTCAAAATCAGCGGGTCAGACAGCAGGCTGCTGGCTCACAGGTGTGGAGGCTGATGAATCACAAAATTGGCAGGCAATATGCAAGCCACTGGCTCAAGTCCCAAGAACTGGAAGTCAGATGATGATGAGCCAGATGCAGGATCCAGAGCAAGCAAAAGCCTGGAAGCTTTGCTAGAATGTCCATACATATTGGATGCAGGCCCCACCCCCAAGGAAACTCCCCTTACAACTGATTGGTTGATCACATCAGATCACAGCAAAGAGTTGATTACATTATATCACAGAATGGAGGATAACTACATCATTGCATAACAGCCAAACTACATCATTACATATCTGCCAAACCACAAAGAACCATAACCCAGCCAAGCTGACAAACAACCTTAACCATCACACTCCACGCACTGTCAACTTGGCACCTGTATACATGTGCTTAAACCATACACAATCTCTAAATAAAGACAATTACAAAGTCTTACTTGTGCCTAACATGATAGAACTAACATATGTAAAACTGAAAACACACTAGCCCTGTTTATCTTATATTTTATATGTTATGAAAACAAAACTATTTGATACATACATACAAGGAAGGAATACTCATAACAATTACAGTCCTTGTTTCTGCAACTGATCACATGGTCGTAACTGGTATTTAGAACTACCTTCTTCCACCACCCATTCCACATTACCTTTACCTTCAGCAAGCACCTCAGCTGGTTGTGGATCTTTGCTTGGTGGGGTGGCCCAAACATTCATTCCAGAAGGGTCTGGGTCAGTAGTAGTCATATTGGAATTGAGTTGCTGTAGTTTTCCATTGACTTTGATCACAGGGAATGGCAGTACTAAGAGATGCCCTAAGGAATCTCCTGTATTCCAGACATACTCTTCTTTACCTCCATTATGCAACATCAATCCAATTTCCGCTTGGTAGTCAGGATCATTAACACAAGACAATATGGTAATTCCCTTCTTTGCCTGTTGATCCAGAGGCAGGAGGAGCCCAAAGTGGTCACGTGGGATTTTTAACTTTCATTTCAATGGAATCTGTGTTGTATCTCAGGTGGGAGCATTCCCTCCTTGGAACTAAGACCTCTAGACCCACAAAGCATAGGGTCACAGGGACAAGAAGCAAAAATTTTATGATTCGATCACTAGGGGTGCCACTTCCATTTCCACTCCTTGATTCCAGGAACCATGAATTTTGGATATGGAAGAAACAGCACAATATATTGGATGCTGGCTTAGTCCATATACAGCCACCTGAAGAACATTGTCTCAACCTTGCAAAGTGTTGTCACCTAGCTGGTACCGTAATTGTGTCTTTAGGAGGCCATTCCATTGTTCTATCAAGCCAGCAGAGCCCTGTTGGCACAGTGGTTAAGAGCTCGGTTGCTAACCAATAGGTCAGCAGTTTGAATCCACCAGCCACTCCTTGGAAACCCTATGAGGCAGTTCTGCTCTGTCTTATAGGGTCGCTATGTGTCGAAATTGACTCGGCGGCAATGGGTGTGTTTTTTTTTTTTTCTTTTGGTTATCAAGCCAGCTGCTTCAGGATGATGGGAAACATGGTAGGATCAGTGAATTCCATTAGCATGCGACATTGCCATATTTCATTTGCTGTGAAGTGAGTCCCTCATGGATGATAGTTTTGGCAGAAGTGTCACATACAGAGAAGGAAAATCTGTATCTAGAGTAAGTATCTATCTCAGTAAGAATGAAATGCTGCCCTTTCCTTGCTGGAAGCAGTCCAATGTAATCAATCTGCCTGGTTGTTGATTGCTGGCTGATTGCCTCCAGGAACAGTGCCATACGAGGGACTCAGTGTTGGTCTCTGCTGCTGGCAGATTGGGCACTCAGCAGTGGCTGTAGCCAAGCCAGCCTTGGTGAGTGGAAGTCCATGTTACTGAGCCCTTGTATGACCTCCATCCTTGCCACCATGGCCACTTTGTTCAGGAGGCCATTGGGATATGACAGGAGTGACTAGAGAAAGAGGATGACTGGTTTCCACAGAACATGTCATCTTATTCTCTTGATTGTGAAAATCCTCTTATGCTGAGGTCATCCTTTGGTGAGCATTCACATGAGATACAAATATCTTCACTTCTTTGACCCATTCAGAGAAGTCTATCCACATACTTCTTCCCCATACCTTTTTATCTCCAATTTTCTAATCATGTTCCTTCCAAGTCCCTGACTATCCAGCCAAATCATTGGCAACAGCCCATGAATCAGTATACAATTGCACATCTGTCCATTTCTCCTTCCAAGTAAAGTGAATAACCAGGTGCACTGCTAAAAGTTCTGTCCACTAGGGGATATTCCTTCACCACTGTCCTTCAGGGAGGCCCAAGAAAGTGTTTGCAGTGTGTCACTGTCCACTTTTGAGTGGTGCCTGCATTTTGCACAGAACCATCTGTGAACCAGGCAGGAGTTCCTCTTCATCAGTCAGCTGATAATAAGGAAATCTCCATGAGTCCATACGTGCAGACTGGGAGATGGTCGGTAATGTGACAGAAGTGGAGACCGTGGGCATTTGTGCCACTTCCTCATGCAACTTACTTGTGCCTTCAGGTCCTGCTCAAGCCTTACCTCGTATATGCCAATTCCATTTAATGATGGAGTGATGCTGTGCACATGTGACTTTATGATTCTGTGGTTCAGACAATATTCAGTCCATGATGAGCAATTCAGACAGCATGGTGACTTGGTAGCCCATGGTTAAGTGTTCAGTCTCTACTAAAGCCCAATAACAAGCCAAAAGCTGTTTCTCAAAAGGGGAGTAATTATCTGAAAACGATAGCAGGGCTTTGCACCAGAATCCTAAGTGTCTGTGCTGTGATTTACCCGTAGGAGCCAAAGACCCCAAACAGCATCTCTATCTGCCACAGCCACTTCAAGAACCATTGAATAAGCCAGATCATATGTCCCAAGTGGCAGAGAGGCTTGCACAGCAGCCTGAACTTGTTGCAGAGCCTTCTCTTGTTCTGGGCCCCACTCAAAACTAGCAGCTTTTTGAGTCACTTGATAAATAGGTTAGAATAACATGCTCAAATGAGGGATATGTTGCCTCCAACATCCAAAGAGACCCATCAGGGATTATGCCTCTTTTTAATAGTAAGAGGGGCCAGATGCAACAACTTATTATTCACCTTAGAAGGAATATCTCAACTTGCCTACACCATGAACATTTAGAAATTTCACTGTGTTGGAAGTCACCTGAATTTTTGTTGGATTAACTTCACACCCTCTAGCTCACAAATATCTTACCAATGAGTCCAGAGTCATTGATATAAGACTCTGTAGTGATGAAATGAACAAGAGTGATGTCTTGTAGAAGGGAAAGGCTATCAAGTTCCCTGCAGACTAAATTATGGCATAGGGCTGGAAAGTTTATATACTTGAGGTAGGACAGTGAAGGTGTATTGCTGGCCTTGCCATCTGACAACAAACTGTTTCTGGTGGTTCTTCAAAACCAAAATTGAGAAAAAGGCATTGGCCAGATCAATAGCTGTGTAGCAGGTACCAAGAGAAAATTAATACAATTTTCTCAAGCAGCGAAACCACATCTGGAACAGCAGGTGTGATTGGAGTCACTACCTGGTTAAATTAACCATAATCCACTCCTCATTCTCCAAGATCGATCTGTTTTTTGCACAGGCCAAATAGGCTAGTTGAATGAGGATGTGGTGGGACTCACAACCCCTGTATACTTTAGGTCCTTAATGGTGGCAATAATCTCTGCAATCCCTCCAGGAGTGTGGTATTGCACTCGGTTTACTATTTTTCTAAGGTATGGGCAGTTCTAATGGCTTCCATTTGGCTTTTTCTACCATAATAGCCCTTCCTCCACTTGTCAGGGATCCAATGTGGGTGTTCTGCCAATTGCTGCGTATATATATTCCAATTATGCATTCTGGAACTGGAGAAATCATTACAGGATGGTTTCAGGAACCCACTGGACCTACTGTGAGATGGACATGAGCTAAGACTTCCTTAATTACCTGACCTCCGTACGCCCCCACTCTGACTTGGTGGGTCACAGTGACATTTTGGTTCTCTTGAAATTAGTCAGTTCAGAGCCAGTATTCATTAATCCCTCAAAAGTCTGATTATTTGCTTTTCCCCAATGAACAGTCATACTTGTATAAGGCTGTAGATCCCTTTTAGAGAAGACTGGGAGAAACATTAACAGTATAAATTTTCAGCAGTATAGTGAGGCCCTTGCTCAAAGGAACTCAGCTACCCCTCACTAAAGGGGTTGTGGGTCTGGAAACTTGCTGAAGTCTGGGAATTGATTAAAGGGTCAGGATTCTCTTTTCTGGCGATTCTAGTTAGACTGCTGTTCATTTGACCTAGAATTCTTCCACATGTATAGATCAAGTAAATATTTAGTAGATTTCCCATCTATTTCACTCCTAGGGAAATCATGACTAAGTAGCCAACCCCATAAGTTCATACGAGTCTGACTATTCTTATTACTACTTTGACTGTACTGTCCATTACAGTAACCACATCCACCTTGTCTTCCTTGATTGAATGCCACCACTTGGCCCCTACCACCATAGGGTCCAATCAGCCCCATTGCAATTAGATATCCTAATTCAGTTAGGGTACATCACACTGTCAAATCTGACTTACATATAATAGCAATCATAGCAGTCTTCAAAGAGGCTGAAACTCCCTGCACAAATTTGTTCCTCATCATTATGTATATATATATGTACATACATGCATAGAAAGGTGTGTCCTGTAGACACTCTATGGGTGGGTGTGATGTTCCCACCTGATAAATCTAGTCTAACATGGCAATTTTCCTAAGCCTTTGGATACCTTCTTCTACAGTATATCAAGTCAGGTCTGGTAATTCAACTTGATTTAGTGTAGGATACAGAGTAATTTATACTTCAGCAAACCAACCAAATAAACAATTAAGACCTTCCCTAACCTCTCGAGCTGAAAAATTGGATGAAGAATCTGTGCTTAGTGGGCCCATATCAATAAACTCAGACTGATCCAACTTTATGTTCCTTTTCACCATTATCCCACACCCTTAATAGCCATTCCTACACATATTCCCCAGGTTTCTCTTAGTACATATTAGGAAAGTCAAGCAGTCCTTTTGGACTTTAGCACACCTCCTCCCGGGTCACACATTGTACTTCACCTTTGGGGCTTACTGGGACTTAAGTATAGTTATAGGTCTAGAAGCAAAAATGGATGGTGGGAATATGTTCTGAGAATATTCAGCAATATCTTGTAAGGCACCTGTCTCAGACAATCCTTCAGGCAATGACTCAGATGCCACCCTCGTCAATATCTCAGACAAAGGCTCTTCAGACACAGCTGGGTTAATCTTATCAGATGTGGATTGAGGGGCAAATGGTTACTTGAGAGTGTGGCTTAGCAAACAAAGATGGAATAATCTCATCAGAAGACAGGGAGAGGGCTAGTTCTGTTTGTAGGAGTGATTCAATGGAATTTAGGGGCTCAGTGTCCCCAGCTTCCTTTTTATTTGCCTATGTGTCCCCATCCAAAATTTCAAGATCCCATTTCTTCTTAATCAATGCCCTCATTTTAACTTCAGACACCATTCAAGGTTGGGAATTCAGTTGACATTGTAATTTAGTCAGTCTTACAATAAGACTCTGGATTTGGTTTTCGGAAATATCAGCTCTGTTACTACAAGAGATAAGGCTTTCTTTCAGGGCACAAGTGGCAACTTTGAGGTTATTTTTGTGGCACTTGAGCTGTGACTTTGAAGCCCTGAGCGCACCTCTTTCCTTCACCATTTTGTCTAGCAAAAGAGGACCAACCAACCAGCTTCCTTGTACTCATTCTGACAAAATTGTAGAAAAGCATCAAACATGTAATCACCTGGAGCCTTGCCTCTCATCAATACTTGATCCATTGGTGGTGATATTTTGCATATTTCTATTGCCACTTCACACCTTGGATTAGCATTTCCTCTTTACCGCTGGAAGCAGAGTCATCAACATCTTTAAGACTAACCAGACTTCAGAACCAATTTAGAAACTCATCCTTAAAATTTTGTATCTCTAGAACAACTCTCAGCAGCAAACATCTTAGGCTGGGTTCTCTAGAGAGGTAAAATCAGTGAAATGTATATATACATATATGTGTGTGTATGTATATATATGTATAGATACATTTATGTATATATGTATATAGAAATACAGGTATGTATATAGAGAGATTTATCTTAAGGATGTGGATCACATGTTCTAGAGGCTGGCAAGTCCCAAGTCGGTGAGTCAAGTGTCAGGCTGGAGTCTTCTCCTGACTCACATAGCTGTGGGGGCTGACGAACCCAAGATCGGTGGGGCAGATGGCAGGCTGCTGGCTCAAGGGCTGCAAAGGCTGATGAATTCAAAATTGGCAGGTGAGACAGCAGGATGCTGGCTCACAGGTTGCGGATACCAACTAATCCCAAGATCAGCAGGCAATACGGCAGGCTGTTGGCTCAAGTCCCAAGAACTGGAAGTCAGATGATGACGAGCTGTATGCAGGATCCAGAGCAAGAAAAAGCCAGCGAGCTATGCCAGAATGTCCATATATATTGGATGCAGGCCACATCCACGAGTAAACTCCTCTTACAACTAATTGGCTAATCACATCAGATCACTTCACAGTGATTACATTATATCACAAAATGGAGGATAACTGCATCATTACATAACTGCCAAATTACATCATTACATAACTGCCAAACCATTGAGAATCATGGTCCAGCCAAGATGACACACAACCTTAACCAACACAGCTACTCAGAAAATCCAATGTTAAAAAATATGTCAATTATAATTTAGGGAAAAAAAACTACCATTTTTAAATAACAAAATATAAAGTACCTAGAAAAAAATCTAAAAAAAAAGTGAAAAATATGTATAACATTTAAAAGCTTCATTGAAGAAATTAAAATCTCTCAATAAATGAAGTATCTTAGAACTAAGAAAGCAATAACCTAAACAGGTCAATTTTCCCTCACTAAATCTATAGATTTTTTTTTTTTTTTTAATGAAACCTAATAGGTAGAGGGAAATTTTATATGGAAGAACACAAAAAGCCCACATGAGTCAGCAGACAATCAAAAAAAAAAAAAAAAATAGAGGAGGCAGAACATTTCCCATCATATACCCATATTAGTGAAAATGGCCTGGAATATTGGTCCAGAGATAGATGAATTGATGACTGTAAGAAAATAGCCCCAAAATTCTTACAACCCTGATAATTAGTTTTCGCATATGGCTCTCCTATGAATCCCTTGCCTCCTAATTTTCTACATGATCTTGGCTGACCCTATGACTCAACTTTGACTAATAGAATGCAGCAGAAATGCCTACTCCATGAATTCTTCACCTTGCAGATTCCCTATGGATTTCTTAGAACATATACTCTTTCAAAATCTAGTTGCCAAGTAAGACTTCTGTCTAAACTGAAATCTCCATGAAGTGGAAAAGCCCAAGGTAACCATGTGAAAAGGTTACATGTAGAGAGATGCTCAGCCAGCCACTAGCTGTTTGAGTCATCCCAGCTGAGGTACCTGACATGTTAGTAGAGAAGCTATCGTGGATATCTAGCTCAGCTGAGTCCTCTAATAATGCCAACTCAGCCCTCATCTGATTTCAGCTTCATGGGTAACTCCAAGTGAGATCTATCTAACTGAAACCTAAGCACAGAACCATGAGAGATAATAATAAAGGTTTTTTTTAAAGCCATTAAGTTTTGGGGAGCTTTGTGATACAGTAATAGACTAGAATTGATCAATGGGGAAAGAATGTATTGTTGATATGTAGTACAGAAATTGCTTTTTTCCATACAGAAAAGTCAAACTGTATTCTTACTTATGTTATATACAAAATTAGCACCAGATAGATCAAGAATTAAGTGAGAAAGGAAAAACTTAAATACTTAAAAAATTTTTTTTTATTGTACTTTAGATGAACGTTTACAGAACAAATAGTTTCTCATTAAAGAGTCAGTACACATATTGTTTTATGACATTGGTTAATAACTCCACGACATGTCAACACTCTCCCTTCTCAACCTTGGAGGACACTTTTTTTTTTT
>NW_004443991.1:4333554-4373529 GCF_000243295.1 Trichechus manatus latirostris | reverse complement strand
TACTTTAGATGGAGGTTTACAGAACAAATATTTTCTCATTAAACACTTAGTACACATATTGTCCTATGGCAGTGGTTAACAACCCCATAACATGTCAACACTGTCCTTTCTCAACCTTGGGTTCTCTATCACCAGCTTTCCTGTCCCCTCTTGCCTTCTAGTCCTTGTCCCTGGACTGCTGTGCCTCATTAATCCCGTTTTGTTTTATGGGACTGTCCAATCCCTGGCTGAGCGGTGAACCTCGGGAGTAACTTCACCATTGGGCTAAAAGGGTGTCCGGGGGTCATACTCTCGGGGATTATCGAGTCTCTGTCAGGCCAGTAAATCTGGTCTGGTTTTTTTTGTTATAATTTTGTTCTATATCCTTCTCCAGCTCTGTCCAGGACCCTCTGTTGTGATCCCAGTCAGAGCAGTCCGTGGTAGCCGGGCACCATCTAGCTGTACTGGACTTAGTCTGGTAGAGGCCTTGGCAGATGTGGTTCATTAGTCCTTTGGACTAATCTTTTCCTTGTATCCTGTTCTCTTCATTGTCCCTTGCTCCCAAAGGGGTGAGACCAGTGGTGTATCTTAGATGGATGCTCACAGGCTTTTAAGACCCCAGCTGCTACTCACCAAGGTAGAATGTAGAACATTGTCTTTATAAATTGTATTATGCCAATTGACCTAGATGTTCCCTGAGACC
Source organism: Trichechus manatus latirostris (assembly GCF_000243295.1). Taxonomy (NCBI): domain Eukaryota; kingdom Metazoa; phylum Chordata; class Mammalia; order Sirenia; family Trichechidae; genus Trichechus; species Trichechus manatus. Next base: position 4,372,847 of record NW_004443991.1, on the reverse strand, counting down.
ATGGTCCCACAGCCCTCCGGCCTGCAATTCAGACCCTCAGGGAGTTTGGATGTGTCTTTGGAGCTTCCATGACCTTTTCTTGTATGAGTTGTGCAGGCTTTCCCAGTATTGTGCATTTGTCTTACCCTTCACCAAAGTTACCACTTATCTATTGTCTATTTAGTTTCCCCACCACCACCTCTCCCACCCCTTGTAACCAAGAAAGATTGTTTCTTTTTGTGTGTAAACTTTTTTATGAGTTTTTTCAGTGGAGGTCTCATACAATATTTGTCCTTTTGTGATTGATTTATTTCACTCAGCATAATGTCCTCCAGTTTGATCCATGTTATGAGATGCTTCACAGATTCATCATTGTTCTTTCTCATTACTTAATACTCCATTGTGTGTATGTTCCATAGTTTGTTTATCCATTCATCTGTTGATGGGAATCTAGGTTGTTTCCATCTTTTTGCTATTGTGAACAATGTTGCAGTGAACATGGGTGTGCATATGTCTATTTGTGTGACCCCTCTTATTACTCTAGGATATATTCCTAGCAGTGGGATTGCTGGATAGTATGGTATTTCTCTTTCTAGCTTTCTAAGGAAGTGCCATATTATTTTCCAAAATGATTGTATCATTATGCATTCCCACCAGCAGTGCATAAGAGTTCCGATCTGATCTCCAGCCTCTCCAACATTTGTTATTTCCAAGGAAAAACTTAAATACTTTTTAAAGAAAATGTAGAGAAGTCAAATAAAGGGAGAATATATTTACAATACAAATAACTGACTAAAGATTTGAATGCAGACTATAAATCTAACTTCTATATTGTCTTAGTCATCTAGTGCTGCTCTAACAGAAATACCACAAGTGGATGGTTTTAACAAAGAGAAGTTTATTCTCTCACAGTCCAGTAGGCTATGAGTCCAAATTCAGGGCATCAACTCCAGGAGGAGTCTTTCTCTCTCTTCCGGCTCTGGAGAAAAGTCCTTGTGATGCATCAGTCTTTCCTTGGTTTGGGAGCTTCTCTGTGCAGGAACCTCAGGTCCAAAGGACGCTCTCTGCTCCTGGCACTGTTTGCTTGGTGATATGAGGTTCCCAAGTGTCTCTGCTCTCTTCTCTCTTTCATATCTCAAAAGAGATTGGATTAAGATGCTATCTAATCTTGTAAACCTCATCAGTATAACCTCATCACAGTGAAAGAATTTACAACACATAAGGAGATCACGTATAACCTTATCATAGTGATAGAGTTTACAACACATAAGGAAATCACATCAAATTACACAATCATACAGTACTGTGAATCATGACCCAGCCAAGATGACAGATAATTTTAGGGGACACAATTCAATTCATGACATATATATAGTTTTAAAAAATGCTATTGACTTGATTCCAACTCATGACAATCCCATATGTGCAGAATAGATTTGCACTGCATAGAGTTTTCAAGGCTGTGACCTTTTGGAAGCAGATGGCCAGGTCTTTCTTCCAAGGCACTTCTGGATAGAACTCAACCACCAACCTTTTGATTGGCAGCAGAATATGAACCATTTGTGCTACCCAGAGACCTTCATTATCATATTAATTCCTATATATCAGCAATCAAATTGCAAATAACCCAACAGAAATATGGACAAAATATTTGAACAAGCATTTTGCCAAGTGTATATACAAATTTCAAACAAACATATGCAAACTGCTCAGCCTAATTAGTAATTAAAACCCTTTGCCGTCGAGTAAACTAGAACTGCCCCTTAAGGTTTCCAAAGCTGTAATCTTTATGGAAAGATAATGCCACATCTTTCTCCTGTGGAGTGGCTAGTGGGTTCAAAATGCTGAACTTTTGGGTAGCAGCTGAGTGCTTAACTACTGCACCAGGGTTCCTTGTTAGTAATTAGAGAAGTGCAAATTTAAAACATAATAGGATAAAATTACATGTCCAATACCATACTTATAATGATTAAAAATACTAAATGTTAATGCAGATACCGAGACAAAGGAAACTCTCATATACCCTTGACAGAGGTCATATTGGTAAAATAATTTTGGAAACTGTTTGGCATTACTATCAGAAATTTCGCATTACCAATTTATATCCACTTGCACTAAGAAAACTAACAAGAAAATTCATAGTTGTATTATTCGTTAGAGCTCCAAAACAACCCAAATTTTCATTAATAGTAGAATCAATAAAAAGGTTGTGATATATTCATGCAATGGAATAGTATACAGCAATAAAAATGACCAACCATTACTATTTATCGCAATTTGGATGGATCTCACAAACATAATATTAAAGTGAAAGTAGCTATCCAAAAACTAGATAAAGCTAATTTACTGTTTGATGGTATCTACGTACATATAAAATTAGTTTTAAAAAAGCAAGGAAGTGACCCCCCCACACAAGTCTAGCTGGTGGTTACATTTGTGGAGAGTGATTAGTGGACAGCTTGCTGGGGACTTCCAGATTGCTAGTAATGTTTGGCTTCTTAGTTGGTGATTACATCAGTGTTCACTTAGCTGTATATTGCTTTGTACTTACTTTTCTGTATTTGTTGTTATACATCATAAACGAGGTTAAAATTACAGATTTTGAACTGAAGAATACATAAATTGAGGAAATATCAGCTTTCAGTTTTAGTAAAATAGAATTTTAGTAAAGTAGTATTACCTACTGATAATAAAAGTTGCTTATGAATTCAGGGAGATAGTCAATGCTTGTCATAAAGTTTTGTAGGATATTCAGTAGGAGTCATATATAGAAATGACCAGAAGAATTGCAACAGCAAAAAGGGAACTGAATCAAATTAGATAAATTGCATTTATGGTGGATCCAGTTCATAGCATTCATATGACATTCTCTACTCGACATTTTGTATTCCCTTAGAAGCATCTGGTCTGTGGGATTTACTTCTATTAACGGTTTAAAATGATAGGACCTTAGGAGTTCTTGCTCTATTAGCATATTTTCAGAGGTCCGAGGAGTGCCTCGGCTGAAATCAGAACATGGAATGAGAAGACAAGCATTCAGAGGCAAGATTTGGAAGTTTTCATGACTTCAGGACAAGTTGTTCATTAATTGACAAGAAGATACTTACAAGCAATCTTTTAGGGTAGAAAAAAGTACTGTCCATGAAGAGGCTCTGAGGTATATTGTCAAAGCTGAACTTTGTTTTCTACATATGAGCTAAGCTATCATCCCCAGGCATAATCTTCATGGAAAAAGAAATGCTGCAGTTTAGCTTAAGCCTATAACTTTATATTAAAATACTGCATGCTGCATTGCAAAGCAGGTATTATTTTATTGCACATTTCTTGATATGACTTCCTTGACTGGGTGTCCTAAGCCAAAGTTGTGCTTATGTCATACACACCAGGGCATACTGAAAATTTTTGCACAACTTCAGGAAGGTTGGGAAAATCTAGACATGGTTTGAGAAAGGAGAAACATTCATAGAAACTACTTCATCTTTCCATTCCAACAAGTTATGGAAAGGGCTACTGAGTTGAGAAGTAGGTATTGTTATTATTGCTTGCAAGATTCAGGGAAAACAATATATGTTTCACTGTGGGCATTAACAACCAATTTCAGCTGACTCAATGTTCTCAGTAATTCTCTTATTAATTTATCTCCATATGGTGTTATCCCACACTCTGCCACTAAAATTCCTCTCATTAAATTAGGATTATCAAAGCCCAAAGTCTTTTACTTGTCATCTATCTGGCATATCACATTGTTTATCATCTACCTGTTTTGCAGCCCACCCTTCTCTTGAATACTATAGCACCTTTCTCTTTGTGTTTCCCTCCTTCCTTCCTGCTTTAATTCAGTTTTATCTATTAATTCACTCAGCCTATATTTACTAATGTACCTATATACCACGTAAGTTTTTATGTCCTGGAAATATAGTGGTAATCAGGATAAATGAGAAAGATGTCCTCATAGAGATTATAATGAAGTAACCTGGTTCTCTAATCCTCTGTAAATGTGGCTGAGCTCCAAGAGAAGAGATCTTTGAGTCCTAGAATCCCAAGCCAAAACTGGATCCTAAAAAATTTAGATATGCACATTTTTCAATTTCTGTAGTCTGTGAATCTTTGCTTCCTTGAAAAAACAAGAATGTAGACTATTCAATAAATTTTACACAGTGTCTATAAGGTAAAACAGCAGTTCTAAGTTTATAGCAGAGTTTTGTTACAAGAAATCATCTTCAATTTATTCAACATATTTTTATTGTTCATTAATGTTTTTAATTAACATCGTTTTAATGTTTTTAATTAACCTATCTACATGAGTTATCTTTTTCTGTTATCTTTTAAGTTTCTGGGAATAGAACTACTACTTTAAAAGACAAAACTAGGTATATGAGATGATTGTTTAAAAGAAATGAACTAAGTCTGATAGACTTAGTTTTTCACAATAAGTCATGACTTATGAAGGTGACTATCTGATGAAGATACTATCTATCTTTAAAGAAGGCTGGCTAATAATGCAGTAATGTATTTTTGCTCATCCTTTTTTAAAGGAGCTAACATTTACTGATACCTGCTAAATGCTGGTTGATCTACTGGGTAATTAAAACATGCCCATTCAAAGTAATAAGTATTTCTTGAGCATCGAGTATTTGATGGAGTCATGTTAGGTACTGGAGATAAAATAGTTTAACAAGACATCAGCCCATACTCACACAGTTATAACCTGAGAGCAGGAAACTATATATTATTCAAATAAATGAAAAATAGCATATTTACAACTGGAGATAAGTGCTCTAAAAGACCACCCTGCTATAAGATCTTGTAATGAAGGTGCACATGTTCTATATACCCTGTCTCTGGATGATGACACTCTGCACATATGTGCACACAAGAGCCCAATCATAGACACATATATACACACCATCCCCTGCATACACACCCCAACATAACAATTCCAAGGCTTGGCAACATATAAAAATCATCCCCTCCCATTATGGGTTCATTATCCATAAATTAGAGTTGATATTTAAATATCTTCAAGTGACTTTGTGCCACCCATGGTAAGTGCATACTTAGAATTCCCCTTTAATCTTCTAGGCAAAACCAGTGCGTCTCTGTCCCCATTCTGGTGTTCAGACTCAGAATAAGCCAACATATGCCATATGTTGGATTACTTCTATATTCCAAAGGAAATTAATCTGTAATTTTATACCTAGTGTTTTCATATACCTAAAATTTTGTATTTTCTTTTTACTACATTTTAGATTATGAAGTATGCTTAAGTCATCACTTTTTTAAACTTTTATTTTAATGGCTACTTAATGTTTCATAATAGAAATGAGTCATGATTTTTCTCTTTCTATATTAAGACTAAGCTATCTTGTTGTCATATTTCTTTTTTAATTTTGTTTTATTGTACTTTTACTGCAAGTTTACAATTCAACTTAGTCTCTCGTACAAAAATCTATACATACGTTGTTATGTGACCCTTACTGCTCTCCCTATACTATGACAGTACATTCCTCCTTTCCACCCCTGATTTCCCATGTCCCTTCAACCAGCTCCTGACCGTCTCTGCCTTCTCATCTCACCTCTGCACAGAAGCTGCCCATTTATTCTCATGAAACTACTTGAACTAAGAAGCACACTCTTCACGTGTGTCGTTTTTTGTCCCATAGACCAGTCTAATCTTTGACTGAAGAGTTGGCCTAGGGAATGGTTTTAGTTCTGGGTAGACAGAGAGTCCAGGGGCCATGCTCTCTGGGGCTCTTCCAGTATCAGTCAGACCATTAAGTCTGGTGTTTTTACTAGAATTTGAGTTCTGCACCCCACTTTTCTCCTGCTCCAACAGGGACTCTCTGTTGTGTTCCCTGTCTGTATGTGGTTGTTGGTGGCAGCTGGGCACCATCTAGTTCTGGTTTCAGGCTGTAGCAGTCTCTAGTTTATGTGGCTCTTTCTGTCTTTTGGGCTAATGCTTTCCTTGTGACTTTGGTGTTCTTCATTCTCCTTTACTCCAGGTGGGTTGGGAGCAATTGATGCATATTAAACGGCCCCTCACTAGCTTTTAAGACCCCAGATGCCACTCACCAAAGTAGGATGCAGAACATTTTCTTAATAAACTTTGTTATGCCAATTGACCTAGATGTTCCCTGAAAGCATGGTTCCCCAGACCTCGGCCCCTGCTACTCTGTCCCTTGAAGTGTTTGGTTGTATTCAGGATTCTTCTTAGCTTTGGTTTAGTCCAGTTGTGCTGACTTTCCCTGAAGCGTGTGCTGTCCTTCCCTTCACCTAAGATAATTCTTGTCTACTATCCAGTTAGTGAATAACCCTCTCCCTCACTCCCCACCCTCTTAACCATCAAAGAATGTTTTCTTCTGTGTTTAAACCTTTTCTTGAATTCTTATAATAGCGGTCTTATACAATATTTGTCCTTTCGTGACTAAATTCACTCAGCATAATTCCTTCCAGATTTCTCCATGTTATAAGGTGTTTCGCGGATTCATCATTGTTTTTTATCATTGCGTAGTATTCCACTGTGTGAATATACCATAATTTGTTTATCCATTCATCTGTTCATGGGCACTGAAGTTGTTTTCATCTTTTTGCTATCATGAACAGTGCTGCAATGAATATGGGGTACTTATATCTATTCGTGTGATGGCGCTTATTTCTCTAGGATATATTTCAAGGAGCAGTATTGCTGGATAGTATGGTACTTCTATTCCTAGCTTTCTAAGGAAGCACCAAATCAATTTCCAAAGTGATTGTACCATTTTACCTTCCCACCAACAGTGTATAAGTGTTCCAGGCTATCCACAACCTCGCCAACATTTATTATTTTGTGTTTTTTGGATTAATGCTAGCATGTTGGGGTGAGATGGTATCTCATTGTAGTTTTGATTTGCGTTTCTCTAATGGCTAATGATTGTGAGCATTTCTTCATGTGTCTGTTAGCCTCCTGAATGTCTTTTTGGCGAAGTGCCTATTCATATTCTTTGCCCATTTGTTAATTAGGTTATTGGTCTTTTTGTTGATGAGGTTTTGGAGTATCTTGTAGATTTTAGAGATTAGACTCTGATGGGATTTGTCGTAGCCAAATTTTTTTCCCAGTCTGTAGGTTATCTTTTTACTCTTTTGGTGAAGTGTTTTGATGAGCATAAGTGTTTGATTTTTAGGAGCTCCCAGTTATCTAGTTTCTCTTCTAGTGTTTGCGCATTGTTACTTATGGTTCGTATTCTGTTTATGCCATGTAGTAGGGCTCGTAGCATTGTCCCTATTTTTTCATCCATGATTTTTATCGTTTTAGATTTTGTATTTACGTCTTTGATCCATTTTGAGTTTGTTTTTGTACATAGTGTGAGGTATGGGTCTTGTTTCAGTTTTTTGCAGATGGATATCCAGTTATGCCAGCACCATTTGTTAAAGAAACTATCTTTTCTCCAATTAATGGACTTTGGGCCTTTGTCAAATATCAGCTGCTCATAGGTGGATAAATTTATGCCTGGATCCTCAATTCTGTTCCATTGGTCTATGTATCTGCTGTTGTACCAGTACCAGGCTGTTTTGACTACCGTGGCAGTATAATAGGTTCTAAAATCAGGTAGTGTGAGGCCTCCCACTTTGTTCTTCTTGAGTAATGCATTATTTATCCGGGGCCTCTTCCCTTTCCAAATGAAGTTGGTGGTTTGTTTCTCCATCTCATTAAAAAATGCCATTGGAATTTGGATCAGGATGTCATTGTATCTGTAGACTCTTTGGGTAAAATTGACATTTTCACCATGTTGAGTCTTCCTATTCATGAGCAAGGTATATTTTTCCACTTATGCAGATCTCTTTTGGTTTCTTGGAGTAGTATCTTGTAGTTTTCACTGTCGTTTTCTTTTACATCTCTGGTTAGATTTATTCCTAACTATTTTATCTTCTTGGAGGCTATTGTAAATGGTATTGATTTGGTGATTTCCTGTTCAAAGTTCTCTTTGTTAGTGTACAGGAATCCAACTGATTTTTGTATGTTTATCTTGTATCCTGATACTTCACTGAAATCTTCTATTAGTTCCAGTAGTTTTTCTTATGGATTCTTTTGGTTTTTCTGTGTATAAGATCATATTATCTGCAAACAGAGATACTTTTACTTCTTCCCTATCAATTTGGATGCCCTTTATTTCCTTTTCTAGCCTAATTGCTCTGGCGAGGATCTCCAGCACAATGTTGAATAAGAGTGGTGATAAAGGGCATCCAAACTGGTAGCTCCCATTCTCAAAGGGAATGCTTTCAAACTCTCTCCGTTTGGGATGATGTTGGCTGTTGGCTTTGTATAAATGCCCTTAATTATCTTAAGGAATTTCCCTTCTATTCCTATTTTGTTGAGAGTTTTTATCATGAATGTGTGTTACACTTTGTGAAATGTCTTTTCTGTATAAATTGATAAGATCATGTGGTTCTTGTCTTTTGTTTTATTAATGTGATGGATTACATTAATTATTTTTCTAATGTTGAACCATCCCTGCATATCTGGTATAAATCCCACTTGGTCATGGTGAATTATTTTTTTGATATGTTGCTAAATTCTATTGGCTAGAATTTTGTTGAGGATTTTTTCATCAATGATCCTGAGGGATATTAGTCTGTAATTTTCTTTTTTATGTTGTCTTTACCTGGTTTTGATATCAGAGTTATGCTGGCTTCAAATTCATAGGATGAATTTGGGAGTATTCTATCCTCCCCTATGCTCTGAAATACCTTTAGTAGTAGTGGTGTTAACTCTTTTCTGAAAGTTTGGTAGAATTCTCCAGTGAAGCTATCTGGGCCAGGGCGTTTATTTTGTTGGGTGTATGTTAATGTCCTTTTCAATCTCTTCTTTTGTTATGAGTTTAATTAGATGTTCTACCTCTGTGTCAGTTTATGTAGGTAGTGAATTTCTAGAAATTTGTCCATTTCCTCTAGGTTTTCAAATTTGTTAAAGTACAATTTTTCATAGTATTCTGTTATGATTCTTAAATTTAAGTTGGGTCTGTTGTGATATCACCTATCTCATTTCTTGTAGGGTTATTTGTTTCCTCTCCTGTTTTTCTTTTGTCACTTTGGTCAGTGGTTTATCAGTTTTGTTGATCTTTTCAAAGAACCAGCTTTTGGTCTTGTTAGCTCTTTCAATTGGTTTTATATTCTCTATTTCATGTAGTTCTGCTCTAATTCTTATTTTTTCCTTTCTTCTGACACCCAAGGGCTTCTTTTGCTGCTCTCTTTCTACTTGTTCCAGTTGTAGGGTTAATGTTTTGATTTTGGCCTTTTTTTCTTTCTGGAGGTGTGCATTTATTGCTATAAACTCACCTCTGAGCACTGCTTTTGCTGGTAGGATGTGTTTTCATTCTCATTTGAGTCTATGAATTTCTTTATTCCATCCTTAATTTCTTCTATAACCCAGTAGTTTTTGAGCAAAGTGCTGTTCAGTTTCCATGTGTTTTTATTTTTTTTCCCTTGCTTTTTCTGTTATTGGTTTCTACTTTTATGGCTTTATGGTCAGAAAAGATGCTTTGTAATATTTTGATGCTTTGGATTTTGTTAAGGATTGCTCTATGGCCCAATATGTGTTTTATTCTGGAGAATGTTCCGTATGAGTTGTAAAAGAAAGTACGCTTGGCTGCTGTTGGGTGGATTGTCTGGTATATGTCCACAAGATCAGATTGGTTGACTGTAGCATTTATATCTTCCATATCTTTATTGAGTTTCTTTCTGGATGTTCTGTTCTTCATCCAAAGTGGTGTGTTGAAGTCTCCTATTATTATTGTGGAGCTGTCTATATCTGTTTCCAATGCTGTTAGTGTTTATGTATTTTGGAGCCTTGTCATTGGGTGTGTAAATAGTTAATATATTTATGTCCCCCTGGTGTATTGACCCTTTAATCATTATATAGTGTCCTTCCTTATCCTTTGTGGTGGGCTTAACTTCAAAGTTTATTTTGTCAGAAATTAATATTGCCACTCTTGCTCTTTTTTGAGTGTTGTTTGCTTGATACATTTTTTTCCATCCTTTGAGTTTTAGTTTGTTTGTGTATTTAAGTCTAAGTTGTGTCTCTTGTAGGCAGCATATAGATGGATTATGTTATTTTATCTAATCTGTCACTCTCTGTCTTTTTATTGTTGCATTTAGTCCATTTACATTTAGTGTAATTATTGATAGGTATGACTTTAGTGCTGTCATTTTGATGTCTTTTTTTGTGTCTTGTTCACAGTTTCTTTGTTCCACTTAATTTTCTGTGCTGAGTCATTTTTCTTTACGTATTTTCTTTTCATCTTTTTCATTGTTGTTGATTGTGAATTTGCTGAGTCTTTGTATTTTTCTTTTGATGTGTAGGATTGTTAATTTCCTTTGTGGTTACGTTAATATTTACACCTATTTTTCTAAGTTTAAACCTGTCTTATTTCTTTAGAGTGTCTTGACTTCCGCTTCATATGAAAAATCTATGTCTACATTTTTCAGTCCCTCTTTTTTGTTTTAAGGTTGTCATCTTCTACATATTGACATCTCTGTTTCCCTATTTCAGTGTTTTATCTTTGATTTATTTTTTGTGACTTCCCTATCTGGGTGGATATCCAGTTGTTCTGTCCTGCGTTCTAGTCTTGGGTTGTTATTTGTTGTTATTAATTTTCTAACCAGAGGACTCTCTTTAGTATTTCTTGTAATTTTGGTTTGGTTTTTGCAAATTCCCTAAGCTTCTGTTTATCTGGAAATGCTCTAACTTCACCATCATATTTGAGAGACAGACTTGTTGGATATATAATTCTTGGCTGCAATTCTTTTCCTTCAAGTCTTTATATATGTCATCCCATTGCCTTCTTGTATGCATAGTTTCTGCTGACTCATCCAAGCTTAGTCTTAATGACTCTCCTCTGTAGGTGACTTTTCGTTTATCCCTAGCTGCTCTTAAAATTCTCTCTTTATCTTTGGTTTTGGCAAGTTTGATTATAATATGTCTTGGTGACTTTCTTTTGAGATCTACTGTATGTGGGGTTCGATAAGCATCTTGGATAGATATCTTCTCATCTTTCACAACATCAGGGAAATTTTCTGTCAACAAGTCTTCAACAATTTTCTCTGTATTTTCTGTTATCCCTCACTTTCTGGTACTCCAATCACTCATAGATTATTTCTCTTGACAGACTCCCACATAACTTTTAGAGTTTCTTCTTTTTTTAAAATTCTTTTATCTAATTTTTCCTCAAATAAGTTGGTGTCAAGTGCTTTATCTTCCATCTCACTAATTCTGACCTCCATTGCCTCAATTCTACTCCTATGACTTTCTATTAAGTTGTCTAACTCTGAAATTTTATTGTTAATCTTCTGGATTTCTGATTGCTGTCTCTCTATGGATTCTTGAAGCCTGTTAAATTTGTCATTATGCTCTTCTCTAATCTTTTTAACTTCTTCTATTGCTTGGACTGTGGTTTGCCTAATTTCCTTCCTGATCTCTTGAAGAGTTCTGTATATTAATCTTTTGTATTCTGCCTCCAGTAATTCCAAGAAATTCTCTTCCTCTGGAAAATTTAATTCTTTATTTTGGGAGCTTGCTGAAGCCATCAAGGTCTGCCTCTTTATGTGATGTGATATTGACTGTTGTCTCCAAGCCATCAATAAGTTATTATATTTATTTATTTTATGTTTTCTTACTGTGTCCGAGCTTCTTATTTTATTTTGATATGCCCAAATAGGCTGCTTGCGTGAGCCAATCACTGGTACCACTGAAGCTCCAATGTCCTGCCACTAGGTGGTCATAACTGCCACTAGTTATGTGAGCCCAGGAGTCCATCCACTCCTCCCGTATTGATTCAGCTTGAGTGTCCAGTAGTCAGCTACGAAGTGTGTGATGCAGGCTCTCACCTACAGTCCTAGACAGCCATGGGTGATTGGCTTCTGGTTGCAGCAGGGGGTCACACGCTGAGCAAGCCAGGTGGCCAACGACCACTCTTGAGTGTCAGGGAGGAAAGCATGTCCCTGTTCCCTTGAATAAGTAGGCGGGTGGCTTTTGCAGCCAGACTAAGAGTACCTAATGCTGTTGGCTGTAAGGACAGGGGGGCACTACTTATTCTTGGGCCCCTGTCGCAGGTGGCTACGTTGTGGAGCCACCAGTCCTCAAGCCCCTGACGTGTGTAGGTGAAGACCCTGCTTAATGGGCAGAGCAGTGTCAAATATCACAAACCTGCCACTGCACAGCTGAAATAGTTGAAGTTAGACTGCAGGTATATACCCTATTGTACTGTGGTAATGAGCACCTACACCGCTGAAATGGGCGCACGTGAGTCTTTGCAGGTAGAAAGGCACTCAAAGTCCGTGGACCCCTTATGCCTGTGCCTAAGCAAAGGAGTTGTGCCTACCCTGAGTTCCTGGCTTAGGCGAGCCAGTCGATTATTTTTTCCCCTTTTGGTTTATTTGTTGTCTCTCCAAGGCTGGGAGACTGGGTTAGGGCACCTGCTGTGTCCTATTTCCAGCCCAAGGTACTTGGCAATTGCTGAAGCTGGTCCTGGACCCTGTGCAGAGCAGGGAATGGGGAGGCAAATGGGAGAGAGGTTTCTCCCAAAGGGGGTTGCTTTGATGCGTGTGATAGGCCAGACACAAGTACTTATCTTTCACTAATCGAGGGCTCCTCACTAGTTCTGTATGGGTCTTTCCTGGTGTGGAAAACACCTCCTGAGTACTGCTGCTTGCCTGCCTCACTGTGCACTCCAAGCTAATCCGGGCTGATGGGCTCTGGCTCCAAGTCAGTTCTGGCAACTCCCCACTGCTTCCGAACTGTCTCTCCCTCCCCCTGCCACTCAGTCTGATTTCTCAACTTTTCCTTTGTTGTTCAGTGCTCCTAGATTGACATATATAATCAATTCACTTGTTTTTTCGGGTCTTCGTTGTAAGAGGGACCACCAGAGCAACTGACTTGTCTGCCATCTCGGCCCCACCTCTGTTGTCATATTTGTTGAAGAAATTCCTGATTATGTCTTTTGAATATATTATGAGAATAGAGATTAATGAAGTATGAACAGATTTAAAGTTCTTTATACACATCTTGAATTTTTTTTTAGTATATAAGATCAGCCCTAAATTTACCAGCAATCTTAAAATTATATATCTTACCAAAATTTCCTTAATATTCAGTATTATCATAAAACAAAAAATCAAAATCAATAGATAAAAAAGAATCTGTTTTTTACATTTTCTTTGTTATTAAGGTAAATACATACACTTTTTCTGTCAGATATCATTTTTATGGATTGTTTCTTTTCAAAGTTACTCTTTTAGGGAGTAATTATTTAGAATATTAGAACTATGTTTTCTTTTCTACAACAATTTCCTTCTATGTTATTTGTTTAATAATTTTTTTTATGATATTTTTTCAAACATAAAAGTTTTAATTTCTAGTTGACAATCCTAACAATATTTTCCACAGTGTTTTATATGGTCATAATATTTTAAAATTATATCTTATTGGAATAAATTTAAGTAAACAAAATGTGCACACATCTGGGAGGTTTAATTCTTTGAGTTTTGACTATTGCACACAGCTATATAAATACCTCTCACGCATCTGCCAGTTTGTCATACTGTGTGGACTTGTGTGTTGCTGTGATGCTGGAAGCTATGTCATCAATATTCAAATACCAGCAGGGTCACCCAAGGCTGCCATGTTTCAGCTGAGCTTCCAGGCTAAGACAGATAGGAAGACGGAATCAAGCTTTCGGGACCTACATTTGCTAATGTGGCACGACTCAAAATGAGAAGAAACAGCTGCAAACATCCATTAATAATTGGAACCTGGAATGTACTAAGTATGAATCTAGGAAAATTGGAAATCGACAAAAATGAAATGGAACACATTAGTGAGCTGAAATGGACTGGTGTTGGTCATTCTGAATCACACAATCATATGGTATACTAAGCCAGGAATGGTAAATTGAAGAGGAATGGCATTGCATTCATCATCAGAAAGAACATTTCAAAATCTGTCCTGAAGTATAACACTGTCAGTGATAGGGTAATATCCATACGCCTACAAGGAAGACCAGTTAATAGGACTATTATTCAAAATTACACACCAAACATTAAGGCCAAAGATGAAGAAATTGAAGATTTTTACCAACTTCTGCACTCTGAAATTGATCGAACATGCAATTAGGATGCACTGATAATTACTGGTGATTGGGATTCGAAAGTTGGAAACAAAGAAGAAGGATAGGTTGTTGGAAAATGTGGCCTTGGTGATAGAAGCAAAGCCAGAGATTGCATGATTGAATTTTGCAAGACCGAGGACTTCATTGCAAATACCTTTGTTCACCAACATAAATGACGACTATGCACATGAACCTCGCCAGATGGAATACACAGGAATCAAATCGACTACATCTGTGGAAAGAGATGATGGAAAAGCTCAATATCATCAGTCAGAACAGGGCCAGGGGTTGACTGAAGATCAGACCATCAATTACTCATATGCAAGTTCACGTTGAAACTGAAGGAAATTAGAACAAGTCCATGAGAACTGAAGTATGACCTTGAGTATATCCCATCTGAATTTAGAGAGCTTCTCAAGAATAGATTTGACATGTTGAATACTAATGACCAAAGATCAGATGAGTTGTGGAATGACATCAAGGACATCATACATGAAGAAAGCAAGAGGCCATTAAAAAGACGAGAGAGAAAGAAAATACCAAAATGGACATCAGAAGAGACTCTGAAACTTGCTCTTGAACTTCGAGTAGCTAAAGGAAAAGGAAAAAATGATGAAGTAAGAGACCTGAAGAGAAGGTTTCAAAGGTTGGCTTGAGAAGACAAAGTAAACTATTATGATGACTTGTGCAAAGAGCTGGAGATAGAAAACCAAAAGGGAAGAACACGCTCAGCATTTCTCAAGCTGAAAAACTGAAGAAAAATTTCAAGGCTCGAGTTGTAATACTGAAAGATTCTATGGGGAAAATATTAAATGATGGAGGACACATCAAAGAAAGATGGAAGGCATACACAGAGTCACCATACCAAAAATAATTGGTCAACGTTCAAACATTTCAGGAGGTAACATATGATCAGGAACCAATGGTACTGAAGGAAAAAATCCAAGCTGCACTGAATGAACTGGTGAAAAACAAGCCTTCCGGGATTGATGGAATGTCAATTGAGATGTTTCGACAAATGGATGCAGCACTGGAAGTGCTCACGCATCTATGCCAAGAAATTTGGAAGACAGCTACCTGGCCAACCAGCTGGAAGATATCCATATTTATGCTTATTCCCAAGACAGGTGACCCAACCGAATGCAGAAATTATAGAACAATATAATTAATATCATATGCAAGCAAAATTTTTCTGAAGATCATTCAAAAGTGGCTGTAGCAATATGTCTACAGGGAACTGCCAGAAATTCAAGCCGGATTCAAAAGAGGACTTAGAACCGGGGATATCGTTGCTGATATCAGATGGATCCTGGCTGAAATCAGAGAATACCAGAAAGATGTTTACCTGTGTTTTTTTAACGATGTAAAGGCATCCAACTGTGTGGATCATACAAATTATGGAGAACATTGCAGATAATGAGAACTCCAGAACACTTAAATGTGCTCATGAGGAATTGGTACATGGATCAAGAGGCAGTTGTTCGAACAGAACAAGAGGTTACTGCATGTTTTAAAGTCAGGAAAGGTGTTCGTCAGGGTTGTATCCTTTCACCATACCTATGCTGAGCAAATAATCTGAGAAGCTGGACTCTATGAAGAAGAACAAGGCATAAGGATTGGAGGAAGACTCATTAACAACCTGCATTATGCAGAGGACACAACCTTGCTTGCTGAAAGTGAAGAGGACTTGAAGCACTTACTGATGAAGATCATAGAGCACAGCCTCCAGTATGGATTACACCTCAATATAAAGAACACAAAAATCCTCACAACTGGACCGATAAGCAACATCACAATAAATGGAGAAAAGATTGAGATTCTCAAGGATTTCATTTTACTTGGATCCACAATCAACACCCATAGAAGCAGCAGTCAAGAAATCAAAAGATGCATTGCGTTGGGCAAATTGGCTGTAAAAGACCTCTTTAAAGTGTTGAAAGGCAAAGATGTCACCTTGAAGACTAAGGTGTGCCTGATCTAAGCCATGGTGTTTTCAATCACCTCATATGCATGCGAAAGCTGGATGATGAATGAAGAAGACCAAAGAAGAATTGACGCCTTTGAATTGTGGTATTGGCAAAGAATATTGAATATACCATGGACCGCCAAAAGGACAAACAAATCTGTCTTGGAAGAAGTACAACCAGAATGTTCCTTAGAAGCAAGCATGGCAAGACTATGTCTCACATACTTTGGACATGTTATCAGGAGAAATCAGTCTGTGGAGAAGGACATCATGCTTGGTAAAGTAGAAGGCCAGTGAAAATGAGAAAGACTCTCAATGAGATGGATTGACTCGGTGGCTGCAACAATGGGCTCAAACACAGCAACAACTGTAAGGATGGCGCAGGACTGAGCAGTGTTTTGTTCTGTTATGCATAAGGTCGCTGTGAGTTGAAATCAACTTGACGGCACCTAACAACAACAGCAACATATAAAAACCAGATAGAATATTTCCACCTCCAAGTAAGTTCCCTTGTGCCACTATACAATAGATTCTGCCCACTACCTCCATAAGGCAACTGCTTTTGATTTTTTATCTGCATAGACTCTTTTGCCCACTCTTGTACTTCATATGAACAGAATCATAAAACCTTTGTTCTTTTTTATCAAGCTTCTTTTCCTCAGCATAACGTTTTTGAGATATACCCATGTTGTGTGTGTAATTAGTTTCTTTTTCTTTTTCTTTTTTTATTCATAGGATTCCATTGTGTAAATACACTACAATTTGGGTGATCCTGTTAATAGACATTATGGTTGTTCCACTGTTTGTCTCTTATAAATAACGTGGCTATAAACATCCTTGAATATATCCCTTTGTGGATATATGTTTTCATTTCTTCTGGTTAAATATATAGGAGCAGAATTCCTAAGCCATAGGGTAGATGATTTAATTTTAAAGAAACTACTTAATAATTTGACTAAGTAGGAATAGCATTTTATACTCTCACAAAAAGTGTATGATGCCTGGTTTCTTCTCATCTTTAACAACATTTGATACCGTCAGTCTTCTTTAATTTTGGTAATTCTGTTAAGTGAGAAATGATATTTCATTGTGATTATAATTTGCAATATCCTGATAACTTATAATGTTGAAATTCTTTTTCATGTGCTTATTGGTCATTCTTTTATATATATATAAATATATATACACATATATATATATGTATGTGTGTGTGATGGTTAAGATTGTGTGGCAACTTGGCTGGGCCATGATTCTCAGTGTTTATATGTGATCGCCCCCATGATGGGATCTGCTGTGAGTAGCTGATCAGTAGAAAGGAATTTTCCTTGGGCATGTAGCCTGCAACCAAATATAAGTGGACGTTCTGGATTTTGCCCTCGCTGGATCCTGCAGCTGCCTCTTTTCATCTGACCTCCAGTTCTTGGGACTTGAGCTAGCTGCTCACCTGCCAATCAGGATTCATCAATCTTCACAGCCTGTGAGCAAGAGCCCTGCTGTCCGACCTGCCGATCTTGGGTTCGCCAGCCCCTGTGGCTAGGTGAATCAGGAGAAGCCTCTATCCTGATCCAGGGACTTGGGATGCTCCAGCCTGTACAATCACATGAGCTGTTTCCTTGATAGAAATCTCTCTCTGTATATATATTTATTTGCTTCATTGGTTTTGCTCCTCTAGAGAACCCAGTCTAAGACTCTCTCTCTCTCTCTCTCTATATATATATATATATTTATATGTATATATATGAGCTCGACTGCTAATCAAAAGGTCAGCAGTTCAAATCCACCTTTGGAAACCGTATGGAGCAGTTCTGCTCTGTCCTACAGGGTTACTATGAGTGAGAATTGACTCAACTGCAATGAGTATAATGGGCGTATATATATTTTTAAGTGCATTATATGTTCAAGTCCTTTTCTCATTTTATTGGTTTGTTTGTTTCTTTTTATTATTATTATTGATTTGTAGGAAATTTTTTTTATACTCTGGATATAAGTCTCTTTTAAAATATTTTTCTTGGGTCTGGTATATATGACTTCTTGCCAAGTTTCAAACTTTTAAAATATGACATATGTTAAAGCATAATCAGGTATGAAAAAGGCCTATAGCAAGCACTTGTGTAGCCCCTCTTTGATTCAACAACTGTTTTTATTTTTGAAAGTTAGTTAAAGGTATAATTGTATCTGGGTATGTTAAAAAAGACTTGCATTCATTCCCTCCTTCCATTTCAGGAAGGAAGTAATCTTAAAATTGTTCGTGTGCTTCACATCCATGTTTTTATGCTTTCATTAGATACAAGTCTTAATTGACATACACATAGTATTTTGAGCATAGTATACAACTTGCCTTGTTCACTGAATATTATGATTCTGAAATTTACCCAATATATGTAGTTCACTCTTTTTAACTGTCATATATTTGACCACTTTACATAAACATAGATAAATTTATTATTTCTATTGTTGGATATTTAGTTTTTTCTTTTAATTTTTCACTAATAGAAACAAAAATGCCACTGTCTTTCTTGTATATGTTCCATGCAGAAGATTCTGTAAATTAGATGTATTTATTTTTATCATTGCCATACATTCCTAAAAATAATTACATTGATTGAAAAGTATATTGATTGATAATTCTGGTGTTTATTTATTTTTGGATTTCTGGCATAAACTGTCATAAACGTGTCTGCATGTATGTGTGTGCATACTCATATTTGTATGTAATACTAATAGATTCAAATATCTAATTTTACTTATTATTTTTCACTATGTTCATAACTTTGATATATGATTTTCTTTCTTTTACTGCCCTTGACTTTCGTAACAATGTTACTCTCAACTTATCCAATTATTTTCATCATATTACTTTTTCTCTATTAATTGAAAAAAAGTAGGAGGTGTAGTATTTTTCTCAACCATTCAATAATATGAGCCTATAAATACTGTCTAAACTTATGCCTTTTGGAGGTGGGGAATGGATAATGGAGACTAAGGGTATGGACAACAACATACGTATGTATATACAGTGTTGTTAGTTGCCATCAAGCCGATTTCGACTCATAGTAACCCCACGTGACAGAGTAGAACTCTCCCATAAGACTTTCTAGGCTGTAATCTTTATGGAATTAGATCACTATGTCTTTCTCCCATGGAGCCGCTGGGTGGGTTCAAACCGCCAACCTTTTGGTTAGCAGCTGAGCTCTTAACCATTACGCTATCCAGAGCTCCTATTTATTGTCTTCGCTAGCTATGTTATTTTAAATCTATCCTTCAAATCAACATTGGAATTGAGATACTAGCGAAAATTTGAATTAATAACCTTAGCTTTTCTGCCTCTTTATTTATAATGTTTCTATATTTCTGGCATGATGGAGGAAGATGAAACTTTCTTTATATCGACGTATTTTTCTGCTTCAGCATTCTCTGCATCTTTGGGTTTGGCATATCATTTTTTAATATTCCTAAATTCTAGAGTGTCTTAACTGTCATCTCATGTTGCCATGATTGCTCTATTTTGAAGGAATGGTAGACTATTCAGGCTCATTGAACTGAACACCTTAGTATGAAAAATCCACATTGGATAAAGTTTGACTTATGTGATTTATAATTAAGCAAAGTATCAATATTTAAGTAGTAAATGCGAATTTAATGTAATAAAGATAATAAAATGCATTAGTAAAATCAAGATATTATTGAACTTTGAATGCGCAAGATCCTTGAATCATGTTTCTTTTAATCAATCTTTCATCAAAGCTACTGAGAGAAAAAGCAAATGATTAAATTTCAGATATTTGTACCTACTTGGGTGAACTTCCATTAAACGCACTAATGAGCTAAACTTGTTGCAAAAAAAGAATGATTTGGGTAATTTACCACTTAAACAAATGAAAACTAAACAATTTCTGCCAAACTGATATATCAAACTAAGTACTGCCATTTTCCCATGTCTTGAACAGGGGCTTGATTAAAGCAAGAATACTAGCATTTTTGGAAGTGGAAAATATCTTCTGCGGAGTTAGCAAGTTTAACATTTTTGTGTATCTAGTCACTTTGATTTCAAAAGCTCTGCACTGCCAGTAGTGGTAAAATGTGATCACACTTGTCAGTCTCAGACCTACTCACAGTAAATGCTCTGCACAAACTGCTCTGCTTTTGTCAGTATAATCCAACTGCCAATATTGCTCATCTTCCTGTCTTCTAGCTTGCTATCAGAAAAAGAACACTCCAGCTGCTTCAGCACATTTTGTGTTTCGTGGGTTCTGTGAATGTATATGCCCATGTTTAATGGTCTAGCCGTGATGTTCTGTCCTCCCACACATAGCTATGTATTTCTAAACAATCTGTGAAGAAGCAGCTCTGAAAATAAAATTAAATCAATAGGAATTAAATAGAAGTGGTTGTGATCTATAGCACTTACTATTGTCCACCCCCACGGAGATTAATAACACCCATCTGTCCAGATCAAAAATAAAATCCCTGCATTTGATCTTTTTCTATTCTCATTTAGTAATAAATTCCTTCACTTGGCCGTTATTACCTTAAACAAGAAAATGCACTGCATGGAAACATAACAATTTTAAAATCTTATGTGCACCTCTCTACTTTTAATTCCACTTGTAACATTTTTGAATTTATATTCATTCTGAGATTATATATACTTATATATGTATATATGGAGCCCTGGTGAGGTAGTGTTTGAGGACATATAATATATAGAGATATAGATATCTATCTGTCTTTATCTATATCTATATATATGTATATATAGGAAGACAGCTACCTGGCCAACTGAATAGAAGAGATCTATATTTATGCCTATTCCCAAGAAAGGTGATCCAACCAAATGTGGAAATTATCAAACAATATCATTAGTATCACACACACGTAGAATTTTGCTGAAGATCATTCAAAAACAACTGTAGCAGTATATCAACAGGGAACTGCCAGAAATTCAAACCGGATTCAGAAGAGGATGTGGAATGATGGATGTCATTGCTGATGTCAGATGGATCCTGACTGAAAGCAGAGAATACCAGGAAGATGTTTACCTGTGTTTTATTGACGATGTAAAGGCATTCGACTGTGTGGATCATAATAAATCATGGACAACATTGCAAAGAATGGGAATTCCAGAACACTTAATTGTGTCATGAGGAACTTGTACAAAGATCAAGAGGCAACACTGGAACAGAACAATGGGATACTGAGTGGTTTAAAGTCAGGAAAGGTGTGTGCCAGAGTTGTATCCTTTCATCATACCTATTCAGTCTGTATGGTGAATAAATAATCCAAGAAGCTGGACTATATGAAGAAGAACGGGGCATCAGAATTGGAGGAAGACTCATTAACAACCTGTGTTATACAGATGACACAACATTCCTTGCTGAAAGTGAAGAGGACTTGCAGCACTTACTAATGAAGATCAAATACCACAGCCTTCAGTATGGATTACACCTCAATATAAAGAAAATAAAAATCCTCACAACTGGACCAATAAGCAACATCACGATAAATGGAGAAAAGATTGAGATTGTCAAGGATTTCATTTTACTTGGATCCACAATCAACACCCATGGAAGCAGCCATCAAGAAATCAAAAGATGCATTGCATTAGGCAAATCTGCTGCAAAGACCTCTTTAAAGTGTTGAAAAGCAAAGATGTCACCTTGAAGACTAAGGTGTGCCTGATCTAAGCCATGGTGTTTTCAATCGCCTCCTATGCGTGCGAAAGCTGGACGATGAATAAAGAAGACCAAAGAAGAGTTGACGCCTTTGAATTGTGGTATTGGCGAAGAATATTGAATATACCATGGACCGCCAAAAGAATGAACAAATCTGTCTTGGAAGAAGTACAACCAGAATGTTCCTTAGAAGCAAGCATGGCAAGACTATGTCTCACATACTTTGGGCATGTTATCAGGAGGGATCAGTCCCTGGAGAAGGACATCATGCTTGGTAAGGTAGAGAGCCATAGAGAAAGAGGAAGTCCCTCAACAAAATGGACTGACATAGTGGCTGCAACAATGGGCTTAAGCATAACAATGATTGTGAGGATGGAACAGAACTGGGCAGTGTTTCATTCTGTTTTATATAGGGTTGCTATGAGTCAGAACTGTCTAGACGGCATCTAACAACATATCTATGTATATATATATATAAAATCTCAAAATATATATAACCAAAATCAAACCCATTGCAGTTGAGTCAATTCTGACTCATAGTGACCCTTCAGAACAGAGTAGAACTGCTCCATAGGGTTTTCAAGGAGCGTCTGGAGGATTCTAATTGCCGACCTTTTGGTTAGCAGCCAAGTTCTCAACCACTGCTCCACCAGGGCCCCCAAATATACAGACATATATATAATTTGTATATACCATACATGGAATATGTATAAGTACATATTATATACATACAGATATATATAATTTGTATTTGTGTTATATACACATAATATTTGTAAAGTTAAGTCAGAGGAAAAGATATCCATATTCAAGAAAGATAAATAATACAGTGTTTCCCAAAATTTCTTTTCCTATTCATTTATTTATTCAACAAATAACTTGAGTACTGATTTATACTAAACAAATAAATAAAGGCATAATTCTTATCTCAGAGTTTTATTGAGTTGAAAAGAAGTATTAGGTAATTTCAGTACATGTACCCTGTCCTTTGCAAAGGATATGTGCAACATGTTGTTAGGTCGATGGCAACTCATAACGACACTCTAGGACAGAGTTAAACTTGCCCAATAGGGTTTTCTAGTCTGTAATCTTTACGAGCGTAAATTGCCAGGTCTTTCTCCCACTGAGTTGTTGGTTGGGTTGGAACCGCCTTTTAGTTAGCATATAGCATAGTAAAAAAAGATGTAGTGATTACTCCCTAGAGTTGGTGCCAAGTTCTAAGACAATTTTTCAGATGAAGAATTAAACAGAGTCTTGAGGGATGAGCACGCATTGTATGTTTCAATGATACATAAATTCTTGCCTGGCCAGACTTGATCTTCTGGTCCCATGAACTATTGATGTCAGTCTGGAATTTAGATCTCTCCTGTGTAAGTGATCACCAATCATCATGTGCAAACTATTATATTAGCCAAATATCTCTTTCTTTCTTTTTTTATGTTGCAGTTATTACTGAAAATTTTTATCCCTAAAACAGATAATATTTTGTAAGAACCATTCAATTAGCCCTAATTACCATATATATATACTTATATTTGTAGGAATTACATGATCAAATAAACTTTCTGTAAACTAATACAGAGCTTCAGGAAAAAGCAGATTTTTAAGTTTTTTTGTGGACCTATGCTATTTACTGGAGCCCTGGGGGAGGAATGGTTAAGCAGTCGGCTGCTAAGTAAAAGGTCAGCAGTTCAAATTCAACAACCAGTCCTTGGAAACCCTATGGGGACAGTTCTACTCTGTCCTATAGGGTCTCCATGAGTTGGAACTGACTTGACAGCAATGGGTTTGGTTTGGTTTGGGGTATGCTATTTGCTGGAAAGATTCAGAGAATGCCAGACATACACACCTGGGGGTCAACAAAAAGCTAAAAGTGACAACAAGAAGGTAGATCCCAATGCCAGAGCTTCAGGAGGAGCCAGAACCTGAGACGTGTATGAAAGTTACAAAGAATTTGGGTTGGCAGAAAAGAATGAGAATAGAACTCCAGATTTCATGAATAACTCAGGTAAAGGTGAGAATGTGAGAATGATACGTTCACTGGACGGGAAGGAGATCAGTTTGACCATATGAGAGAAAACAAGTCATGGAGAAAAACATATCTGAGGACAGGTCTCTAGTTTACTTTCCTAAACTCTAGGGTTGTATGCTGGTTTTATCTGTCAAAATCTTGAAACACTAAATAAAATGGTTGTTATACTGTTAACCTCATTATTCTGTGCCTTTTCACTAAATTCCACTATTATAAAGACTCAAAGCAATTTTGTAGTATAATGAAGGATGTAGGGCTCAGAGCCCTATCCAAGGA
Source organism: Trichechus manatus latirostris (assembly GCF_000243295.1). Taxonomy (NCBI): domain Eukaryota; kingdom Metazoa; phylum Chordata; class Mammalia; order Sirenia; family Trichechidae; genus Trichechus; species Trichechus manatus. Next base: position 4,348,784 of record NW_004443991.1, on the reverse strand, counting down.
ACAAGGCACCTTCTGCTCTGCCCATTTCTGCCAAAGCAATTGTTACCCAAATTGTAAACCCCAGAGTCAAGCCTTTCTTGCCAATTAACTGTCTACTGATTTGATTTATAAAATATACCAATTCCTCCTGCTGGTAACCCTTAAGAGAAACCTGCATCTTAATTGCTGGTGCATGTGACCAAGCTATTTTTAACTTGTAAGTTTAATAAAATTCACAGAGCAACACCTCAAAGCTCCAGGAAGGTCACTGGGAAAGCCTGAGTTTTGTTCTCTTTCTTTAGCCTTTCTGAAAACTAGACTATGCAACCTTAGACGTTATACATAAGAAAAAACAGATAATAGAAACAACTGATTTTTCAGGATTCTAAACACTGGACTTTTAAGAAGTAGAGACAATCTGAATTAGATTTACATGTTCAGAGGTGTTCATCTAGTACTTTATAATTACTGCATATTTTATCTCCCCAAATAGACAAATAAACCGTAAATTCCTTGATAGAAATAACATGCAGTGTCAGGCACATCACAGAATGCCTGGATAGACATCATTCCACAGGGAAGTTTTAAGCATACTTCCTGGGAAGATTGATAAACATGGATTGATGGCATGCAGTGAAAACAATATGTAAAAGGTCTGTTCACAAAATCTTTGAAAAACTTTTCCATCATATTTTGGCAGGGAAAAAGCTGATTCCCTGGCATGATTAAAATAATAGCTAACCAGCTGGAATCTCTTTGCTATTCAGATCCCTTCTCTAATAATGACCTTTTCATAAGCCAACGCAAGCAACCGAGAATCCTGACAACAAAACATTCTGACCCAATTATGCCATTTGCAGCTGTTTCAAATTGGGATTATACTAGACCCCCGTAAATGAAATTTAAAGAAAATATGACTCATTGGAGAATCGGGGATATCTAACAATGCCATGTTTCCTGTAGGTGTATATCCTCTGTGATTTTCTTATGATTGTGATCTAAAAATCCTGGATTCCTTTGAACTCTGAACTCATGAACCCTGTGCAGACAGTGTGTCATACTTTCATTAATTTCCACACTGTCATTAGCTCTTTCTGTCAAATATCTCATCAACCATGTGCTTACATGGCCTGAATAGAGGTAGTAATTTGCATGCCAAGTTGCCAAAATGCAGCTGTTACCATTTCCATGACTGTACATAATTATCTTAAAACGCAGGTTCTTACAATCAGACACAAGAAACTACAGGGTAGAAAATGGCCTCTTGTTCTGGGTTCCAGCCCCTACATTATACATCAGCTTCACCTGCTCTCCTTACTCCTTGTTCTCTTAATCCATTTTTAGCGTAACATTCTTTTGCAATAGAAATGTCTGATTTCCTCTTAAGCTTCAATTGCCTTATGTCCCTCCTTATTTCTTATGTTTATTACCCCTTGAGCAAAATGTAACTAAAATCATTCAACAAGAACTAACATATGCACAGGAATAAGAACTTGCAGGTCCTCCGTCATTCTACCCGATATTCCTGAATCACACTGAATATGCAACTCTTTCCTTTTCCCTGCCCCTCCTAACAAGCGTAACTCTCTGATAAACAAGAAAATTTAGAAATTCTGGATGTTCTACAAAGCTCCAAGACATACTCATAAGTTGACTATCTTTCAAAAAACAGAACAACTCTTTAAATCTTATATGATTTAATTTTCTTCATGGGTTTCTATGATGCAGTTTTCTCCCTTAATCATGGGAAAATTAATTATAATGAATTTTTAAATACAACTTAAAGATAATATTCATCAACCTCACATTCGTTTTTTGGAAAGACAAACTCTTTGCTTTATCAGCTAGGTAGCTATTTATAGTCATCTCAAAACAAATAATGTTGGAATTTCCACTATCCCCTACTGAGAGAAAATTATTAAGTTGGACAATGCAAACTGATGTCTTTACAAAATGTCTGAATCATAACCAAGAATTTTACTCTTTGATAACTATCTTATTAAATATGAAACTTACCTGTTACCCATTGCCATCAAGTTGATTCCGACTCACAGCGACCCTATACGGCAGAGTAGAACTGCGCCATAGGGTTTCCAAGGCTGTAATTTTTACAAAAGCAGATTGCTGCATCTTTCTCCTATAGAGCACCTGATGGGTTCGAACCACCAACCTTTCAGTTAACAGCCAGGCATTTTAACCATTTCACCACCAGAGCTCCTTGTAAACATGAAATTGGGTGTTTTTTCTTCAGTTTTCAGATTTCAGTGAGCTAAAAGACAATACATTACAATGACAGAAACAATTCCATTACTGTTATTATTATCATCATTATTATTTTACATTTCCCCTGAGTGTGTAGTATCCACTGGCTTACATAGTAAGGGTCAATAGTCTTCCATTCTCCAATTAGAAAACAGAGTCTTTTACAGCTATAACATAGCTTAGGACAACTGGCAAAACATGTTAATAACAGTGTGGAAGTTTTAACATGATGGACTGTCAGCACATTTTTGTAGATCTGGAGATGATCAAGAATTTTTGTTAATCATACACAATTAAAAGCCATCATAGCAAGTTAAGCACTGAGCTAGTCAATGTACTTGGAAAGAAGTGGTTTAAGATGATAAATGTAAAGACTAGGGATGCATGATCTTACAAAAATTGGATACTAACACTCAAATGTGCATACAAAATTTCTCCATATTTAGTACAGTCTCATAAATCTCAACTCCACAAATTCTCCAGTCTGTCAATTTTATCTAAAGAATGACTATGAGAGAATAATTAGCTTTTTGACAAAATTCACAGCTAAATTTTCCTTAAACAATTAAAAGACATTATTTTTGTTTCTATTTTCAGGAAAAGATATTTAGTTTCTAAGTGTGGGTGTGGTTGATCAAGGGAATAATATTGGGCTTTCTGCATCAATACATAATTTATCATGGTAAAATTAAATCAAAGTTTAAAATTCAATTTCTTTATTTGATTTACTTAAAACTTACCTCTGTTCTTTCATTATTTAAACAATGAAAGCATAAAAATCCAAATGACAATGATACAGCATGTTTGTCTTGCAGTAAGTTTATAAACTCAACAGATTAGCCCTAGGTCCGTGCATCTACATAGCTGGGAATTATCTCGTGCATATCCAAAGTTTATAGCCATTCAAATATTTTTCCAAGTCAGGAATAAAATATGGTTTTAGGATTATATTTGTCTTGTCCTGACATGTTCAAATAATGGATGAATTTTATTTAAATTATCAGACCAGGCTACACACTATAGAAGTTATTTTCAATTTATCACATAACCACCAAGTGTACTTAATTACTGAGGTCAACTGACAAAGAAGACCTAGATTTAAATATAACTGAAGCCATGTTAACCTTCTCATTGATTCTTAATTTTTCCTTGTCAAGTATTTTAAGCTCCTGACAAAACGAACAGCATTATTTTTAAATGTAACTTTTAAGAAAACTCCTAAGAAAATAAAATTTCTAGTTTGAAGACAATTCTGGGAAGGATACCAGAATACAAGTTGGAGGTGGAGATCATAAAACAAGAAGTTACTTTTAGACAGTCATATCCAGTAGTCAGTGCATATATTCTTCATGAATAACATTGACACATTGAAAAACAAATTAAGCCTTTGAATCTCCTAGGCTACCTTTTAATAATGCAACAATAGCTTACAAAACATAATCTCAGTGGATCTGGAAGAGTTTATGTCACTTCCAAGGACCTGATTTATTTCTAAAGATTAATTCATGTGCTGAGGAAATTTAGTTAGTTATTAAATTGGTCATTTTTGTCTATAGTCAATGAGTCCATTCTCTCTGAAATATAGATGTGTAGTGGGGATTGTTTAAAATGTATTTAATTATCACATTATTACTTTGAAATTTCTTCTGTTAAAGACAATAATGGGTATAAGAAAGCAAAAGAATAATGAATAAGGATTTTCTTTCTTGTTTTATTTTATATTTGTTCTTTAGCTCACGCGAAAAATATCGTCATAATGCAGAAGACAGCGTCCTCCTTTTCTTGCAAAAATAGAAGAATACTTACCATAGTGTCTCCAATGATTCCAACGCTTTGATGTAGAATTATCTGCTCAACTACAGCTTCACTAATATGAACTGGATTTTAAATTCCTGGTATAAAATAATCAATTAATAGAACACATAATAAAAAACAAAAATAATTTTTAGTAATTACAAATGAGATGTATATAATAACATAAGTTATTGTATTAATGTATCCAGTTTTGAAACTGTTGGATTAGTGTTATTATACCACATCTGCTTCCAGGAATCAATATGCTGCCAACAATCCTAATTAGACAGGATTGCAAATAGGAAACATGATTTTTCTTTACTTGTGTTTTATACTATTGCAAATATTGTTAGTGTATCTCTATTGATGTAGTTTGCCTTGTTCCGTTACCCTTCTTCCATTGATATTAATTCATATTTTCAATCCTCTTTCAAATTCACTGAACAGTCTCATTGTAAAACAGCCCAGTCAGTAGCTGATTGAATATATTACTTCAGTATATTGGTTACATATAGTCTTGAACCTGACAATCTATTTGAGAGGTGATCTGGCCTAGTCTGTTGCCTCTAATAAGATCATATTTAACAGTCTGAACAGACGAATCTATGACTTTTAATAATCCTTCCATATATGTAACTCACTTGTAGGAATAATTCCTTTTAGTATATAATTACAGTAAACCCAAATCATTGATGTTATGGTTAATTTACAGATCTATGGAGTTTCTAATATGTCCTTTATCTCAAAAATGAATATTTCATAAAACTTCTACCACTATGCCAATTCTTAAGGTTTTGTTGTATGTTTGTAAAGAAAATGTGTGTTGTATTAAGTAAAATCAAAAGAATTCATATTCCTTCGTTTCCTCCATCCATGCCTACCTTCTTTCCTTTACATCTTATTTTTTAATTCCTACTCTGTGCTAGGCACTTTGATGGAGAGAAAAAAATTAAACTAATTAAAGAGACATAGTCCTTGCCCGTAGAGTACCAACTCTGTTATTTGACTACCTGTGAGATTCTAGTAAGTCCCAAACTTACGGTCACTATTTCCTGCTCTGTAATATTAGAATTTCCAGTTAAATTTCACATTGGTAATTAAATTTAAGTCTGTTCTTTATTTAACATAGTAGCTAGTACTGATTTGAGGATACTTATAATGCTGGAGTTGACTAATCTATGCAATGAAATACAATGATCTGAAGTCTAATCTAGTCCAAATGACTCAAAATTTTCTAAACTCAGTCATGGAATTGGATAAAATCTAATATAAAAGTGTGTGTGTATAATATAGATACATATATTTATATACGCAATATATTCTTATGTATATGAATATAGTATGTGTGATATACACATACACACCCAGAGTTATAACTTTTAAGAAGTATCTCCAATATTCCTATACTAAATTTTCTATTTTTAAAAAATTTATACAAAGTTGGTGGTTTTGTCACACCCGTCAGTAGCTGATTAAATGCACTACTTCTGACTGTTTAATTAGGATTTATGGCAACTTATATTGAGTACCACTATTCCAGCACTGTATGTATTTCTTGGGGGGTGGGGAGGGAAATATTTTCAGTGTGTTTTTAAACAAATATTCTCGTGCAAAAATTATTGATTTATTACAAATAGTAAACAATTATTTTACCAATTTAGAGTATTTCAAATTATCAGATCATACATACATATAGATCTATGAATCTATAAATCAGGCTAGTTATGATTCTATCTTCTTAAGTTTTCCTATACAAATGGGAGAGGACAATTATTTTAAGTAATAAAAACTATTTATAAACCAATTCAAATTAAACATAACCAAGATTTATATGAACAACATTATGTTAGGCACATAATTATTTTTATAAACATAATTTGGTGAACTTTTTGAATTATTTTGAGTATATTTCAATTCTCATTAAAATACTACATATTTCATTTTTTCCCTGATTAAATATTAATGATAGATAAGAAGGATGGAACTTTGCACAAATTATGAAAAAAAAAGAAAAGTATTTTTATTTTCTGAACTAATGAAAAATCTGAAAATTCTATCTAAACTTTTACCTGGAATAAATAACCTTACAAGAATATACATCCCAGAAAAACAAGTGTTTCTTACCAAAACTTGTGAACTCTCTGCATTGAATAAAAATCAAAATACAACTTTAATTCTGTTATCTGGATTTTAAAAATGAAAGCCATGTTATAAATGTAGTTAATATAATTTTGAAAGCAACATTGATTTACCATTTCTTTCTATTAAGAATTTTTGACTACTAAAACAAATTATTAAATTCCACATTTAATTTAAATGTTTCTCATTTAAACGTTACCCCCTAGACCTCTGCTCTGTTGGAGATTCTTGAAGCTGGCCAATTCTTCTGAGAACAACTAGAAATGTCATATAATGTATCAAACATTTATTTGAAGATATTGGAAATAAGAAAGTAGGAAATAATGTGCCAAAATATTAGAGAGAAAGGAAGTAGAGAATGGTGAACAGACATTCTATAGCCAACTCTTTCTTCAGAATATTACAAGTTTTGTGAAGTGAATCTGAGCTGATGGCATAGACAAAGGGTCACTACTAAGAGGCAGAGAAGCCAGCAGAACTTTTGTCACTCTCATGGGAGTAGAGGGAACATAGTAAAGTATGGAGGTGATGAGCCAGAAAACAGAAAAGCCTAGAACCTTGTGAGAAAGAATGCACAGGGAGTAATCCCAGAACTCTACTCTGTTTCTGTTTGAGAAGTGGTATAATATTATTTGAAGGTAGATTCTGATTAATTAAAGGTGTATGTTTTATACTGTAAGGCAACAATTAAGGCATTTATAAACTAGATTTAAATAATGCCAGTAGTAAAGATATATTTAGTGATAGAAAGTGCTCATTTAAACCAAGATGAGGCAGAAAAATGGAAAAATAAGCAAGGATAGGTGTGTTAAGTAGAAAAGTGCTGGCAAGTTGATAGATTTTAACCCAAACATCAATAATAATATTAAATGTGAACAGTATAAACACATCAATTAAAAGACAGAAACTTTCTGATTTAAATAATAGAGTAACACTCAAATACATACTTTCTAGAAGAAATACATTTTAAATACAAAAACGTAAGTAAGAGGATGAAAAAGCCATAATATGTAAAGCCTACTCAAAAGAAACCTGGAGTAGCTATTTAATATCAGAAGATTGGTTTTATAGTAAGTAATATTTATCAGGGATAAATATGTTTAAAAATACATGAAACAAAAACTGATAATTCTGAAAGGAGAAATATATTTTCTATTGTGCTTAGAGACTTGATACTCGTCCCTCAGTAATTGATAGAAAAAGTAGATAGAAAATATTAATGACATAGGTGACCTGAATAATACTAACTTGATCTCATTGATATTTGTAGAATACTCCATCCAACAACAGCAGAACACTTACTTTTTACAAGCACATGTGGAACACTCACCATTTAAAACCCATAAATACATTTAAAAATAATAATTTTAAAAAATGGAAGTAATAGAAACTATGTTCTCATACTATAAAGTAATTAAAATAGAGTTAAATATCAGCAAGATATATAGTAAATCACCAAATATTTGGAAATTAAATAACATACTCTAAATAACGATGTCAAGGTTTCCAAAGATGAACCCCGATTTGGTGATTCGCTTGGGGGACTCTTAGGACTCAGCATATAGTAATAGTCAAGGCTATAATTTATTACAGCAAAATGTTACAAAACAAACTCAATATAGGGGAAAGGAACATGTGGTGAATTTCAGAGTAAGCCAGGCGCAAGCTTCCAAGAGTCATCTTCCAGTGGAGTCACACAAGATATGCCTAATTATTCCAGTGTCAACTTGTGATACATTTATGAAGTGCTGTTGACCAGGGAAGCTCATTAGAAATTCAGTGCTCAAGGTTTTTTTGGGTGTGGTCACATAGGCATCCTTATCAGTTATGGAATGATGTCGATGGGGACCCTCTAGAAATTGAATTTCCCCAATGCTTCTCCTTGCAAGCAGTTCTTTCTAAGAATATCACCATCAGGTCTGCTATGTTAACTCTTCTCTGCACAACAAACCATGGGTCAAAGAAGAAATCTCAAGAGAGAAGTTTAAAATTATTTTAATAGAATGAAAATGACAATACAACATATCAAAATTTGTGGTATACATCTAAAGCAATACTTCTAAGAAAATCAACAGAAATAAATACTTACATTAGAAAAGAAAAAGAATCTAAAATCAATAACTTAAGCTTGGCCTTAGGCAAGTAGAGAAAGGAGAAGAAATTAAGCCTAAAGAAAGTAGAAGTAAGGAAATAGCAAAAAGTGAACATAAAATCAATAAAATTGGAAAACAACAGAGAAAATCAATGAGATCAAAACCTATTTTCTGAAAAGATCAATGTAACTGATATTTTTCTAACACCCACATACCACACACACACACACACACGCACACATAGCACTTTGCAAATACACAGAATGAAAGAGGGAACCCCACTACTGATCCCAAACACATTAGAAAGGTAAAGGAATGTTACAAACAACTCTTTACTCACACCATGGAAAATTTAGATTAAATGGACCAATTTCTTGAAGACACAAACTACTATAACTCAATCAATTACAAATAGATAAATAGTCCTGTACCTATTAAAGAAATGGAATCTATGTATTAAAATGCTTCCAGTCCAAAACAAGATAGTTTTACTAATTCTACCAAACCTTTAACAAAGAAATATCATTTCTATACAATTTCTTTCAAAAAGAAGGGGACAAAATACTACCCTAATCATTTTATGGGGCAGCATTACTCTAATACCAAAAGCAGACAAAGACATTGTAAGAAAGCAAAACTGCAGATCAATATCTATTATGAACATTAATACAAAAGTCCTTTAAAAATCAAATTGATTCTGTTAATATATAAAAAGAATAACTCATCACCAACAAGCGTGGTTTATTCCAGCAATGCAAGGTTTATTGAACAATAGAACATCAATCAATGTAATAAACCATGTTAACCATGGTCTTCTCAATAGATGAAGAAAAGTGCTTGACAAAATTCAACATCCATTTATGATAAGAATAGCTAGCCAAATAATAATAGAATGAGGCATCTTAAACATGATAAAGGGCAACTAAAAAACAAAAAACAATCAATCAAAAAAAAAGACCAAAAAATCAACTAACATCTTCTCCTATCACCTCTATGCAGTATCATATAGAAGTACTAGCTAGTGCAATAAGGCAAAAGAAATAAATAAAAACCTACAGAATACAGAGTAGAGAGGGAAAATGAAACTACTTTTATCTATAGGTGTAATTATTGTCTATGTAGAAAATCCCAAGGAAGCTACAAAAAAGTTGCTTAGTGATCCCTATTCCCCCTCCACCCGAAGGAGAATTGGTTAGCAATCTGAAACTACCTATTGTATTTACAGGGTTAAACAAATAAGTAAATATACTGTGGATAGTAAGAGTCAGGTTCCTCAGTATTGCAGAAAGAAGTAACAAAGAAAGCGGGGAGATGAGAAGAAACTCTGTGGTGTTGAATTGTTATTAGAGTTATCAGTGTGAACTCAAGATTTTTAACTATATATATACAGATAGATATAGAATTATAGTTGTGTATATTTAAATATTTGAGCTTTGTCTTCTGAGAAGGCCTAGAAACAATGACAATTCAGTAGCAATGGTCACACCTAGCACCCAGATGCTGGCTTTTATATATGATTCTTTATCAAAAATAAATAGAAATCTTTGGAGAAGTTGTTGATTCCAGGGATGGGGAGGAAAAATAGAAGATGAGCATACAATTTTTATAATATCAGAAAGTAAGGAAGTACTCAACAAAGGATGAGAGCATTTTCAAATGCCACAAGAGTAAACCTGACAGAACTCTCCATGGCCAAAGTTGAAAGAGTTTAGGCAAAAAAAGCATAAATATACTATTGGATTATAATCCATGGAATAAACTGAGTATCTTATGTCCATCCAAAGATAAATAAATAATTTAAAAGTTTAATAAATGGGGGAAAAGGTACAGCTCTTCCTTACAGAAGATACCCATTTTAAAAATGTAGAAAGAGTGAGAGAAATATAAATGACCATGAGAACACCACAGTGATAATTATTGTAGGCAAGTTGTACCGATGTAGGTGAAAGTTTGGAGAAATAGGGCACTTGCATTGTCTCAAAGTATCTCTAAGAGATATGTACTAATTACAAAGGGGAAAGTAACAACTTTACAGTGGAGAAACCCACTAGGCATAAATTTAATCAAGTAATCAAGCTTAACATCACCAGTAACAAGATATTCGGACATCACATGTTCCCTGACCAGATGTCCTGTGAAGAACACATCTCTTCTATGGTATTCTTACCAAAAATGAATAATTTCCATTTAATCATAAAAAAAAAAAATCAGGGAACATTGTACAAAATAATTGAACAGTATGACAAAGTCAAATCCATGATTAGCAAAGGAAAACCTAGGACTCGCCTCATACTAAAGAACACTAATTAACAACTACAATGACAATGATAATGCATTACAATTAAATGTAATGTAGACTCCTGGATTGAACCTTTGGATAGAAGAGGACGGTAGTGGAAAAAATGGTGAAATACAAATACAGTCTTTAATTTAGTTAATAGTATTGTAACAATGTTAATTTCTTGGTTATGATAATTACTATGGTTATGTAAGATGTCAACATCAGGGGAGGTTGATTGAAGGTTATATAGGATTTCTTGTACTGTTTGAAACTTTCTGTAAGCCTAAATTTTTTCAAAATTAAAAAAAATAAAAGCATGAAAAATATACCAAGCAAATACTAAATAAGAGAAACTTGGAATGACTGTACTAATATAACAAAAATTATATTAAAATACGAATGTTACAATAGACAAAATGGATACATCATGATGATAAAGGGTTAGTATATTAAGAAGAAATAATAATCCTAAATTAATAAGAACCTAATAACATAACTTCAAAATACACACAGGAATATTGACAGAATTGTACACAAACAAATATATAGGTAAGTCCACTATTACAGTTGGAGATTTTAATACTCCTTTCTCAGTTATAGATAAAGTACATGAAAAGTTAGTAAGACTATAGACTTGAACAACTGTTTCAAATTAAAGGGCACAATTGACATCTATGATTCATTTGACCCAACAAGAGCAGAATATGTATCCTACTCAAGTTCATATGGGGTAATCACTTAGCTATACCATATGCTAGGCCATAACAGAAGTCTCAAAAAATTTTAAAAGTTTAAACCCAAGTAAATTCTGCCCTGTGTGTATAATGTAATTCAATTAAAGATTAGTAAAAGAAGATATCTGGGATAACCTCAAATATAGGAAAATTAAAAAAAAAAAAAAGACAAACACTATAAATAACTGAAGGGTCAAAGGAGAAATTATAAAAGAAATTAGAAATATTTTCAACAGAATGGAAATGAAAGAACAATGTATAAAAATTTGCAGAATTCGAGACTTCTGGCACATGGCACTCTAGGCAGAAGCACCACGCCGTCCCTCCACAGCAAAGATTCGAAAAACTAAGCCAAACAAAGAAAACAGCAATCCTGAAACCCTAAACATCAAACGAAGAGATAAAGAACTCAGCGAAGCACCAAATGGAATAAGAAACTGACAGAGAACAGAGGGCAAGGAGACATACATGGAGAGGTCCCCATCAGCTAACATAGCATGGATCCGTCATCTTGGACTCCTATCAGAGACCAGCAAATAGGGGGTACGAGAAAGTGGCTTCACAGAGCTTCTAGCAGGAGACAGAACAACCAGTAAACAGCAATATATGCTTTCCCACCCACATTTCTTCACCCCCACTCAGCCTCCTCTGCTTCCCGCGGCCGCAGTCTCTTGGCCAGGAAGCACCAACTGCTTGGATTCCACCCGCCTGCACTGGCTGACTCCCTGAATACCACTTCTTGGCTGCTTGTGTTGCTTTATTCTGCTTCTTTTGATTTCTTCCTTACCTCTCACCACCTCCCCTTCCTTTCGCTCAAATACCTGGCTCCGTGCGCCATCTTTGCTTCATCCTGAGGGGCTGTGGAACGCTCTTCAAGTGTGGAACTGCTTCCCGGTCTGCGCTGCCACACCGTTGGGATCCTGGGGCATTTTTTGTTTGTTTGTTTGCTTTGAATTCTTTGTTTGTTTTCTTTTTCTTTTCTTGAGTTGGGAGCCCGTTCTGGCCGGGCAGTGCTGCACGGCTTGGGACCTACCCCTCAGCTGGCGCAGACGTGCAGAGGGATCCCTAAGGACATTTCTTTTTTCTTGGGTTTTTTTTTTTTCTGTTTTTTGGGGGGGTTTTCTTCTTCTTCTTTTTTTTTAAATTTGTTTTGTTTTCTTTTCCCTTTCTACCTTTTTGTCTTTCTTCATTACTCAGTTTCTCATATCCCTATACCTTCCTTCTCTTCCTGTCCCCTGAATACCTGGTGCTGAATACCTCTACACATCCTAGCCAGGCTGTACTTCAACTCCTGGGAACAACTTCACCAGACCTTGTAGCTGCACCGGTGGGATCCCTGGAAGCTTTGCTGTTCTTTTTTCTTCCTAATTTTTATTTATTCATTATTTTTTTTCTTTTTCTTCCTCTTTTTATTTTTCTCCTTGTCATAGTCTCTCATCTCTCCACTCCAAAGGCAAGCTTCCATAGCACTCTTTCTTCTTCATTTGCATGTTTTTGGCTCCTATTCCTCTCTCCTCTCTCCCATACCCATCCTAGCTCCACACATCACAATCTCTCCTGTCCATCCTGCCTACCTGCACAATGTGTTTAACATCACACCACCAAGCAACACAGGCACGGCCTACCAGAACCTGCTCTGCACTGATTACCAACCCGCCCTGGTGGCTGAAGTAAATACCACAAACAACCCATCCCAGCAACTCCTCTTCAGCTAGACCTGCCCTGCTGTACCGTATCTGAGTGACTGACCCTGCCAATTGGAGAAGGATGTGAAAAGTATCGTGCCCACAGATGAGCAAGCAACAAAGAACACACAGCCCACCTGCTCAGACATAGCCAAATTAAAAAAAAATAATCTACAATCAAAAAAAGAGAAGAATAACTACTGAATGTCCCAAAGACAGCAGGTAATATCACAACACTTACAAAAACAGGACAGGATGGTTCCAGTAGACATCCAAAATAAAAACCAGATGATCTTCCAGTAGAAGAAAAGGCACTAGAACTACCTTATAGGGAATTCATATCTCTAATACTCAGAATTACACAAGAGTTAAAGCAAAAAGCAGACAAAAATGAGGAAAAATAGACAAATTCATGGGAAAGGAAGATAAATTAATGGAAAATACAGACAAAGAAATGAAAGCATTCAGGAAAATAATGAAGGAACAAAATAATAAAATAAATTCACAACTATAAATTATAAAAAAACAACAATTAGAAATCCAAAAGATAAACAAGTAGATTTCAGAAATGGACAGCGTCATAGAAGGGTTGAAGAAGAAGATTAAAATGATGGAAGACAGAATCAGCAAAACTGAAGACAAACACTTGGATACAACTCTGAGGAAAACTCAGAAAAAAGAATGAAGAAAAATGAAGATGACCTGAGAATTATGTGAGATACAATCAAAAGCAAAAATTTATGAGTGATCAGAGTTCCAGAACAGGGGAGAAAACAGCAAACACAGAGAGGATCATTGAACAACTGCTGACAGAAAACTTCCCCAATATCATGAAAGATGAAAAGCTGGCCATCCAAGAAGCTCAATGAACCCCATATAGGATACACACCAACAGAAAATCACCAAGGCATATCATAATCACATTCACCAAAACCAAAGACAAACAAAAAATGCTGAGAGTAGCTCATGAAAAACAAGAAGTCACATACAGAGGAGAAACAATAAGACTAAGCTCAGACAATTCGGCAGAAACCATGCAGGCAAGAAGGCAATGGGATGACATATATAAAACCTTGAAAGAAAATAATTGCCAACCAAGAATAATATATCCTGCAAAACTCTCATTCAAATATGATGGTGAAATTAGGACATATCCAGATAAACAGAAATTAAGGGAATATGTAAAAACCAAACTTACCTTACAAGAATTATTAAAGGGAGTTCTTTGATCTGAGAACAAAGAACTTCAGCTCACAGGCAGAATCTAGGATGCAGGATTGTACCAGCCAGATACCAGTCTATGAAATGAACACTCAATGACTATATAAAACCAAAAGAAATACAAGAGGGAATCAGAGCAGTTAATCTGTAAATGACAACAACATCAGAACAATAAAAGAGGGAATAAATGGTGTAGTATAGAACCATCTAATGGATATGAAAGCAAGGTGATACCAAGAAATAATAGACTGCTTCAAACTTAGAAAGATAAGGGTAAATTTCATGGTAACCACAAAGAAAGTTAACAAATATACTTATAAAAATAAAGAGGAAAAACATAAAGTCTCAGTAAAAACAAAACCTGTAAAAACAAAACCTATAAAAACAAAAGAAATGAAAAAAAAATCCACAAACAAAAGGAATTCAGCACAAGAGAGTAAGAATAACAAAGAAAATGTCAACACCACAAAAAAAAAACACTACAAAATGACATCAACAAACTCACATCTATCAATAATTACACTGAATGTAAATGGACTCAATGCACCCATAAAGAGACAGAAAGTGACAGAATGGGTTAAAAAATAGGATCCATCAATATGCTATCTACAAGAGACACACCTTAGAAACAAAGATGTGAATTTATTAAAAGTCAAATTTGGAAAAAAATACATCAAGCTAGCAACTACCAAAAAAGAGCGGAAGTGGCAATACTAATCTCAGATAAAATAGACTTTAAAATAAAATCTACCATAAAACACAAAGAAGGATTCTATATAATGATTAAGGGGATGATTCATCATGAAGACATAACCATAATAAACATTTACCCACCCAATGACGGGGCTCCAAAATACATAAAACAAACTCTAACAATACTGAAAAGATAAATTAACAGTTCCACAATAACAGTAGACTTCAATACACCACTCTCTGTAAAGGACACAACAACTAAAGAGAAACTCAGCAAAGATACAGAAGACCTGAAGGGCACAATCAACCAACCTGACCTCATAGACATATATAGAACACTCCATCCAAC
>NW_004443991.1:4329599-4332706 GCF_000243295.1 Trichechus manatus latirostris | reverse complement strand
AAAAAACCCTGGCCCAGATGGCTTCACTGGAGAATTCTACCAAACATTCAGCGAAGAGCTTGTACCAGTCGTACTCAAATTATTTCACAACATAGAAAAGAAAGCGACACTTCTGAATTCATTCTATAAAGCCAGCATAACCCTGGTACCAAAACCAAGCAAAGATGCCACAAAAAAGAAAATTACAGACTAATATCTCTCATGAATATAGATGCAAAAATTATCAACAAAATTCTAGCCAACAGAATTCAGCATCATATCAAAAAAAATAATACACCTCGAGCAAGTAGGATTCATACCAGCTATGCAAGGATGTTTCAGCATTAGAAAATCAATCAACGTAATCCACCACATAAATAAAAGAAAAGAATCACATGAACATCTCAATTGACCTTGGTAAGTAGCGTCTGGGGTCTTAAAAGCCTGTGTGTGGCCATCTAAGATACTCCACTGGTCTCACCCCTTTGGGAGTAAGAGATAATGAAGAGAACAGGATACAAGGAAAAGATTAGTCCAAAGGATAATGGACCACAGCCACCAAGACCTCCACCAGACTGAGTCCAGTACAGCTAGATGGTGCCCAGCTACCACCACTGACTGCTCTGACGGGGATCACAACAGAGGATTCTGGACAGAGCTGGAGAAGGAAGTAGAACAAAATTCTAACACACAAAAATAGACTAGATTAACTGGCCTGACAGAGACTGGAGAAACCCTGAGAGTATGGCCCCCAGACACCGTTTTAGTTCAGTGGTGAAGTCACTCTGAGGTTCACAGTTCAGCTGGGGACTGCACAGCCCTATAAAACAAAAAAGGACTAATGAGGCACAGCAGTCCAGGAACAAATACTAGAAAGCAGAAAGGGACAGGAAAGCTGGTGATAGGGAACCCAAGGTTTAGTAAAGACAGTGTTGACATGTAGTGGGGTTCTTAACCATTGTCATAGGGCAATATGTGCACTGTTTGATGACAAACTATTTTGTTCTGTAAACCTTCATCTAAATTGAGAATAGCAGCACAACTGGAAGAAAGTAATCAATGTCGCTGAATTGTATATGTAGAAATTTTTTAAATGGTGTATCTTTGGCTATGTATGTTTTCACCAAAAAATAAAAAATGAAAAGGTCGAGAAGGGAGAGGGTTGACATGTCGTGGGGTTGTTAACCAATGTCATAAAACAATATGTGTACTGACTGTTTAATGAGAAACTATTTGTTCTGTAAACCTTCACCTAAAGTACAATAAAAAATATATACATAAGAAAAAATATTTGCAGGATTCAGCTATTGTAGTGCTTATAGGAAAATGTAGCTTAAAATGCTTATGTTAGAAAAGAAGAAAGGTGTAAAATTAGAGAAACAGTTTTTTTCATCTTGTGAAATAAAAAATAAAAAGCAAAATAATCCCTAAGAATAGAACGAAAGAAAAATATATAGGTAGAGGCAAATATCAAAGAAATAGAATAAAAACAATAGAGAAAATCAATGGACACAAAACCTAGGACTTTGAAAAGATCAATAAAACTGATAAACTTCTAACTAGTTTGATCAAGAGATAATAAAAAAAGATACAAATAGATAAGATAAAAAACTAAAAGATGCCATCACTAAAGATTATGTAGACATTAAAAGGTTAATAAGGAAATATTGTGAACAGTTCTGTCTATATATTTAACTAGTTTGAGAAAACTGACAAATATCTTGAATGACTCAAATTACCAAAATTGACCCAAGAAGAGAATAAAAAATTGAATAGCTGTATATCTACTACAAGAATAAATTTTATCACTAAACCGTTCCCCAAAAGAGAACTCCAGTCTCAGATGACTTAACTGTTTGATAAATTATATCAAATTTTTAATTAAGAAATAATAGAAATCAAACACAAACTCAGAAATGTAGAATAGAGTGGCCTTTTTTTCCAGCTCATTTTACCACAATAAAAAAATGACACAAAGCATTAAAAGAAATAGAAAAACTTAAAATATCTTTAATCAAACTGAAAGATATGGAAGTCTGACAATCCATCCTAAGTGGTTATTATCCAGGCATTAAGGTGAGTTTAACATTCTAAATTAAAGCAATGTAAATCAGAATACTGACAATAAAGGAGAAAAAGTAGTACAATTATCTGGATAAATGAGAAGGAAAACATTTGACAAAATTTAGCACAATACATGAAAAAAACTTGCAGTAAACTAGAAAATGAATGAACTCCTTTTCCTTAAGAAAGGCTTACATTACTCACTTTGGCAGCACATATACTAAAATTGGAATGATACAGAGAAGATTAGCATGGCCCCTGAGCAAGGATGACACACAAATTCGTGAAGCATTCCATATTTTTGTCATAACTTTGATGAGGGGTAAGACAGTACACAATACTAGGGAAGCCAGCACAACTTGTCCCAGACAAGGTCATGGAAGCTCCATAGGTACATCCAAACTCCCTGAGGGACAGAATTGCTAAGTGGAGGGCTGTGGGGACCATGGTCTCTGGGAATATCTAGCTCAATTGGCATAACATAGTTTATAAAGAAAATGTTCTACATTCTACTGTGGTGAGTAGTGTCTGGGGTCTTAAAAGCCTGTGAGCAGCCATCTAAGATACTCCACCGGTTTCACCCCTTCTGGAATATGGGAGAATGAAGAAAACAAGAAACAAGGGAAAGATTAGTCCAAAGGACTAATGGACCACAACTACCATGGCCTCCACCAACACTGAGTCCAGTACAACTAGATGGTGCCCAGCTACCACCACTGACTGCTCTGACGGGGATCACAACAGAGGGTCCTGGTTGGAGCTGGAGAAAAATGTAGAACAAAATTCTAACACACACAAAAAAACCAGACTTACTGGCCTGACAGAGACTAGAGAAACCCAGAGTATGGCCGCTGGACACCCTTTTAGATCAGTAATGAAGTCACCCGAGGTTCACACTTCAGTCAAATATTAGACAGTCCCATAAAACAAAACGAGACTAATGGGGCACAACAGTCCAGGGACAAGGACTAGAAGGCAGTAGAGGACAGGAAATCTGGTAATAGGGAACCCAAGGTCGAGAAGGGAGAGTGTTGACATGTCATGGGGTTGTTAACCAATGTCAT
>NW_004443991.1:4325545-4329499 GCF_000243295.1 Trichechus manatus latirostris | reverse complement strand
GTGTTGACATGTCATGGGGTTGTTAACCAATGTCATAAAACAATATGTGTACTAACTGTTTAATGAGAAACTATTTGTTCTGTAAACCTTTATCTAAAGTACAATTAAAAAAATTTAAAAAAGTAAAGCCTACTGACATCATACTTAATGGTGAATCGCTGAATGATTTTCCCCTAAGATCAGAAACAAAGATAGAATGTCTGTTCTCACCACTTCTTTTCAATATTAGACTGGAGGTCCTAACCAGTGCAATAAGGCTATAAAAATTAAAATAAGCAAGCAAATTTGGAGAGCAGGAAAATGACACAATTTAAAACATTTGAAAATATTCCAAAAAGCAGTTATAACTAATAAGTGAATTTAGCAAGGTTTCAGGACTCTAAGATCACTAAATAAATTAATTTTATTTCTATATTTATTGACTTACATATTTATATCTATATTTGTTTCTATATAGTCCTAACAAACTTCTGAAAAGTAAGGTAAAAATTAAAATATTTCATGCTAGAAAGGTTAAAGCACTTAGTGATCAAAACATTAAGGTACTTAGTGATACATTTAACAAATATGTGAAAGACTTGTCCATTTGAAGCTGCAAAATATCACTGAAAGAAGTTAATGAAGACCTAAATAAATGTAAATACATACTATCTTCATGGATTGGGAGGTTTGACGTCAGGAAAACATCAATTTACCCTAAATTGGTATATAGATACAATGCAATCTCAATCAAAATTCCAGAAGGCTTTTTGAAAACATTCACTAGCTAATTTTAAAATTTGTGTAAAAGAGCACAGTTACAGAGTTTACGGTAACTGATTTCAAGACTTACTACAAACAAGTTATCAAAACAGTGTGGTATGGTGCAAGGTTAGACAGGTGGATCAAGGGAACATTACAAACAGTACAGAATTAGACATACACTTATAAGGTCAATTGATTTTTGACCTTTTCCCAAGGTATTTCAATGTGAAACAACTGGAAATCTATTACAAAACAAAACAAAAAAACTCTACTCTTTCATCATGCTATTACAAAAATTAAATGGATCGTAGATTTAGCTCTCTCTCTCTCTCTCTCTCTCTGTGTGTGTGTGTGTGTGTGTGTGTGTGTGTGTGTGTGTGTGTAAGATATGAAACGAAAAAGTCTTCTGGCACTGTTATCCAGCTAATCACAAAATGTAATTTGTTCATATTTTGGAGGCTTAGGACTCAAAACTCTTTCTTTTTCCTTATTTGAACCCATAAAGTTCCAGAATTAGAGAATTATTCTTCATTCTTAAAGTGACAATTAACCTGCACGTTTGATTTCTATATTATTAGATAGAATGAATGTGACATTCATTCATTAATGAATTAATACAGAACTCTACATTCCTAAGTCGTGAAGATAGAAACATTTGTCTGAAGAGAGACAGTGAATTTTTCGTGACCCATATACGTTGCGTGACTTTCTCAAAGATGTGTCTGAACAATTTTTCCTTAATATTGAGGATATTTTTGATAATTTGAATTTAATATTTATGGTCTAGATTGTCACAGCTTGTGATTTTTTAGAAAGATTGCTATAGTCCTATTTAAAAAGTATATGCTATCATAAAAACTAGGACTACTAAACCAGGAAAATAGTATCTAATGCAGAAATTGAGTTTGATAATTCATAGAAATTTTACTAATACTTTATGAAGCAATGGACTGTTAATCTACATAAGATAAGTGGTTTGCGATGGCCATTTCCTGTTAAGTAGTTAAAGCTGCAAACATAAACTCTAACAATTTTATGTGAAAACAGAACTGCCATCATTTCTCAAATGCCAAACAGGCACCAACAGCATAAGAGAAAAGAGGAAGGTGAAAATCCCCTTCAAATATAGGGAGTTTGAAATTATAGTAGAAAGAGAGAAGTTACTAAGACAGGATGAATGAGTAGACTTTGAATAACAATTCATTCATTTAGTCATTCATTCATTCACTTATCATTTTATTTATTCATTCATCATATTATTAGTGTCTGACATGGTTCAGACACTATTCTGGGTGCTAAGGATATACTAGTTAACAAAACTCTGCTGTAATGGACCGGGAAGCACCAGCTGCTTGGATTCCACACACCTGAGCGGGCAGCTCTCTGGGTGCCATTTGTTGGCTGCTGGTGTTGCTTTTTTCCGCTTCTTTTGATTTCTTCCTTGCCTCTCACCATCTCCCCCTCCTTTAGCTCGAGTGCCTTGTTCCGTGCGCCATCTTTGCTTCTTCCTGAGGGGCTGCAGAGTGCCGGTAATTTGTGATATACACTTTCCCACTCTACCCTTCTTCACCCATACTCGGCCCCCTCCGCTTCCCAAGGACACAGTCTCTTGTCCAGAAACACCAGCCCACACTAGCTGGCTCTCTGAGTACCATTTGTTGGCTGCTGGTGTTGCTCTTTTTTTTTTTTTTCCTGCTTCTTTTGATTTCTTACTTGCCTCTCGCCACCTCCCCCTCCTTTCACTCTAGTTCCTGGCTCTGTGTGCCATCTTTGCTTCTTCCTGAGGGGCTGCGGAGCTCCATGCGAGTGTGGAGCTGCTTTCTGGTCTGGGCTACCGTGCTGGTGGGATCCCAAGGCTTTTGTTCATTTGTTAGTTTTGAATTGTTTGTTTACTTTTCCTTTTCTTGAGTTGGGAGCTCTTTCTGGCCAGGCAGAGCTGGGTGGCAAGGAGTCTCCGCTTCAGCTTCCACAGACGTGCAGAGGGATCACTGAGGGCATTTCATATTTCATTGTTATTTTTTTTTTCTGTTTTATTGGGGGGCCTTTCTTGTTCCTTTTTTTTTAATTTGTTTTGTTTTCTTTTCCCTCTTTTTCCCTTTTTGTCTTTCTTCATTGCACAGTTTATTGTCTCTCTATATCTTCCTTCTCTTTCTGATAACTGAATACCAGGTGTTGTAAACCTCTACGCCTTCTAGCCAGGCTATACTGCAACACCTGAGAGCGACTTCCCAGACCTCAAAGCTGCACCAGTGGGATCCCTGGGAACTTTCCATTTCTTTAACCTTTCTGATTTTTGTTTATTCATTCTTTTCTTCCTCTTCCCCTCTCTGTTTTTCTCCATTTCACAGTCTCTCATCTCTCCACTCTAACAGCAAGCTCTCCTAGCATTCTTTCTTGTTTGTTTGTATGTTTTTGTCTCCCATTCCTCTCTCTTCTCTCCCATATCCATCTCAGCTCCACACAAAACAATCTCCCAGCTACCTCCTGCCTACCTGCACCGTGCGCTTGACATCACACCACCAAGCAGCACAGGCACAAACTACTGGGACCTGCCCTGCACTGATTACTGACCCACTCTGATGGCTGTAGTAAGTGCCACAAACAACCCGTCCCAGTAACTCCTCTGCAGCTAGACCTGCCCTTCTGTACCATATCTGAGTGATGACCCTGCCAGTTGGAGAAGGAGGTGAAAACTATTGAGCGCACAGAAGAGCAAACAACGAAGAACACACAGTCCGTCTGCTCAGACGTAGTCAAAATTTTCTTTTAAAAAAGGGATGAAACAAACAAGTCTACAAACAATAAATGAGAAAAATAACTACTGAATGCCCCCAAAACAGCAGACAATATCAGAACATTTACAAAAACAAGACAGGATGGTTCCAGTAGGCGTCCAAAATAAAACAACAGATGACTCTCCTGTGACAGAAAATGCACTAGAACTACCAGATAGGGAATTCAAATCTCTAATATTCATAATTCTCCAAGAACTGAGGAAAAAGCTGACAAACATGAGGAAAAAGTAGACAAACTAATGGAAACTACAGACAAAAAATTGGAAGAATAGAGGAAGATGATGCAAGAACAAAATGCCAAAATAAATTCACAACTAGAAATTATATAAAGACAACAATTAGAAATCCAAAAGATAAACAACAAGATTTCAGAAATGGACGATGTCATAGAAGTGCTGAGAAGCAGATTTCAAAC
>NW_004443991.1:4303936-4325445 GCF_000243295.1 Trichechus manatus latirostris | reverse complement strand
ATTCTAATGGAGGGAAAAAGACAAAAAACAAATTTAAAAAGAATATATAATGTATTGGGTATTTGTCAGTTTTATAAAAAAAAAAAGTACAGTAGGTCTAATGATAGAAGGTATTTGGAGGGCAGATAGAAAGGATGGTCAGAGATGGACTTTCTGAAGTGGTATCTGAGCAGAAACCTGAATAAAATGAGGATACACATCTATTAGGAAAAGAATGTTCCAGAGAGAGGCAACAGCTAGTCAAAAGACCAGAGGATGTGGCATCCTTAATACATTCAGGGAATTGCAAGGGTACCATTTCAGCTGTAACAAAGAATTTCTAAACCTGGGCACTATTGATATTTTAGGCCAGATAATTATTTGTTTGGGGTAGGAGTGCCTTTAGCACTGTAGGAATTTTAGCAGTATCCCTAGCCTGTCCCCACTAAATACCAGTAGCAACCTCTAGCACATACACCCAGCTGTGAAAACCAAAAATATCTCCAGATATTGAAAAACATCCCATGGGGGACAAAATAGCCCTGGTTGAGAACTAAGGCTATAACAAAGGGAACAAGAGAGAAAACGACAAAAAATGAGGTCAAAGAGGGAGCTAGGTGTCAGTTTTGCAGGGCCCAGTAGGAAATTGTATGGAAGCTTATTGTAGTGATTTGAGCAGAGAAGGAAATTTTATCAGGGTCACTCTGACTGATGAGTGGATAATAGATGGTCTGTGAGCAAGAGTGAAAACAAGGAGCCTGTTTAGGACGCTCTTGCAATAATCCAAATGAGAGATAAAGAGATCATTGATAAAAATGGTAGCAGAGAAGTGATGAGAAATGTGAAATGTGGAGCTCTGGATCTCTGTGAACTACAGTTAACAGAATCAGTTGTGTGATACAGGAAGAATCATGGTTATTTTTTGTTTGTTTGGCCTGGACAACTGGAAGAGTGAAATTCTCATTTATTCATAAGGGAAAGATCCTTGTGAAACAGGATTTGAGCATAGTGATGGTATATTACAGTCAGAATTTTGGTTTTAAATATATGATTTTGAGTTGATTAACAAGACATTGATTAGAAATCTGGATACAAAAGGCTAGAATTCATGGAAGAGGTTGATGCTGGTGATATAAATTTGTGAATATTCACCCTGTATGAGATCACTCAGGGAATGAGTGCAGGTAGAGGAGGGAAGATATCCCAGAAGTAAACTCAGACACTCCAACAATTAGAAGTCTGGAAGCTAAGTAAGTGAGTACTACAACATTTTCATAAATGTTTAGAGTAGCATGTATATATTTCTGTAGAAAATTTTGATGGACTCATCAAGATAAAGAAAGGTTCACAGGTCCGGAGAGAAGTAAAATATGACAGATTGTCTATGGGAGGAGTGTATGTATAGTGTCTAACACAGCAGGGCTCAATACATATTAATAATTGTAACTGATGCTTTGAGCTTTAGTGACTAGAAGAATGCTGGACTCTTACTCAAAAGCAATCAGAAAATTACGTGGTATAGCTTAATCTATAAATACCAGTGGTAGACATGGAAAAAGTTTAAGGTGGCAGCTTTGTAAAGATATTTGAAAGGATTTTGGAAGTGTGGCACTGGAAGTAAAGAGAAAATTATCAATTTTGAAATTATTAACCTACTAGATATACATTGATAGAAGTAAACAATTCTTATAATGATTATACTTATGCAAAGATAAACTGAAACAAAAGAAAACTATGTAGAAGAACTATGCATTATATTTAATCTTCAAGGATTTATAATGGGAGAGAATTAAGAACTTTAGAACTAGGCCAAAAAGTCAGAATGAGAAATTCACATATAACCACAGAGAGAGATGTCAAGAAGTAAAGAGAATTTTTTGTGATTTTTAAGGAATACTCAAGAAATTTAACATAAAAGAGATCTCTGAAGCCTCAGATATTTAGGAAGGAGGGGAGAGCCATGGCTGTCCTTAAAAGAAGAACAAGGACAGTCTTGGGAAGCAATTGACAACACAATATGACATTAGACATGAAATACTATCATGGCTTGTAATAAAAAAGGAAATTTCAATGGTTGCAACTAGGGTGGAGATGAAGAGAAAACTGACAGAAAAGTCAGGTGGGGTAATAAGCAGGGCAAAGGCAAAGTCCAAGGATTCTTTAAATCCCAAGGCAGAAGGATTATAAATACTAGCATGAAAGGATGAGTGTAGCGGTGATATGGAAGAGAAAAATGCTATAACTGAGTTCAATAATTCATGCATTTGAATTAATTAGGTTGACAATTGTGAAAATGAAAAGTCAAGTAACATATAATCAAATTATGAAATGATATTAAAAATAATTTTATATTTTATCTAGAGTCTGACTATATGTGATACTTGATTGTAGTTCATAATTTTACTCTTTAATTATTTTCAGAAAAGAGTCTGTGCTAATGTAGAGTTTTGAACTTTAAGAAGTGAGTGTGACAGAAGCAAGCACTCTGTATATTTCTCATTCTCTTCTCCAGTAAGTGGATCCCAACCAGCATTTTCACTGAGCACTTACAAAATATCAGGAAGAAACTTAACATAAAAGAGCCCTCCAAGGCTTCCAGATACTTAGGAAGGATGGGAGAGCCATGGCTATCCTTAAAAGAACAAGAGGCTACTATGGACAGATGACAGGAGCAAAAATGGTCAGTATATTTCTTCTGCCTTCAAGGATTTCACTATTCAACAAAGTCAGATAGGAATGCACTTATTTAATTCCAAAATAATATATTGCATGCCAAAATTGAAATATAGGATCGGGCATGGTTGTCTGATTTCAGTATTAAAGAATAGGTGCTATCAAGGTGGGAAAGATAAAAGTAAAATGATGGTAATATTTCACACCGAGTCTATAATTATACAAAAATAAATGTGGTCCTAAATCAGGAAAGATTTTCATGGAATTCTTAAAAGAAAACACATTTCTGCTAGTGGCCAGGTTACAACCTACCCAGACATTTGGCTCTTTGGAAAGAATGCTCCTTTTTGAAGACAAGTCCTCTGTTTTAGGATGGGTTCTCTAGAGATGCAAAACCAGTGAAACACTTTTATAGAAGTGCATCTTCATAATGTCTGTTTCAAATATTTCTTTAATGTGGACACAGAAACTAGTACCTAGTTTCTCCTGTCAAAAATGACATCACCTTTTATCCACGTGGTTCCTATGATTATCTGACCTCCTATTACAAAATCTGTCTTTCTTCAAATCTCCATTAGACGTGTCTTATAAACATTATTGAAATATGTACAGTGTTGATTGAATGATTGGTCCAATTTGTCACCACTCCCTGCGTTCAGATCTTATTTATGGCTTTTTTCCTAGCTTGGCCCATGGACTTTGTGCTTGGTCTTGTGACCTGCTTTGGCCAAAGGACTATGGCAGTTTCAAGCATCGGTCTTAAGAAGCCCCATGTGTATCTGCTTGTGCTCTTGCACAAGGCTCCTGCCTCATGGGCTGATAGGCTGCTGGCTCACGGGCTGTGGAGGCTGACAAATACAAGATCGGCGGCAATACAGCAGGCTGCTGGCTGAAGTCACAAGAACTGGAGGTCAGATGATGACAAGCCAGATGCAAGATCCAGAGCAAGAGCAAGCTTTGCCAGAGGGTCCATATGTACTGGTGCAGGTCATACCCCCAAGGAAACTCCTTTTTCAACTGATTAGCTGATCACATCATGGAAGTGATTACATTATATTACTTATGGGAGATCATAAAATGGAGGATAATCACATCTTTATATAACTGCCGAATTACAACATTACATAACTGCCAAACTACATCATAACTTCCAAACCACTGAGAATCATGGCCCAGCCAAGTTGACACACAACCTTAACCATCACAGCCTTCTTCAAGAACATCAACTCTACTCATCTTCCAGTCCTCTCAATCTGGGAGTGAGAAAAAGCAATCGTAAACCATGGATTCTGGTTGCCTATATTCATCAGCCCTTTACTCTGAAACCTTACCACAGAATACTGAGTAATGCAAGTAATATGTAGAGTGATAGATTAGATTATTGTTCAGCAAATTCCCACTCCCTATACTTCTCTTTTATGACAAACTATACCTCCTGCCATTGTGCACAACTTTGGGAATAGCCACATGAATTGCTTGGCAAATGAACAGTTAGTTGACATGGTAAGAGAGAAGTTTTAAATTGCTTTCAAATTTGGCATTTCTCTTGCCCTTTTCCATCTGCCATGAGAAGAGCATTCCCTGGATCCCAGATTGAGAGACAGGTGGAGGTGGCCTGAAGCCAACCTGCAGACTGAAAAAAAGCCATCCATCTAATCCAACGTCCCTTTAGTGAGAAAAAACTGTTTGTCTTTATAAGCCTTTGAGATTGGGAAGGTTGTTTTGTTACTGAGTGTAATGGTTAATTTTATGTATTAGTTTGGCTAGAGAGGTTCCCATTGTTTTGGCCAAAGAGTAGACTAGTTGGTGGTGCATAATATAATCTAAAGAAATGTAATTTAATCATCTTTTATAAGGTTATTTAATGAAATATAATCAACCAATCAGTTGAAAGGTGAGTTACTTAGAATGTGGTCTGCCTTCAGACTATTTTGACAGAACTCACTTTCTTTCTCTCCACTCTACAATCCTGACATCACCTGACCTAAGAATCTTGAGACACAAGTCTGAAGAAGTCTCCAGCTTGCCACCTGACCTATGGGTTTTAGACTTGCCAGCCCTCACAATAGTGTATGTCAATCCCTTGAAGTAAATCAATCTCTCTCTCTCTGCGTATCTATATATGTATATATAAATATATATCTTATGCATATATATGTAAATATATACACATATACATATATACATACACATGCGCATGTTCACGTGCATGTATATATGTGTATATATATATATATATATATCTCTCAAAGGTTCTGTTTTTCTAGAGAATCTTGACTAAGACAGTAAGACACTCAGCATTATAGTAGAAATCTTAGTAAAACATGTAGTATCGGATAAATATGAACCAGTCCACTGCTGACTTGATAAAATTATGCAATAACCATCCCAAAATTAGAAGCTTAAAATAACAACCATTTATACTTATGAACCTGTGAGTCATTGAAACAGTTGTTCTAGTCTAGACTAGGCTTGTTTGGGTGACTCAGCTTTAAGTGGCAGCAATTGGGTGGGTGGCTTTTCTTTGTACTAGCAGTCTGTTTGTTAGCTAGGATGGCGCTGCAAGGGTTCATTCTGGGGCACAGCCTTATGGAACAGCAATTACCCAGGTGACAGAATAAGAATCAACTCATTCCAGAAGATTCTGAGCAGCATACCATACAGAAGAATGCATGTCAGATCCCAAAAAATATCTATTAAAAGAGATCCTGTAGTATCTGCCACTTTTCGTAACACAACTTCTATACAATTCATCTTTCCTGAGATATTTGTCCCTTGTTGACAGCATATGTGCAATAGCACAAGCAGATACACATGGGGCTTCTTAAGATCAAAGCTTGAAACTGCCACAGTCCATTGGTCAAAGCAGGTCACAAGACCAAGCACAAAGTCCATGGGCCAAGCTAGCAAAACAGCCATAAATAAGATCTGAACGCAGGGAGTGGTGACAAATTGGGCCAACCAATCATTCAATCAACACTGTACATATTTCAATAATGTTTATAAGGCACGTCTAATGGAGATTTGAAGAAAGACAGATTTTGTAATAGGAGGCCAGATAATCATAGGAACCAAGTGGATAAAAGGTGATGTCATTTTTGACAGGAGAAACTAGGTACTAGTTTCTGTGTCCACATTAAAGAAATATTTGAAACAGACATTATGAAGATGCACTTCTATGAAAGATGCATTTAATAGAAATTTGTGTTATTAAAATTGTCAAATGTTACTGGATCTCTCTTAACAGAAATTTTGGAGACCTGACATTCATTCCCCAGTGTGGAAAGAAAAATGATATCTCTATTCTGTCCCATATCTTCTGGAATTAATTATTATACCTGTTGTCTTAGTCATCTAGTGCTGCTACAACAGAAATACCACAAGTGGATGGTTTTAATGAAGAGAAGTTTATTTCCTTATAGTCAAAGTAGGCTAAAAGTCCAAATTCAGGGCGTCAGCTCAGGGAAAGGCTTTATCCTCTCTGTCGGCCTTCTTCTCTTCAGTGTTCCCCCCGGAATAGGAGCTTCTCTGCGCAGTCACGCTGGTCCAAAGGACGTGCTCTGCGCCAGGCACTGCTTTCTTGATGGTATGAGGTCCCCCTGTCTCACTGCCCACTTCTGTCTTTTATATCTCAAGAGATTGCCTCAGGACACAATCCAGTCTTGCCTTACTAACACAACTGCCACCCATCCTCCCTCATTAACATCATAGAGGCAGGATTTACAACATATAGGAAAATCACACAATACCAGGAATCATGGCCCAGCCAAACTGATATACACATTTTTTGGGGGACATAATTCAAACCATGACACCTGTGGCCAGTGATCAACTCGAAATCTGGGCCTAGAATATTTTTAAATGCCACTGAGCAAGGTGTAACTTTGTTAACAATCTTTTTTTCAGAATTGCTGCTCTGCTTCACAAGGGAATTTTAGGACTCCACAAGGGAATATATGGCTTTAATGGAAACAGCCATCTTTCTCTCTGTATATTTATTTTTCCTGAGACCATTTCAGTCTATGGATGAAATTAATAATAATCATTACAGTTCTGCTGGTTAGCTCCTTCAAAATTCGAAGGTAAGAAGGCAGGATATCTAGTCTCTTGGAAAGGGGCGCACTTACTTTTGGGAAGCCACAGAATAGTGTTTCTCGAACAACGACCATTGGTGAACCATCTGCTTAAGATTCTTCTGAGATGCTTGTTAAGTATGCAGAATCCTGGGTTCCACCCAAAATCTCTAAGAATGAGAAGTGAAATCTTCATTTAACAATTCACTCCCCTTGATTTTAACATAGAAACCTGTTATAAAAATATTATCTTGTGAGCTCGCAAAAAAAGAAATCTTCTTTGTAGGCTTGTGGCATTGACTACTTGTTTCTTTACTTGTTTGTCCCTCTCAGGGAAACCTGTTTCCCACCACTGCCAAAGAACTCACTGCTTTCAATGCCTGTTGTAAGACTGCTAATCTTGATGTCAGTGGTGCCATACCTGATATGCCTAAAAACTGTCAGGGTAGTTCTATGCTCTCTGGAGTCCTCAATACAAACACATTTAACTGTACATTGAAAGTTCTAAGTGGTACCTTGAAAAAATGTAGTAAAACTTTAATGAAAGATATTTTATTGTTTGGTGTTTGCACAAAATTATTTCTATACGTCTTACCTGGATGTCAGCATTAGACATGTAAGCACAAATGTTTGATCTTCTACTATAAAGAATATATATTCATTTCTAGTTTTCTTAATGATCTCCAGAGATGGAATCTCCACAACATCCCAGTGAACAGTTTGATTGCCTCAGCATTTGAAAGTAAATAACAACAAATATTTAGATTTAATTTAAGCTCATATTCTTTTTGTTGGTACTATGTAGCCAATTTGAAAGAAAACTGATCTTCAAGAACTTGATAGAAATGATTCAAATATGGTAAAGATTTAATCAAATCCCTCCTTGATGTCTTCTATAGGGTAATAAATTCAGATCCCTTTATATTTTCTTCATGAGTAGTTTGGGGAAGTGTAAAAAAAAGTAAAATAAAGCCAGTTATCTAGATACAATGGATAGTTGGTTACTATGAAGTTAAATCTCTTAATAATCTAGTGATTTATAATATGCATGGTGTTTATAAGCAGGAAAAAATACTTTTATTTGTGAACTTACTCTGTCCAAATGCACTTTCCTATGTTTTCAAGGTAAAATACTATACAAAATGACCTCTCCAATCTCTTCCTAATCTTGCTCTAACATGGAGTTTCTTTGTCAATTCCAAAGTATTTAAATATCTTCTCAATCCATACTTTATTGCTACAGTATAGAAACCAATTTAGGTTCCATTGTTTAAGGTCTTTACCTGGTGGAATGACCTGCCAGAGATCAAGGTCTTTTCCTCTATTCATCTTACAGAGCACCTTTGAACACATGCTTCTCGTCTTATTTTTAATCCAGCAATAATCCATTTAACATTTTGTAGCTGAAATCTAATTTTGATGTGCATGATAACAACACTTTTGTTCACCTAATCTACAACAGGAAACATAGTACATCATCCAATTACACGTTTTTTTATTGTCTTGTTAGACACTATATATCATCTGCTTATTTCATCAAGGAAGTTTATTCTCATTATGTACTTGCAATAATTTTTAGTGCCAATCAACCTATCCTGAATTGCAATTGCATGCCCGTCAGTCTCACCATGCATTATACTCTACTTCAGATACAAATTAGACAATTTCTTCTGTATAATTTTAAGTTCTTGTGTGCATCAATTCTAAATTTTCTGAATACTCATAAATTATTTTTGCACTTCACTCCATAGATCCAGAAGCTTAAGTTAAATTTAGTAATCAAGAAAAGAAACCCTTTCCCTCTGCAATGTAACCCAGCACCCTCTACTGACAAGCTTTAATGGTGGGCTTACTGCAAAAGAAACACCTAGAGTCCAGACCATTATTACAAAATAGGTACTTAAGAGTGGGTTTGGAGCTGAGAGGCAGTACATTTATAAGTGGTACAAACAGGAAGAATTAACATAATAGGAAAGAGCAGGTTGGCTTGGACCAAGGTGATAACAATGCCAGTGACAGGGACTGTTTGCTTATGTATATATTTTGAAAGTAGGGGCAACAGATTTGCTGACATAGGATATAATAGAAAAAGAGAAGATGGAAGCAGTTCTAAGGTTTTTACCTCATCAAATGTAGTGATGGTATTTGTCTTATTTATCTAGTGCTGCTGTAACAGAAATACCACAAGTGCACAGCTTTAGCAAAGAGAAATTTATTCTCTCACAGTCTAGGAGCCTTGAAGTCCGAATTTACGGCATGAGCTCCAGGGGAAGGCTTTCTGTCTCTGTCTACTCTGGAGAAAGGTCCTTGTCATCAATCTTCCCCTGCCGAGTTGCCTCTCAGCCCATGGACCCTGGGTCCAAAGGAAGCGCTGTTCTCCTGTCTCTTGTTTCTTGGTGTTATGAGGTCCCCGTGTCTCTCTACTTGCTTCTCTCTTCTATATCTCGGAAGAGATTAGTTTAAGACACCATCTAATTTTGTAGATTAAGTCCTGCCTCATTAACATAACTGATGCTTTTCGCACCTCGTTAACATCATAGAGGTAGGATTTACAACACATAGGAAAATCACATCAGATGACAAAATGGTGGACAATCACACAATACTGAAAATCATGGACTAGCCAAGTTGACACACATTTTTGGGGGACACAATTCGATCCATGACAGTATTTTTATTTTATACTATAGGGGTTATTATGTGAGAAGTAGGTTTGTGTGGAAAAAAATAGGACTTTTTGTCTAGATGTGGATGTGAAATGTCTAAAAGAAATACAAGTCAAAATGTTCAGTAGGCAGTTGTATGTAAGTCTGTAGGTCAGGAGACAGACATGAACTAGTCATGAAACTATGCTTATTATCAGAAATAAAAGATATTAAAGGCAAATGATTGAATGACATAATAAAAGATCATGTATAGATAGCGAAGAGAATAGATATTGAGCTTGGGAACACGCAAATCTTCGAAAGAGAGGAGGTGAGTTGTTAAAAGATTTCTTCAGAGAAATGTGGCAGGACTATAGGGCAGCACTGTCTTGAATTTAAAATGGAATTTAAAGTCAGCACGGTACGGGGTTCTTTCTAGCCTTTCAGCCGTCCCATTGCATATGCAGAAACAGTCTTTGAAGTAAATGTTGATCAGACATAATGATCATCTGTGGCTTTTAAGTGAACTGGTATCAGAGGAGTAAATTAGAACCACGCTTACAACAGAGGATAGGTATCATTTCTTAATTTAATTATCTTTCTTTCTTAGCATTATTATTTGCTTTCAATTGTCTTCTGCTAAAGAAAATAGGCTAGATACCTCGTCTTTCTTGTTATTAGCTATTACGAAAAGATGTTTGCCTCCTTTCATCTAAGATATAATTGATGCTGAAAAATTAAAAAAATGGGAAAATAGAATTTAGAGAAGTGAGTGTATGTTTAAATGAGATCAATTATGCTTTGTCAACAGTGGGAAAGACTTGGAAATATTAGTATAATTTCTAATAGTCTGCTTAAAATTATCTTATCTCCCTGCTACAACTGATGCATCCTCAAACCTCCTCTCTTTTCTGTGGTTGGGAGGTTGTCCTCTGTAGATTGTATCATTTGGTTTTCTTGTTATTAATTCAATAAAAAGCTTAATTAGATAATATTTTTAAATGATAATATGTTATTATTTATAAATACTTATCAGCTTCTGGGTTAGGACAATTGAGTACTAGCTAAGAAATTTTAATTGGCATGGTACTTAAAAATCAATATATTGGAACAGTTATTGAGCATATAATGGATACAAGGAGCCAGGATAGGTATTTTCAAATGTGATTAAGCTGCAGTTTTCTAAATGAGTAACTCAAAATATAGTGGTTAAGATGCATTTTCAAATCTTAAAATACAAGTAAGACATACCACATTTTACAATAGAGAATTAAAATAATTTCAGAGAACACACTTAGCAATTTCAAATAATAAGGTCAATATAGACATCATAAATATGGTGAAATTACATTAAAGAATGAGTAGGATTTCAGTAGTTAAAGAAAGGTCAAGCAGGTTCCAGAATGAGAAACCAGTCTGAGCAAAGTCTTGGAGCCATGCAAATTATGCATTGTTTACTGACAATACATACATTGCAATTGTCCACTTAGTCTTGGTGGGGCTTACTCATGTTTCTCTAGTCAGCTTTGAATCTACTAGGGACTAGCTGATCTAGCTTGGCATGATGGTTAATTTCATGTATTATTTTGGCTAGGCTACGGTACTCAGTTGTCTGGTCAATATAGATGTGTTCCAAAGATATTTACATGTGTTCTAAATCAAACTAGAGTATGAAATATTACATGGAAATAAGAGTTAATAAATCAGTTTAGGAGTCTGGGGGTTTTCCAAATGGTTAAAGCACTCACAAAGTTAGAAGTTCAAGTCCATGTAGAAGCACCTGGGAAGAAAGGCCTGGAGATCTACTTCCAAAAAAAAAAAAAAAAATCAGCCATTGAAAACCCTTCAGAACAAAGTTCTATTCTGACACACATGGAGTCACCATAAGTTGGGGTCCACTTGAGTCTGGGTTGACTCGATGGCAACTTTTTTTTTTCTAACTTACTTAAACTATAGGTTAAAAGAGTGTATTTAAAGAAAAGTTTGTTTTAAATTATGGTACATACACACAATGGAGTACTATGCAATGAGAAAGAACAACAATGAATCTGTGAAGCATCTCATAACATGGATGAAACTGGAGGACATTATGCTGAGTGAAATAAGTCAATCCCAAAAGGACAAATATTGTATGAGACCTCTATTGTAAAAACCCATGAAAAAGTTCACACACAAAAAGTATCAATCTTTGTTGGTTACCAGGGATGGGAGGGGTGGGAGGTAAATACTAAATAGGCAATAGATAAGTGGTATCTTGGGTGAAGGGCGAGACAGTACACAATACTGGGGAAACCAGCACAACTTGTACAAGGAAAGGTCATGTAAGCTCCATAGACACATCCAAACTCCCTGAGGGACTGAATTGCCGGGCAGAGGGCTGTGGGGACCATGGTCTAGGGGAACACCTAGCTCAATCGGCATAACACAGTTTATAAAAACAAATGGTCTACATTCTACCTTGGTGAGTAGCATCTGGGGTCTTAAAAGCCTGTGTGTGGCCATCTAAGATACTCCACTGGTCTCATCCCTTCGGGAGCAAGGGAGAATGAAGAGAACAGGATACAATGAAAAGATTAGTCCAAAGGACAAGATACAAGGGAAAGAATAGCCCGAGGGACTAATGGACCACAGCTACCAAGGCCTCCACCAGACTGAGTCCAGTACAGCTAGATGGTGCCCGGCTACTACCACTGACTGCTCTGACAGGGATCACAATAGAAAGCGTTCTGGACAGAGATGGAGAAGGATGTAGAAAAAAATTCTAACTCACGAAAAAGAGACCAGATTACTGGCCTAAAGGAGACTGGAGAAACCCCGAGAGTATGGCCCCCAGACACCCTTTTAGCTCAGTGGTGAAGTCACTTCTGAGGTTCACAGTTCAGCCGGGGAGTGGACAGCCCCATAAAACCAAATGGGACTAATGAGGCACAGCAATCCAGGGACAAGGACTAGAAGGCAGAAGGGGACAGGAAAGCTGGTGATAGGGAACCCAAGGTTGAGTAAGGATAGTGTTGATGTGTTGTGAGGTTGTTAACCATTGTCATAGGGCAACTTGTGTACTAACTGTTTAATGAGAAAGTATTTTGTTCTGTAAACCTTCATCTAAAGTGAGAATAGCAGCACAATTGGAAAAGCGTAGTCTATGTCACTGAACTGTGCATGTAGAAATTTTTGAAATGGTCTATCTTTGGCTATGTATATTTTCACCAAAAAAAATAAAAAGGTTGAGAAGGGAGAGGGTTGACCTGTCGTGGGATTGTTAACCAATGTCATAAAACAATATGCCTACTACTGTTTCATGAGAAACTATTTGTTCTGTAAACGTTCACCTGAAGTACTATATATATATATATATAACAAAAATAAATAAATAAATAAAAGTTTGTTTAGGGCTAGATCTTGGAAGACCGTGCTAAGAAATTGAGATTATTCTTCAGGTAACAGACAAAATTTCTTTTTTGTGATTCTTAACACAAGAGAGAGAGACTGTATACAATTAGGAGAAATGTAGGTGGGAAAGGAAAGAGCCCAGGAAACATATTAAAGGCCTGCTCTCTGAAGTGACCATTTAAAATGGGCATAATTCAGGATAAAAATTGATCACTTTATCACTGATTGCTTAGGAGGTAAGAGCAGGGAGGAGTAAAAGATTTATCTAAATTTCTAGTATATATAGCAGAAGAACAATAATGACTTCTCTAGCTTCCCTATTAAATGTTATTATAACCTTTATGTTATTTTTCACAATTATTACTTATTAGATATTTCTGGTTTTCTTTTTTGATTTTCTTCCATAATACAATCAAGCTCCAAGAAAAAGAAAAAGACCTTGTCTCTGCTGCTCACCGCTGTATCCTCAGCACTTACCCCACTATCTGGCATATAGAACTCACCCAACAAATGCATACTAGTTGAATAAATCAATGAATGGAATTAAAATTAGTGAGTATAATTCTGAAAAGGAGCAGATTTTGTGGATAAATTTAAGGGTTTGGTATTTGATTTATGGACCTTAGGATATTTTAGAACCAGTCATGATGTTTCTATATTCTCCTGTATCATTTATTCATTGATTATTCAGCAAAATATCATTTAGCACTTCCTACATGCCGGCCACTATTTTAGACATTGGAGATATAACAGAGAACAAACTCAAAAATTCCTGTCCTTATGAAAGTTACATTCTAATGGCTCTACATTGTAAATTTATGAATTTTCCATTTCCTAATCTCTATTCCCAATAGCAGAAAAGCAAGTTTGAATTTCTTATATATTAAAAACAAAAATCTCCTGGACCGTATCTTTCCTGAGCTACTAGTCCATTTCTATGTTCTCTTTTACGGAAAGTTCAAATGCGTTTTCTATATACCTTCTGTAATGGTTATCTATTGCTGAATAACAGCCCATGCCAAAACTCAGTGAACATAAAACATTTTTATTTTATAAGTTTATGGTCAGCAGGCCATTTGTTCTGATCTAGGCCAAGGTCACTTGATCTTGTTAAGTCTGCTAGGGGCTGTGTTAACTTGGGTGGGCTATGTTGCCCAATTGTTCGGTCAAACACTAATCTAGATGTTGCTATGAAGGTATTTACATATTATTAGCATTTAAATCAATTGACTTTAAACTCAGCAGATTACCCTCTGTAATGTGCGTGGGCCTCATCCTATCAGTTGAAGGCCTTACCAGCATTAACAGTTTTCCTGAGGAAGAGGGATCCTGTTTCAAGATTGTAAATTGACAGGACTGCTGGAATTTTCAGCCTATATTCTGACCTATGGATTTTGGACTTGCCAATCTCATGAACCAATTCCTTTAATAAATCTCTATAGACTGATCGTTAGAAAGATAGATAGATAGATAGATAGATAGATAGATATAGAGAGATACAGATATCTATTCGTTCTGTTATTCTATAGAATCCTTTTACTTGGATCAGCAATCAATGCCCTTGGAAGCAGCAGTCAAGAAATCAAATGATGATTGCATTGGGCAAATCTGCTGCAAAAGATCTCTTGAAAGTGTTAAAAAGCAAAGACATCAGTTTGATGACTAAGGTGTGCCTAATCCAAGTCATGGTATTTTCAATTGCCTCATATGCATGCGAAAGCTGGACAAATGAATAAGGAAGACCAAAGAAGAATTGATGCCTTCGAATTATGGTGTTGGTGAAGAAAATTTAACATACCATGGACTGCCAGAAGAACAAACAAATCTGTCTTGGAAGAAGTACGGCCAAAATGCTCCTTAGAAGCAAGGATGGCGATACCTTGTCTCTCTCACTTTGGACACATTTTGAAGAGGGTTCAGTCCCTTGAGAAGGACATGGTGCTTGGTAACGTATAGGGTCATTAAAAAAGAAGAAGACCATCAATGAGATGGATTGACACAGTGGCTGCCAACAAGGAGCTCAAACAGCAATGATTGTGAGGATGGTGCAGGACTGGGCAACGTTTTGTTCTGTTATACATAAGGCCACTATGAGTCAGATCAGATCGATAGCACCTAACAACAACAATATTAAATGTCTCTGCCTGTTACCTTTGTTTCAAACTCTGGGTGCTTATAACTGAATTATTCAGCCTATATTTCAAGGGCGTATGGTGCTTATTTCTGTGTTAATAGGATTGCTATTCTTAAATGTAAAAAAAAAGAAAGACTTACCCTCTATTTACTGTCTTACTTACATGACTTTTCTCCCATACTATACTGAAAGTTTCATGAGGGGGAATGCATATCTAATTCCTTTTGTCAGTCTTTGAAATTCTAAGCACATTGTCTTATAAAGAGAAGATATTCAGTAAATATTTATGGAGCACACAATATTATAGTTTAATTGTTGATACATAGTATAGATAGTATAATATCTGATTTTATATATACATCATTACAGGACTCAAAGTCACACCTTACTATATCAAAAAGGGAAACAATGAATATTTAAATATACAATAGACATGGAAAAAGGTCAAAAATCTCAAATTTTTAGTTCAGTGAAGTGATCTCTCTGTTCCTTTTACATCACTGTATTACTCTCAGGTCTAGCCACAAACTCTAATATGGTCTTTTATTGGACAATTAAGTCTGTTATTGCTATTGGACAATTAAGAGGATAGATTTTGCTCAAACTGAAGGCAGCACTAAGGCCTGGGACTGATATTGGCAGAGTATCCTTTTATAAATCTTCCTTTCGTCAGGTCACAGCAATACTAAGATAAACTATTGCAATTCTTGTAGAACAACAGGCTAGTCCAAGAAGAGTGTACCAATAAATAAGAAACAAGTTTAAGAACAGCATATCTAAAGAACATAGAGATTGTCTTAGTCATCTAGTGCTGCTCTAACAAATACCACAAGTGGATGGCTTTAACAAAGAGAAATTTATTCTCTCACAGTCTAGTAGACTACAAGGCCAAATTCAGGGCATCAGCTCCAGGAGAAGGCTTTCTCTCTATGTCAGCTCTGGAGGAATGTTCTTGTGCTGCATCAGTCTTCCCTTGGTCTGGGAGAATCTTAGCACAGGAACTTCAGGTCCAAAGGACGCACTCTACTCCCAGTACTCCTTTCTTGGTGGTATGAGGCTCCCATGTGTCTGCTCACTTCTCTCTTTTATATCTCAAAAGAGATTGGCTTAAGACTCCATCCAATCTTGTATACCTCATCAGTATAACTGCCACTAATCCGTCTTATTACATCATAGTGAAAGAGTTTACAACACATAAGGAAATCACATCAGATTACAAAATGGTACACGATCATATACTACTGGGAATCATGACCCAGCCAAGTTGACAGATATTTTTGGGGGACACATTTCAGTCCATGACAGAGCTATCCTTGATTCCTACCTCAGCTTTCATTATAGTGGGACAAATCTCAAAGCATAGATAACTCTAAACCTGACTTTTTTAACCAGCTTCTCATTAAAATGAAAAAGCATACCAAACTTTAACCCTGTGTGGACACCAGCTTTAACCTCTTTGTTAGAGTAATGGAAGCTCCACTCAATGGAAATGTGATCCAATGAGTGTGTTTTAACTGATTGTAGAGTTAAGGCTAGAACGGAGGGAACAGTGAGCTTCCATCAGCATGCATTATCAAATAGAATTACTTCTAAATTAAATTAATTGAATACAAACTATATTTCATTATTTTCTTTATATGCATTGTTTTATTTACTCCTCACTACAAATCTGTGAAATAGCTATTGCTATAATTATGCTTAATAGGTATTTTTACGGAATCCACACGTCTGGTAAGTGTCATAGCCAGTGCTCCACTTCACACGTGCCGGGCTCTACAGATTTTGCTTTTAACCACTACTGTGTATTTTGGAGAAAGTGTTTGAAATCTTATTGTCAGGTATTTATTTATCAATAAATACTTCATAGTTGCCCAATGTGTTTCAATTAGAATAGCAGATAAAACTGTTCCTGATCTCTAAAAGCTTGTGATCTGTTAAAGAAAATACGTGATTCATTTTTTATTTTTAATGACTGCGTACTTCTAACACATTTGACTATTTGAAAACAATTTGTTCCCTTGAGTAGTTTACTGTTCCTTTCCCTAATCTACCAATTTGATTACCCTATGGATTTACTTGGCAAGTTCTGTTTTTCACAGATGGCATAACTGCTTTCAAATTATCACAAACTCTTATTTGAGTAGTCCAAATGGATGAGGTATTATTTTAATTCACAGAGTTGGATTTGGAGCTAAGAGGGAAATATATGTGTAAATGTGTGTAAAAGTGTATCACTAAGTAATCTAACATGATCTCATGAATTTGATGTTCAGTTTCGTAATGAAGACTTCAGAATCTGTGTGATTAATTCTTCCCAATATCTACATTCCAATTCTACTTCCAGATGCATACAATGGTATAGATGTTCTGGGAAATTCAATTTCAGCAGGTCTTAAAGTAATTGATCATTTTCCCTCCCAAGCATGATTTCACCTGACTTTTCTATTTCTGCCATACTTCTCCCTGACCTTAAAAAACTAAGACATGAGGTCATTAGAATCAACCTCTTTTTATCTTATTTTATATCTAATCAGTCAACCCAATACTCATAGTCCTTTTCTTCATATGTCATACCTACTTTATTTTTTCCTTCTGATTGCTGTTAACCTTGTTGATCTGGCTTTACAGTAACAGACTCAAAATGGTAATATATGAAAATTTATTATATCATCATATGAATAATAAAATAAGATATAAAAAATAAGAGACAAATATGATATTCTTAAACTATCATACCTTCTCTCAACTTGAACTTACTTTGTCTAATCTCTTGCCAGTCCCCCACTATCCATTTAGTCTATACATGACAGATCAACCCTTCTAAAGCAGCATCACATTATGCTGCTTGTTTGCTCAGAAGGTTTCAATGACTCACCATTGCCACTTTTAAAAACTGTACATTCCTCAGCAGATCAGTGAAGTTCCTTTATTCTCTATCCTTTTCTGTTTTAGAATCATACTATCCCATTATCTTCCTGCATGTAAACTACACTGCAACTAAATTGAATGAATTTCCTTTCAGTGAACACCTTTTGAACTTCACCAGCTCCAACTAATACCATTGCTTCCACTTACAATATTCTCTTCTGTTCTCAAAATGTCACTCTTCCTTCAAAGCCAAACATAAATCATGCTTCATATAAATGCATGGCCTGTCTCTTATTGTAAGCCTCAGTGTACTCAGTGGCAATAATACTCTTATACTACAAATATGCTGCCTTGTATTACAGTTATTTGGGAACATATTTACATTATTTTACTATAAACATCTTACTAATTTTTTTGCATGTTCATGGACTACAGAGTGCCTAGTAGAGAAACTTGCAGCTAGTAGGTATAATAATATTTAATGAATGTATACTTTAAAAAGTGCATTCTATATGTTTGTGATGAAGGTTATAACATGTAACCCTTTGTTGAGAAATGAATCTCTGTTCTGAATAACCTCCCTGTCCAACAGTAAATTACATCAAGCCATGTTTCTTGCAAAATGTTCATGAACGCAGGCTAGCCTACACGCAAGTTCCATATACAAATGCTAAAGATCTCACAGGCATGTGCATCAGGGAAAAAAAAAACTGATTACAATAAGTTCACCATTACAACCTGTCATTTGGAATGGAAGATTAAGTCATGATATTTATATTCTATCAAAAAATAAAAAAAGTCAAACAAAACAGCATAGGTCTTATCTTCAGAAAAGTAGACATCCACAAGGGAGGCAGTGGGCAAGAATAAAAGCTGCTCTGTCGGCAACACGCTGTGCTGTTAGCAGTCTAGGTGTCAATCACTTACTGCAATTAAAGGGAGTTTCTTTTTCTTTAACACTATCATATGAGAGCTGATACTCAAACTACATAATACATTAAAAATGGGAAAAATAAATGTTATAGCAGTGTTGTGGTTGTTGTGTGCCTTCCAGTCAGTTCTAACTAATAATGACCCCCTGCACAACAGAACAGAACACTGCGTCATCCTCACAACAGTTGCTGTATTTGAGCCCATTGTTGCAACCACTGTGTCAATCTATCTCCTTGAGGGTCTTCCTTTGTTTTGCTGTCCATCTACTTCACCAGCTGCTCCTTAGAAACCCTATGGGGTGGTTCTACTGTGTCCTTTAGGGGTGGTATGAGTCAGA
This sequence comes from Trichechus manatus latirostris, assembly GCF_000243295.1. Lineage (NCBI taxonomy): Eukaryota > Metazoa > Chordata > Mammalia > Sirenia > Trichechidae > Trichechus > Trichechus manatus. The sequence goes on along the minus strand of NW_004443991.1, from coordinate 4,306,413 downwards.
TATAACTTATGGCAATCGGTTTGGTTTTTTGGGTTCTACTTTACCAAGCATGATGTCCTTCTCCAGGGACTAGTCCTTCCTGATAACATGTCCAAAGGAAGCAATACAAGTCTCACTACCCTTGCTTTTAAGGAGCTTTCTGGCTGTACTTCTGCCAGGACAGATTTGTTCATTCTTCTGGCAGTCCATGGTGTATTCAATATTCGTCTCCAACACTGTAATTCAAAGTAATCAATTTTCTATCTTCCATATTCATTGTCCAGCTATCACATGCATATGAGGAGATTGAAAATATCATGTCTTGGGTCAGGCACTCCTTAATCGTTAAAGTGATATCTTTGCCTTTTAACACTTGGAAGAGATCTTTTGCAGCAGATTTGCCCAATGCAATATGTCATTTGATTTCTTGATTGTTGCTTCCATGAGTGTTGGATGTGGATCCAAGTAAAATGATATCCTTGACAACTTTCATATTTTTTCTGTTTATCATGGCATTGCTTATTGGTCCAGCTGTGAGAATTTTTGTTTTCTTTTTAATGAGGTCTAATCCATACTGAAGGCTGTAGTCTTTGATATTCAGCAGTAAATGCTTCAAGTCCTCTTCACTTTCAGAAAGCAAGTTGTCACAAACACCAGAAGATAAGTGAAATAAATGGGATCTTCTAAAAATTAAATACTTATGCTCATCAAAAGACTTCACCAAAAGAGTTAAAAGAGAACCTAGATACTAGGGGGAAAAAAAAAAACTGGCTATGACATATCCGACAAAGGTCTAATCTCTAAAATCTATAGGAAAATCCAGCACCTCCGCAATAAAAAGACAATAATCAAATTAAAAAATGGGCAAAGGATAAGAATAGAAACTTCACCAAAGAAGACATTCAGGCAGCTAACACACACATGGGGAAACGCTAGCGATCACTACCCATTAGAGAAATGCAAATCAAAACTACAATGAAGAGTTCCAGCAAAATGGTGCTCTAGGCAGAAGCACCACACTGTCCCTCCACAGCAAAGATCTGAAAAACTAAGCCAAACAGAGAATACAACAATCCTGAAACCCTAAAACATCAAATGAAGAGATTAAGAACTCAGCCAAGCAAAAAATGGAGTGAGAAAACTGACAGAGAACGGAGAGCGAGGAGAGATTCATGCAGAGGTCCTCTACTAGCTAACGCAGCACGGATCCACCATCTTGGACTCCTATCGGAGACTAGGAAACAGGGGGTACGAGAAAGCAGCCTCACCGAGCGTCCAGCGGGAGACAAAACAACTGGTAATTTGTGATATACACTTTTCCACCCCCCACCCTTCTTCACCTCGACTCGGCCTCCTCTGCTTCAAGCAGCCACAATCTCTTGACTGGGAAACACCGGCTGCTTGGATTCCACACACCCGAATGGGTGGCTCTCTGAGTGCCATTTGTTGGCTGCTGGTGTTGCTTTTTTCGGCTTATTTGATTTCTTCCTTGCCTCTTGCCACCTCCCCCTCCTTTTGCTTGAGTACCTGGTTCCGTGCACCATCTTTGCTTCTTCCTGAGGGGCAGCGGAGCTCCGTTCGAGTGTGGAGCTGCTTCCCGGTCTGGGCTGCTGCGCTGGTGGGATCCCGGGGCTTTTGTTCGTTTGTTTGTTTTGAACTGTTTGTTTGTTTTCTTTTCCTTTGCTTGAGTTGGGAGCCCTTTCTGGCCAGGTGGAGCTGCGTGGCAAGGTGACACCCCCTCGGCTTCCACAGACGTGCAGAGGGACCACTGAGGGCATTTCTTTCTTTGTTGTTTTTTTTTTTTCTGTTTTTTTGGGGGGAGTTTCTTCTTCTTTTTTTTTTTTTAACTTGTTTTGTTTTATTTTCCCTCTTTTTCCCTTTTTGTCTTTCTTCATTGCTCAGTTTCTCATCTCTCTATACCCCCATTCTCTTTCTGTTCCCTGAAAACCTGGTGTTGTATACCTCTACGCCTTCTAGCCAGGCTGTACCGCAACACCTGAGAGCAACTACCCCAGACCTCATAGCTTCACTGGTGGGATCCCTGGGAACTTTGCGGTTCTTTAATCTTTCTGATTTTTACTTAATCATTCTTTTCTTTTCTTCCTCTTTCCCTTTCTGTTTTTCTCCGTTTCATAGTCTCTCATCTCTCCACTCCAAACGCAAGTTCCACTAGGATTATTTTTTGTTTGCTTGTATGATTTTGGCTCCCGTTCCTCTCTCCTCTCTCCCATATCCAACTTAACTCCACACAAAACAATCTCCCTGCTGCATCCTGCCTACCAGCACAGTGCGCTTGACATCACACCACCAAGCAGCACAGGCAGGGCCTACTGGAACCTGCCCTGCCCTGATTACTGACATGCTCTGGTGGCTGTACTGAGTGCCACAAACAACCCATCCCAGTAACTCCACTTGAGCTAGACCTGCCCTGCCGTACCATACCGGAGTGACTGACCAGGGCAGTTGGAGAAGGAGGTGAAAAGTATTGTGCCCACAGA
>NW_004443991.1:4251441-4302954 GCF_000243295.1 Trichechus manatus latirostris | reverse complement strand
TAGAGGGTTGATATGTTGTGGGGTTGTTAACCAAGGTCATAAAACAACATGTGTACTACTGTTTCATGAGAAACTATTTGTTCTGTAAGCCTTCACCTAAGTACAATAAAAAAAAAAAAAGTCACTGAGATATCATTTCACCTCAATTCTAGTGGCACAAATAAAAAAAAAACAGAAAATACCAAATGCAGGGAGATGGGAACACTTATGCACTGCTGGTGTGAAAGTATAATGGTACAACCACTATGGAAAACAATATGACACTTCTTTTAAAAGATAGAAATAGAAATATCATATGATCCAACAATCCCACTCCTAGGGATATATCCTAGAGAAGTAAGAGCCATCACGTTAATAAACATATGCACATCTATGTTCATTGCAGCATTATTCACAACAGCAAAAACAACCTAAGTGCCCATCAACAGATGAATGGATAAACAAACTCTGGTACATACACACAATGGAATACTATGAAGTGATAAAGAACAATGATGAATCTGTGAAACACCTCACCACATGGATAAATGTGGAGGGCATTATGCTGAGTGAAATAAGTCCATTACGAAAGGAAAAATACTATATGAGACCACTATTATAAAAACACATGAACATGTTTTCACACAGAAAGAAACAATCTTTTTATTTTTATTGTACTTTAGATGATTTACAAAACAAACTATTTTCTCATTAAACAGTACACATATTGTTTTATGACATTGGTTAACAACTCCATGACATGTCAACACTCTCCCTTCTGAACCCTGGGTTCCCTATTACCAGCTTTCTTGTCCCCTCCTGCCTTCTAGTCCTTGTCTTTGGGCTGTTGTGCCATTTTAGTCTCATTTTGTTTTATGGGCCTAACCATTCTTTGGCTGAAGGATGAACCTCGGGAGTGACTTCATTACCGAGTTAAAAGGATACCCGGAGGCTGTACTCTCGGGGTTTCTCCAGTTTCTGTCAGACCAGTAAGTCTAATCTTTTTTTGTGAGTTAGAATATTGTTCTGCATTTTTTTCCAGCTCTGTCCGGGACCCTCTATTGTGATCTCTGTCAGAGCAGTCAGCGGTGGTAGCCAGGCACCACTTAGTTCTACTGGATTCAGTCTGGTGGAGGCCACGGGAGTTGTGGTCCGTTAGTCCTTTGGACTAATCTTTCCCTTGTATCTTGTTTTCTTCATTCTCCCTTGCTCCTGAAGGGGTGAGACCAGTGGAGTATCTTAGATGCCCTCTCACAGGCTTTTAAGACCCCAGACACTACTCACCAAGATAGAATGTAGAACATTTTGAAAGAAACAATCTTTGATGGTGATGAGGGAGGGGAGGAGATGGGAGGGAAAAACACTAACTAGATTGTAGATAAGTGGTAACTTTTTTGAAAGGCAAGACATAACACAATACTGGGGAATTCAGCACAACTTGACCATGGCAAAGTCATAGAAGCTTCATAGAACACATCAAAATGCCTTGAGGGACTGAGTTACAGGGCTAAGGGCTGGAGACAATGGTCTCAGGGGGACATCTAGTTCAATTGGCATAACACAGTCTATAAAGAAAATGTTCTACATTAGAGTGTGTTGAGTAGTGTCTAGGGCTTGTGAGTGGCCATCTAAGATACACCTACTGGTCCCATCCTGGCTAGAGCAAAGGAGAAAGAAGAAAACCAAAGACACAAGGGAAAGATTATTCCAAAGGACTAATGGACCACAACTACCGCAACCTCCACCAGACTGAACCCAAAACAACTAGATGGTGCCTGGTTACCACCACTGACTGCTCTGGCAGGGATCACAGTAGAGGATCCAATACAGAGAGGGAGAAAAATGTAGAAAAAAATTCAAATTCACAAATTAATAACAAAAAAAAAGGCTTGCTGGTCTGACAGAGACTGGAGAAACTCCAAGAGTATGGCCCCGGACACATTTTTAACTCTGTAGTGAAGTCACTCCTGAGGTTCACCTTTCAGCCAAAGATTAGGAGCGCCGGTGGTGTAGTGGTTAAGAGATCAGGCTGCTAACCAAAAGGTTGGCAGTTCGAATCCACCAGCCATTCCTTGGAAACCCTATGGGGCAGTTCTACTCTGTCCTTATATAAAGGGTCACTATGAGTTGGAATCAACTCAACAGCAATGAGATAGGGCCAACAATAACACACATGAGGAACGGTCTTCATAGTTTACTCATGTATATGAGACTAATGGGCACACCAGCCCAAAAGCAAAGATGAGAAGGAAGCAAGGGAGGGGAAAAACTGAAGGAATGGAAACAGGGAACTCAGGGTGAAGAAGGGGAGAGTGTTGACACATCTCTGGTTTGGCAACCAATGTCACAAAACAACTTATGTATAACTGTTTATTGAGAAACTAACTTGCTCTGTAAACTTTCACCTAAATCACAGTAAAAAAAGAAAGAAAATTGTGTTATCTGCCTCTTACAGGTAGTTAATGAGTCTTCCTCCAATGCTGATGCCATGTTTTTCTTCATATAGCCCAGCTTCTCGGACTATTTGCTCAGCATATAGATTTCATTTTACTTGGATCCACAATCAACGTCCATGGAAGCCAGAGTCAAGAAATCAAACAACTTACTACATAAGGCAAATCTGTATTTGTTGGTATAAATAATTTCTTGCTAACTCCTGTCCCATACCTAGTTTTTCCTACTCAACACTCAGTTTAGCTAAAAGGTGCATAGGAAAAAAAATGTGCTGCAGGGGAAAACTATGCATTGCCTAGATCCTAGAGGACATCCCTCAGTGTTGTCTGATTGCAATTCTATGGAAACTATTTTAGAATTCTTAATTTTAGATATCTGATAGCAATTCAAAATAATTATCTGTAGATATGCAGATTTTGTTCTGTCCTATAGAGGTTTATTTGAAACCTCCCTCCATACACATACCTTCAGCCTCATGAACAAAACAGTTTGGCTTCATTTACACATTTATTTTAATATTCTTAATCTATGTGCTTTTTCTTAAATTCTCTTGTGAACCATATATTAACAAAGGTGACCAAATGAGGAAAAAAGCAGGGGCTATTAAGTTAGGGAAACCCTGGTGAGGTAGTGGTTAAGAGCTATGGCTGCTAACCAAAAGGTCAGCAGTGCTCCTTGGAAACTCCTTTGGGCAGTTCTACTCTGTCCTATAGGGTCGCTAGGAGTCAGAATAGACCCAACAGCAGTGAGTTTGGTTTCTTGGGTTTACTAATTCAGAGCTTGCTGTATAGCACAAGAATCTGCCACTATCATTTGTGTTTGGCAGAGACCCAAAGACAGGCAAGAATGTAGGGAAGCTTATAGTGAACAAGATTGGAGTTTCTTGACATGGTGAAGTTGAGTCTGTATGACTTAGAAGTGGAGCACCTTATGTAATTGGTTTGGGAAGAATATTTGGTTTTCTCTGATGAGTCCTGAGTTGGAAGTAGAAGCAAAAAAACAGAAAAGCTGACAGTCACTGACCAAGTCCTGACCATTCTGCAGAGGTGTGGTTTGGCTTCTGGAATTGTTTACTGTGGAGATTGTAGGTCAGAGATTTATTGTCATATATACTCTGACCATTATCTGTTTGTATATTCAGTCTCTCAGTACCCTCTTTTATTCATTCTCTTGCTTGCAAGAGGTTGACCAATTTAAGGAAGGCTACAGATTCAGATCTTCATCACTCAGGGATTGTGCATTCATCTCCATAGTCAATGATATTTCTAAATCTTCTTGACCTTTTTGTTGTCGTAGAATCATCGTGATAATCTGGTGAGAGAACAATTGAGCAGAAGCATTTAAAACTCTGCATAGAATCCAATGGGCCAGCATCATGACCACAGATAAAGTCCCTTCCAACAAGGTTCAAGAGCACTGAAGACCACATCTGAAAGGAACCTCCAGGAAAACTATGGAAATAAAAAAAGACCATCCAAATGAGAATAAATTGAGACTAGTTATTTAGAGCTTCCTGTAGCCAGGAAGTCAGCCACCATAACTTGTGTTTGGCAGAGACTCAAAGAGAGGCAGGAAGCTTTACAGTGAACAAAAGCAAAAGCTTCAGGTATGCTCTGATTGGAGGTTTTTGGCATAGGGAACCTGGAGGCTGGCTAACTAGAAGTGGGGCATCTCATGTCATTGGTCTGGGGGGCATATTTGGCTTTCTCTAGTGGGTACTTATTTGGAAGCAGTGAAAAAATATAGAAAGATGGCAATTATTGACTAAGTCCTGACCATTCTGGGTTAATTGCTGCAGGTATGGTTTGGCTTCCCAGGCTGTTTGCTGCAGAATTTGTGAGCCGAGTTCTATCATCATGTATGATCTGGCCACTGTCAATTTGAATATTCAGCCTCTCAACCCATTATAACATATGTGTGATTCCTTCATTAACTAAATAAAATTGTAATGTGTGTTAATGTTTATATTTGAATAAAACTGATGGTTTTACCTTTTTTTAAAAGTTATCTTTTAGCATGTCACTGCTTGTCTTGGTCATCTAGTACTGTTATAACAGAAATAAAGTGGATGACTAACAAGGAGAAATACATTCTCTCTCAGCCTAGGATGCTAGAAGTCCAAATTCAGGGTGCCAGCTCCATGGGAAAGCTTTCTGTCTCTGTCAGCTCTGGGGGAAGGTCATTGTCATCAATCTTCCCCTGTCGAGGAGCTTCTCAGTGCAGGGACCGTGGGACCAAAAGACTTGCTATTCTCCTGGCTCTTGTATTTTGGTGGTATGAGGTCCTCAGATCTCTCTGCTTGCCTCTCTCTTTTATATCTCAAAAGAGATTGACTGAAGACACAACCTAATCTTGTAGATTGAGTCCTGCCTCATTAACACAACTGCCTCTAAGCCTGCCTCATTAACATCGTAGTGCTAGGATTTATAACACATAGGAAAATCACATCAGATGACAAAGTGGTGGACAATCACATAATACTGTGAATCTTGGCCTAGCCAAGTTGACACACATTTTGGGGGGACGTAATTCAATCTATGACACTTCTCAAAAGATACCTCCCTTGACTCCCCAATCTAAATCTAAATCCTCTGTAATATACACTGTATGTTCATATTGCAGAGCTTTAACATCTTCCATAGCTCCCTTTGCCAGTTTGAAATACCTTATCATATTACGCCAATTTACTATGATTAAACCATTCCTTCTATCTCTAATGCCATTTTTTTTACACCTACTTTCTGCCTGCACACTCTATGATCCAACCAAAGTGAATTATTTGTCAGTAGTCTCAGAGTATTTGCTACCTCCAAAACTTTATAAATGTTCAAATATTCTTTTTTTCTGGAATTTAATCCTCCTTCTATACAAGGCAACCATTCACCTTTAAAATTTTAAGGATCAACTATCTTGACATCTACCCTGTCGTAGTACCTAGTGCTGTTGTAACAAAAGCTGGTGGCTTTAAAGAATGGAAATTTTTTTTTCTAAGAATTCAGGAGGCTAGAAATCTGAACTCAGGATGTAGTTCTGGGGGAGATCCTCCTTGTCAGTAGCCCCATGAGGTCCTTGGAGTTCCTTCGTGTCCCCAGGCATTCCTTGGTGTTCTTCAGCATCGAGGCACCAGGGTCTTCTGTGTGTGTCCTCATGCATTCTTTCTGGGTATGTATCTGTGTCTGTTCTTTTCATCTTGTAACTCAGAAGTGATTAGGTTTAAGATCCACGCTACACTTGTCTGATCTTATTAACATAACAAAAGAATAGCCCCTTTATCCAAACAGGAACTCATCAACAGGTATAGTGGCCAGGATGTCAATACATATTTCTTAGTGACAACATTCAATCATAACAGCCCCCCCCAGCTAAAACTAATCACACCTCAAATTGTACATCTATTTATATGAATACTTTACCAACAGTCCATAGCAGAATTTCTTTTTCATATCTGCCTCTGGGTACTTCCCAGCGGGCCAGAAACTGAGACTCAGTGTCAGTGTCAGGTCCCCAGCAGAAACTTAGTAATTGATTGCTGAAGGAATAAATAAAGGGAGACGCTTGTCAAGTTGTGTTTTACATCATAGTGTGATTTAAATTACTTGAGCAGATTTCTTTCTAAGCACTGGCTAACGATAGCTGTACTAATAAAATAGAAAGTTTTGTTCGAAAAAGGAGCTGGAGCACCAGTGGAAATGAAAAAGATGATCAGAAGGTGGACAATGAAATTTGCAAAGAAGTGAAATGTTAAGAAAAGAAAAGATAAATGTAAAAACAAACGAAAAGACTTTTCTGCTATGACACTTTTACAAATATTTTAACCTTTTTATAAGAATTTAAAAAGGCACCAGGCTATCTTCCCGCTCATACTGGTCGGGGAATATTTCTTCCTCAATAATCATATATACATCAACATTATCTATTACCTCTGAGTCAAAAGGACTTTCAACAGAAATTATTTTGTATTGTGGCTGTGAGAATACGATCATCACTCAGTCCGGTGTGTTTGTGGAAGTACCCAGCTAAATGCCTCATCTCGAACTTTGCCTCCATTCTACCTAAATTTCACCTTTTTCTATAATTGAATGAGCTATTTGTATGGCCTGTTTGCTTCTAACTTGCTGAACAGCACTTCTATGTTATGTTAGCTGCCTTTTTTCTACCAGAAAGGTAATTCAGAACTAAACAAAGTTTTCTTTTTATTACGCCTGTAGGTACAGCCTGTAATTCTGTTAATGATTTTTATTCTTGTCAAAGGTGCTGTGTCAATCAATTCACATTATTGATAATAGGATTGAGAAGATGGGCTAGGCAAGATTTGAAGCCAGAGTTATAATAAACATCTAATATTTAGTGTTTATCCAAATATTAATGTTTAAACTGTAATTGGTAAAGCAGTAAGACAGTGGCTACAAGTCCCAATATATGAATAGAAATGTATTCCATGAATTAATAAATTTGGTTATAGTTCTCATAGGTTTCATATGAATCCATATTACTATGAAAAAAATATATTTCATCATAAAAATTAAGAAAACTTCTTTTCCATTTTATGTAAACATCCTTCATTTTTGATGCTTATAAATTAATGTCAGATTCTCAGAAAAAAAAAATTAATTAAATATGGTAAAGTGTCCCTAGGTGGCATAAATGGTTTTCACTCAACTACTAACTTAAAAGTTGTCAGTTCGAACCCACCCACTGGTGTGCCATGGAAGAAAGACCTGGAGATCTGCTTTCATAAAGATTATAGCTATGAAAACTCCACAGAGCAGTTCTACTCTGTAATACATGGGGTCGCCCTAAGTCAACAGCAACGTTTTTGATTGTTTAATAAAGATATAGGCTAAGCCACAGGATAATGAAAAAAACAATAATGATATCTCCTTACCATGTTATCTCATTACCTGGGTGAATTAAGTGTCTTTGGTTGTAGGTAACAGAAAACAACTTCAGAAAGCTTAATAAACAAGAAAGAATAACATTAAAGAATAACATACAATTTCATTATAATTACAGAGGTACACGTCTTGAAATTCAATGCCAAAACATTAACCAGTCAGCTGGAAGAATTGAAAGTTGGGAATTGACAAGCCATTGAAGCCCCTGGTAAACGCTGTCTGTCTCTCTTCTCTGCCTTTACTGGTTCATCTCTTGATTACTTTGCTATCTATGCAAATAAACTTCCTCTGTTCATAGTATGCATAGCTAAACCTGGCTGCTGTTAAGTTCTGAGCCTATACATCATGGGCTCAGGTACAAGAAACGCCCGAATCTAAGTTCTAATTCTACCAGAAGGGACTCTGATTAGAGAAGCAAGAGTCAGGGGGCTGTCCCTGGTCCTTTTAATTGTGACTAGGGGGTTTGGATCTCCTCTGGCTAGCTTCCTGAGCTCAATAAATAGGGCTGCGAGGACCCCATGATTAAGGAAGTTGTTAGACGGGCTAGTTAAGGATGATATCGGAGACTTGACACTCTAAAAGGTGTACACTATATTATCCCTCTCTTATGTAATTTCTCCATCGCTCCTCCCAGTATCGTAAAAGTAAAACCCATCCGAAAAGCATTCGCATGTTATCTTACTTTAAGCGGTACAATATTCATGTGCTATACGATAGCAACTGACATGATTCACCGTTTCTTTTTTTTTTTTTTCAACCTAATGCTTCTATTCAATTCAATTTAAACGCTGTGGTAAGTATTATAGGGAACCAATTTTTGATAAGATCTCATTGCCTCTCTTAAGTAGCTATGCTGCACTAGGTAGATTAAGAAATACACACAGATAGCATTCATTATTGAGGTATAGAAGTGCACTAGGTATCACAGAAAAGATAAGGGTGCATTTCAGCTTGGAGAGCTAGAACTGTCTCATCTTTCATTCCATCTCAGCCTTCTTTTGGGTACTTTGGATCCCTTTTCTTTTACTGTTTTTTTTTTTTTTTTCTTTCTCTCCTTCCCTTTATCCCTCTCTCATCCTTAATGGAATTATTCAGTGGGGAGTGAGGTAAAGATGGCATGCATGTCTTTATGTTTAATATTCTGCAGCTCATAACACTGGATGCTTTATCCTTCACAGATGTTTCCCTGAGGAAATCTCTTGCACATCTAATTCTATCTTATCTCCAAATTCTTGGAGGACACGAAATGCCACATCAACTAACCCAAAGAGTCTTCCTGAGTGGTAATAAGATAATCTTCTTTATTTTGCTTTAACAGCAGATAAAAAAGACAATATATAAAGATAAAGACAGATTGGAAGAAAGAAACAATTCTGGGTCTCAACTGGCTAGCTTCCTGAGCTTAGGTATGTCAGTTAGAATTAGCACATTTAGAGAAAAGAGAGAGCAGACAAATAATATTTGGACATTAAAATATTCTACTCACTGGTAACACTTGTCCAATGGACAATTGAGTAACTTGTGAGTCAATATAACTTGAAAAAATATTTTTTTTGCATAAGATTCAGTTAGAACTCATGCATTTCTCTTTGATGGGTACATACAAAAACAAAAAACAAAAAAATGTAATGTGCAGCTCCTGTATTTTGAAGCTATAATGTGCAACTGAGCCTACTGAGTTTTTCTCTTCTTCCGTTTCACTTAATGCATATTTGATGGGTCCATCCCTGCTTTATTTTACAGCTTTTGGGCTTTACAAGGAAAATAAGGATTCTTCTAAAGAGCATATGAGAACAATGATGATGAGGGTGTGATGGACAATGTGCTAACAGAGCACTTCTAATATGTCATCTGACATGCAAATACCTCAGCAGCAACATTTGGTGTGAATTCATTTGGTTATTCTACTGTTGTTTCTAAATGCACGTATGTACCCATATTTTCTCATTTATCTTATGTACCTCTTGGTGACCATTGAGTCCCAGAAAAATCCTCATCCATTGTTTAATATCCTACTATGCAACTGAGAAGAATAAAAATAAAATCAAAGTATGGTTCCTTTACTCTATCAGTCTAAAGGCCCAGTGGGGAGATACAAAAAAGCATCTAATAAAATGTGATCAGGGGTAAATAAGAGTGGGCACTGAGACTGATAGGAACCCCAGAAGGGAATCAAAATATCTTTACCCTAGTGAATATTTTGAAGTATGTGCCCTGTGCACAGAGATTTTGCCATGTCTTAGAAACTATATAAATTTTATTGAGTCTCCATAGAGTAGGAAGATAGAAGCAGAAATTTAGTGAATATGAAATGAAGTAGAGAAATGGTTTAGAACTCTTTTTAGCAATAATCTCATCTCTGAAGGTAAGGATGCACATACTAAACGCTAAATGGGTATGGAAGTCAGAAGAGAATTATATTTTGTTTTGTTTTTCAGAAAAGAGTGACTTGCATATTTATATACTGGAAAAAAAAAATGCCAGTAGAGAAGCAGAGTTTGAAGAAATAAGAGGGCAACTTATGGAACAGTATCCTCTTGAAGACAGCTGAACATAGAATTCACTGCATATCTAGAGATTTGCTTTGGGGCATATCTTCCTTTGAATGGAAGAGAGTGAAGATGAGTAAGTGTAATATAGGGAAGTAGAAACCATGAAAATCTCTCCTAGTATTGTTAGTGAAGAAAGAGGAACATGGAAGATAGGGGTAAGAAATTAAAATGAGTAGGATTTTTTTAAATGTCTTCCTCTAGTGGATTTTTAAAAATAATATCTTAAAGGGTAAGAAGGGCTACAGATAATCAGATGAGAATAAGGGAGAACAACATTCCAGGAAGAAAGAATAATTAAATTGTTAAGACATGAAAATGTACTGTGTGTTCAAGGGACTACAAGAAGTTCAGTGTATGTACAACAGCCGTGGGTGTGGTTGTGAATGTGTAGCAAAGAAAGGAAACTTTGGGGTAAGAGTCCTTGGAAAGCCCTCTAATTCACCTTGCGATGAAACATCCCACTTCACCTACAGATAAGCTAAGCCTCACTCTAATGGTATGCACTCCACACAAGGTCTTTTGTTAGCACCATTTAATGACTGTATCTAAATCAAGACTCAGCTCTACAGTTAAAAGGCTTTTATGACAAATTGTCTGATGCTTCTTTTAAGCCCACTAATGCCTTCTCAGTCTTATAGTTCCCTAGGTGGCCTTGGAGCACTCTAACATCTGAATTTGTGAACTTTCACTTTTCCCATGAGTTTTATGTAGATCTAATGTGAGCATAGGGTAGAGAGTGCTTTATGAAAGCAGCAGCACACCTTTTTACCTCTCATGCATGCTGTTTCTGAGGCTTTGTTTACACTTTGCTTTCAGAACATTCTACAAAATTAAAGGCAAGTCCTGGATACTGATTTTATCAAAGCGCTAGTGTGAGGTCAATGTGTTAATGGAGCCAACGTCTCCTCCTTAACTGCATTTCCCCATGGCTTTTTTATTTAAGATGATGGGGAAAGAGCGCACCAGTACTCCATGTTCCAGGTTTACCATAACATATTTCTTATGTGGTAAATCCTTTCCAAAGTGCACAATAAAAATCACTTTCAATGAGGAATAATGGCTCATACGTCTTTCACTGAATTTTTCTCTTTCATAGTACTAAAATGACGTAATACAGTAGCAGTTGTGTCCTATTCAAGTGAGATTTCTGGTGGAGTGTGTGTCAGAACTGCAAATACCAAATGCTCTCAATATTTTTATTTTAGAATTTTGGTGATTAGCACCCCAAATTATTTGCCCCTACTGCCCAATAAATGACATTTCATTGCAATACAACTTGGAACTTAAATTTTGATGATCAAACTAGGACTACATCTGGCCAATAAAGAAGTAGTTACTTATAGTTTCATACCTGACATTTACTCAAAAAAAAAATAGGTATTTAAGGGAAAGCTCTTTATCATGTAATTTGTCCAAATGTATGGCATATTCAGAGATATTCTTTTCTTTAGTGGAAAAAAGGAGATCTTGCAAAGTGTGTGACCCTAGAATCTATGCAGCCATATTAACTGATTTTTATGGGTATGGGACCCTAGTGGCTCAGTGGTTAAGAGCTCAGGCTGCTAACAAAAAGGTTGGCAGTTCGAACCCACCAGGCACTCCTTGGAAACCCCATGGGGAAGTTCTACTCTGTCCTATAGGGTCACTATGATTCGGAATCTACTTGACAGCATTGGGTTTTGGGTTTGGTAAGTGAATGGTTCTTCTTGATGTTCAGTGCCACAGAGTCGGCTCCCACTAATAGTAACCTCGTGTATAACAGAACAAAACATTACCCAGTCCTGTGCCATCCTAACAATAGTATGTATGTTTGAGCCCATTGTTGCAGCCACTCTGTACTTCCATATCATTCAGGTCTTTTTTTTTTTTTGCTGACTTTCTGCTTTACCAATTATGATGTCCTTCTCCAGGGATTAGTCCTTCCTGATAACATGCCCAAAATAAGAGAGATAAAAATCTCATCATGCTCTCTTCTAAGGAGCATTCTGGCTATACTTCTTCCAAGACAGATTTGTTCTTTCCTTCAGCAATTCATGATATATTCAATATTCTTAACTAACACCATAATTCAAATGCTTAAATTCTTCTTTGGTTTTCCTTTTTCATTGTCCAGCTTTCACATGTATATGAGGCAATTGAAAAGACTATGGCATGGTTCACAAGCACCTTAGTCATCAAAGTAATACCTTTACTTTTTAGGATCTTAAAGAGGTCTTTTGCAGCAGATTTGCCCAAAGTAGTACACACTTTCCTCACTAATTGACTTGGTTAGCTTCCAAAAACCAGGTTGTTATGCAAAATTGGTGTTATGCAAAAATGGAGGATAACCACATCAGATCACAAAAATGGAAGATGACTACATCATTGCATAATTACCAAATTATATCATTGCAAAGCTACCAAGTTAAATCATTACATAACTGCCAAGTTACATCATTACATAACTGTGAAATAACATCATTATATAATTGCCAAACCACTGAGAATCATGGCCCAGGCAAGTTGACACATAACCTTGACCATCAAAGCCAACATTACTGTCACCTCACATCTTGGCATTTGTTATTGCCAGATATACATTGTCAATGCACAAAATAGTCGGATAGTAGATTTTCTACTACTGTAAATGCGAAATGTCAGATAATGAGATAGTCAATAATTAAGGACAAGGTGTACATCATTTGATTTCCTGACTGCTGCTTCTATAGGCATTGATTGTTGAAAATGGTTCATAGACCTCTCTATAAGTAAATTCAAGAGCAGCCCACCTGCACTGCCCAAGAGGTTTGGTGGTGTATTTTGGCCACATTCTTCAAAATTCTCTGCTTGTGTACTTTCTAAAAGAATTTTGAAATACAGTGTACCCCTAACACATTATTTAGGGTGAAATGCAAAATTTTATGATGTTTAGCTAAATGAAAATATTTTTCTGCAATAAGGTAGATGCTGACACATTAAAATTTAAAATTTATTTTTGTTAGAAATATATTCAAACATATGCAATACTCAGGAGAACAGTATAACTTTTCTTTATCCATTAGTTAAGTTTAACAATTATTAGTATTTTGCTTCACCTACCTGTATTTTTCCCTTTATTGAAGTACTATAAAGTAAATGCCAGAAATCATACCACATTGCCCTCATATTTCAGTATGCATCTCCAAATAATATACATTTTTCTAACAAAACAATTATCTCACCTGACTCAATTAATTATAAGTCCTTGGTGTGATTTGATATCTAGTTCATGGTCAAATTTCTCATTTCTCTCAAAAACATCTTTTCAAAGTTATTTTATTCAAAATAAGGTTCACCTAAGGACCATACAACCCATTTAATTGTTATATCTTTTAAATATTTTTAATTGCAGGCATTCCTTCTTCCTTTTCATTTATTGTGTCATTAATTATTTACAGAAACAGAACCAGTTACTAAATTCTAGAAATAACTCACATTCAGATTTGTCCATTTGCTTCCTTTAATTGTTATTTAACATGTTATAGCCCCTATGAGTTGGCATCGACTGGATGGCAATGGGTTTGGGTTTGGCTTTTTGGGTTTCTAGTCCCTAGATTTCCTATAATTTTAGCCATTATCTAGGTTAAACTCACAATCTAATATACTAACAAGAATACCTCAGGAAGAGTGCCAAATATTTTACTTTGCATAATATTAAGAGAAGGACAATGTGTGATTGTCCCACTTTCAGGAGCACTAGCATTTCTGTGGGTTAAGTGCTCAATTGCCAACCGAAAGTTTGGTGGTTTCAACTCATCCAGTGGCTCCGCAGGAGAAAGACCTGGAAATTTGTTTCTGTAAAGATTACAGCCTAGAAAACCCTATGGGGCAGTTCTTCTCTGTCACATGAAGGCTCTATGAGTTGGAATCAGCTGGAAGGCATCTAACAACAAGAGGATTTCAGTGAGTTCAGGTGATGATAGCCAGTCCCCTCCATTGTAGAGCTTCCTATCATCCTTTCCTCTTACAGTTTCATTCATTGGTGATTATCACCTGAAAAGAAAATTTTTATTTGAGGCTTCAAAACAGTGATTTTATAATTATGTAATGTCATACACATTTATTAGCTAGAATTCCTCTATAAGGAGGGAATTTTCTTCAACTATGGCTATCAGATTAACGTAAAATACAGTTTGTGATAGAAATGCAGGATCCATGTTTAATAATTTATTTTAAATATCCAAATAGCAGAATAAATTATTGGCATCCCATTCAGTTTCAACAAAGTCTAAAGAGCTAGGTTTGATGTGTATTTGTTGGCTTCCTCTTTTTTATTGAGTGTTATTGTGGACAATTTATATTCAATGCATTTAAATTAAATTCATCTCCTATTTTTTTTGATACCCCCATCTTTGACCATTAGAAGCCCCTTCTTCTTGATATGATCCATTAGATTTTTTTTTCTGTTTTTTTCTTTTTTTGTCTTTATTTATTTTTATCTTTTTAAGAGCTGATTTATTTTCTGTTACAAGGAAAAAAAAAAAGCTGTCCCAGTATTGTTTTGCATCTTTTCTGTGTCAGAACTAAAGTCAGGCATTCATCCAAGGAACATGGTTCCTTTTAGTGAGGAATTGTAGCCAGAGGTCACAATCTGAATGTTAGGTGTACATTACTCTCAAAATATATCCAATAGACCCTTCAATATTCTGCTTTCCTCCATTTGTCACATATTATTTTAAAAGATAGGGAACCTATCATGTGGAGGAGAGCTATGAAGTGTCCATGTCTTTCACTTGTTTATTCTTTTTATGGAAAGAATAGGGCAAAAGAGACAGGAAAGCAGTCAATTAGAGTTGCAGAGAGGATACAAAATTATGTCTGCTCTTTACTTTTTGGTTATAAATTTATATTTGTGCTGCCCCATGTAATTGCCATTGAAAATCTGGACCAAACTGATTTTTCGTGTGTCTTAGGCTGTGACATCTTGTGGAAAGGAAAGGCAATCAAGGTCCAGACAGTACCTGATCTACTGGTGGTGATATTTTGGCTATTTGTATCACTACCTCATGCCATAGATTAGGAACGCCCTCTTTACTGCTAGAAGCAGAGTCATCAACATCTTTATGACTAACCAGAATTGAGAACCAATTTAGAAAATTCATCCTTACAATTTTGTTTCTCTAGAACCACTCTCAGTACCAAATGTCTTTGGCTGGGTCTTCTAGAGAAGCCAAAACCAGTAAAGTGTATAAATATATTTAGAGAGAGATTTATATCAAAGAAACAAGTTAAGTGATTGTAGAGGCTGGAACGTCCAAGTCTGTGGATTAGGATAAAGGTGTCTCCCGATTCACATAGCCACAGGGGTGGCGAACCCAAGATCAGCAAGCTGGACAGCAGGGCTCTTGCTCACAGGCTGTGAATATCGATGAATCCCAAGATTGGCAGATAAGCTGATAGCTCAAGTCCCAAGAACCGGAGGTCAGATGAACAGGAGGCAGCTGCAGGATCCAGAGTGAGCAAAAAGCCAGAACATCTGCTTGTATTTGGATGCATGCCACATCCCCAAGGAAACTCATTTCAACTGATTGGCTACTCACAGCAGATTCAATCGTGGGAGTGATCACATATAAATACTGAGAATCGTGGTCCAGCCAAGTTGACACACAATCTTAACCATCACATCCTGTAATTCCTTAGTGTTGCACAAGTGTATCAAAGCATTGGACTTAATTTATTCTGGATAAAGTCAATACCAGAACTTTTGATGAAGCAGCTTGTAATGACATTGATGGTTTCTATTTTCTCTCTCTCTATTTTCCTCTCTCAATCTCAATCCTAATTTCTCTTAAATGCCCAAGACATGGATAAGTCATTTTAAGATGTTATTCTCCACTGACTACACTTAACAAAATCCCTCACCTCATAGTAAGAAAAGACATGCTGTATCTTAAAAGAAAAAGAGCCAAAAAAATAACAATCGTAACAAAAGCTGCTTAACTGAAATTTTCCTTCAATCATCAATCAAGGACCTTTCTGGTGTTTATAGTAGCATAATTGGCTGTCAGTTAGTGAGGTCTACAATACAAGACTGCCTAAAGGTCTACAGGACTTCTTAGAGAGAAGAAAATAACTAGAGTTTAATCATTTCAAGAGGACTTTATGGAAGAAGAGGTTTGAATAAGCTTGAAAAATGAAAGAGTTTTGGAACAGCAGAGAAATCTGGCCTTACCATTGAGTTGTATCAGGATCTGATTTCAGGTTAACAAATGGCCGACAACAGTTCCTCAGCACACTACACACTATGTCAGGGAATACTTCACATTCCTGGTTCTTTCACATGGTCTTTGAGAGAAAATTAATTTGTGTATAGTATGCGTCGGATCTTTTTCATCACATGCCTTGAGTGCCTTCAGAAATACATACTATGGAAATAGAAATAACTTCTATTCTGTTTCCCACATAAGTTTATCTATTATTTTTTCTGCTCAACTTGTCATTGGATATGTCAAACTAAGGCTTAGCTACTTAGGGATCCATGACTAGTTTTTTAAGAATGATACATTAGGTAATACTGTTGAAATAAATAAACTATTTTTTCTTCTCTTTCCTTGACTTCTGATAAATTCATATTACCAAAATGATAATTTTCAGCAGGAAATAGACCTTTCTAAGAACATAGAATGTGTTAGCTGATTGTCTGATACATCTTTGAGTGATCTATTTTAACATGTCTAAAAGATTTTATCTGAAAAGTGTGTATCTCTGTTTCACAAAGTCAAAGAAGAGTCCATGAATTCTTTTAACGTAAACATATGCCAAGCATCTGAAACTCACAAAAGTCATAAATGTCTCTGTAGATGCTATCTTCAATTATACCCAACTGTTTAATAAATGGAGCCCTTATGGCACAGGAGTTAAGGGCTTTGCTGCTAACGTAAAGGTCAACAGTTCGAATCCACCAGCCACTCCTTGGAAACCTATGCAGCAGTTCTATTCTGTCCTATAGGATGAGCTATGACATCAATGAACCTCCATGTAATTCTTGTAATTTAAGGCACAATGATATTGCCAATTTTAAGACCATAAAATAAATAATTACAGATGACAAATATATTAATTAGCACTTACTAGTCATTTCTCATTTTGTGTTTTCAGTTGTATTAAATCCAAGACTCATGGAAAGAAAAATCAAGTAACGTATTTGAACATATCAGCTTAACTGAACACAGTAAGCGGAGGTGTCTAGTTTTCTAGCCAAGTTTGAGTCTAGTTTTGGGGGCTTTTAGTTATCTCTTCTTATTATTTTGTTTGCAACAACCCACATTGATTTTTCACTGATGTGTATTAATACAAAAAAATTGTTTTGAGCAAATATTAATCAATTAAATAATGAAGAAAGCATTTAACTGGAATGTGCCATAAAACATCCAAAGCAATAAATAAACAATAATATCTTTTATGTATATTACTAAGAAAACTCAAAAAATAGAGACAAAAAGGGGAAAAGTAACATAAAGATAAAAATTATTTGTTTATTTAGCACCCAGAATGCTGATTGAATTAAGGAATAATGAGGCAAAATTGTAATGGCTCACCACCCTAGCATTTGACAAACGCAAACCCAAATCATCTAACTAGCAGAAGACCCTACACTCTTAAAAAGACTTATTCATAAGGAGAGTCCACAATCTCTCATAGCTACCATTGCCAATGTTTCGTTTTCTCTCATAAAATACAACCTGAAATAAAAATCATGGTTTTAATCTCATCCTACCATCTACTACATTCTCCAAGAACATTAAAAAAAAAGAAAAGAAAAAGTTGCCATCAAGTTGATTCCAATTCATAGCGACCCCATGGGTAGAAATTCCCCATAGGATTTCCAAGGAACAGCTGGTGGATTTGAACTGCCAACCTTTTGGTTAGCAGCCAAACTCTTAACCACTGTGCCGACAAGGCTCCCCATGAACATTAAGAGTGCTAATAAGCGGCAGCTAAACATAAGTGAATGATATAGTGCTTATGGCCATCTACTGTCTTTTCTCATTGCTCCAATGGTTCCCAATTTGTAGAATAAATGAATGCAGATGTACCCTAAGGTAGTTCCTATAGTCTGCATTCCTCTTTAGTCATTTTTATCATCTTTTTGGTTTAGAGTATTTGTGAATTGTGGTGCAGAGAATACAGATTCTGAGGAAATACAGAACCACATTCAAATCCCTAATTGTTCAACATTTGAATTAGCTTACCTGGGGAAGTTACCTTATTTTTATTAACTTTGTTAATGAATCTATAAAACTGGAATAGTGTAAAGGCCTTAACACATTGTTCAAAAATAACCATTGCTGCCTTGCCCCCTTTAATAGTACTTTTTTCACACTC
Source organism: Trichechus manatus latirostris (assembly GCF_000243295.1). Taxonomy (NCBI): domain Eukaryota; kingdom Metazoa; phylum Chordata; class Mammalia; order Sirenia; family Trichechidae; genus Trichechus; species Trichechus manatus. The sequence continues at coordinate 4,284,731 of NW_004443991.1, read as the reverse complement.
ATTTATATGTTATAATGAATAAAAATCTATTTTATATTGGTAGATTTTTCTATAAAATAATTTAAATGCATACACTTATTTTGATCCACTTATGTATTTGATTTGTTAGTCAATTACTCTAAGAACGTTTATTGGGCTCTTACTATGTGCTAGACATTGCCAGATGCTGGGAATACAAAATGTATAAGGTATAATCCATGACCTCAAGTTGCTTACACGATATTAGGAGAAACTACAAGAAAAAAAAATTACAATAAAAGATTGTAAGTGCTGTAATAGATACATGATCAGAGTCCTTAAATAAGAGTAAAGTAAGAAATTAATGTTACTGTGGGTGTCTGCTTAAATTTTTAAAAACAGTGTTGGAACCGGGCCTTGGAAATGAGCCATGATCCTTGTATAGGAAAGCAGAGACAGAAGAACATTTCAGATAAAATGAAGAGCACACGCATAGACACAGAGATGAAATGTTCATAACCCAGCATATGAATCCCAGCAACCAAAGTCTTCAAATTATTATAAATCTATTGTCATTTATAGTAGTCTTTGCATCTTAATACATTTTCTGTGTATGAGTTATAAAGCTATCATTTTATGTATATATGAATATTGATTTTATATCTAGAGAAAACACATATCTGGAAATAAAAATATCCAGCTAATTTAATTGTGTTTTATTTCTATCCCTTAATTTTAATTTCATAATACATTTTTGCACAGATAATACATTCACATGGTGCCAAAACTGAGAACTACAAAAGGATGTGCATTGAAAAGTGTCCTTCTCACAACCACCATTTGTCATTTCACATGGGTAACCACTGTTATTAGTCTCTTGTTGATGCTTCCATAATTATGTTATAAGCATATAAGTATCAATGAATAGTCTTGCTCACTTTACAGTAAATCCTGAGATCTTTCCATGACAGTACAAAAAATGTTCTTATGCTTCTACATACCATCGTTTATTTAAACAGACTGCTAATGACATATACGTAGGTTGTTTCCAATCTGTTGCTATTTAAGCAGTGCTGAAATGAATATATTTTTACATACGTCATTTTACTCATGTGTGAAATGCATTTATGGGCTAAATCCAAGAAATGGAATTGCAGGGTCAAAGGATAGAAATATTTATAAGCGTATTCATATTGCCAGTCTTTCAAAGTGATTATACAGCCTATAGTGTTCAGACTGCCCACCAACAATGTACAAGCATGACTGTTCTCCCACCATCTGGGCTACAATGGGAGTTATGAGAATTGGAGGAATTTTTCAATATGATACATATATATAAATATATGATGTTTGAATATAGTTTTGTTTTGAATTTTTTGTATTACACTTGAGAATGAGCATAATTTATTATTTTAAGGGAGTTTTTTTTGGTGTGTGGGCTGCCTGCTCCTTATGTATTTCTTGTTTTGTTTTGTTGTGTTTTTGTGTATTTTTTTTATGTTTTGGTCTTTTTTCTGTGTAATTGTAGGTGATCTTTATGTATTAAAACTAACTAGATTTTTTTTAAAAAAATCTGCATGGCAAAAAAAATACTAAAAGCAAAATATAAATTTTAAAATGGGAAAAATATATTAACTAATATTCTTAAGGTCTATTTTTCTTCAATAAAGACTCATCCATGCAAACGCCCATACTCCAAATTCCCACATATTAAATACTAATGGTAAATAAAGGGATGTAGCAAGAAAAGATGCAGGATGTACTTAAAATCCAACATGAAATTATTATCAAATTTTTATTATCTAAAAAAAATTAATGCATGTCAGCTTTCATGTAATAAAGTTCATATATATAGATTTCAGTTTTCTCTTAAGAGATGACGTTTATTGAAAAGTATAAGTGAATCAGAAAATATAATATAAAAAATTAACACCTGAAATAAAAAGTAATTTGCAAAGCTTATTTTGGTTTTTAGAACCAATGAAGAATTTGATGTGCTGATCATCTATATAAAATTCTATGAAAGCATCCTCAAAGATTTGAAAGGAAGACATGCTGTTTTAGGAAAGGGCTTCTGACATTTTTCAGAAAACTTCTCTCTACCAAGCACTGTGACCATAATGGGCAAAATGTATGGAAGCACCAGTAATCACAAAATGAAAGATGGCCTCACAAAGTTAATACAGTTTCCTCAGATCCCTTCTGAACAATATTAAGCAATATGATGGTGTAGTATTCCGCTCATGTCAAGTCTCATTGAAATCAATGGTGCGGCCTTCTCATTCATTTCCATAAGACATTTTTACTTATTTAATTTCTAATGTAAATACTTCACATAACCAATTGTACTACATAATAAAAAAATATTTCAAAACTCCACTGAAAACTCAAATATGCATTAACAATTTATTTTTAAAATATCTGAATTGATAACTTACGGAAAGCAGCAAGTATTAAGGTGACATGATGTAAAACAGTCATGACATGATACTATTTAAAAATAATAAAATATGCGGCATGGAAGCTACATTAAGTAAATCACAGGATTTTTACATAGCACTAATGATTTGGACTGAGCATGCTTTGAGTGTTCATTCAGTCAGCCATTTTTTACTAGATGCCAAGAGGAAGTGGACACCACCCTGCTGGATCTGTAATCGTTGGCCAGAGCAGCTTCCAAACACATTCAGAAATTAAGAGCTTTGCTGATTGGATTACTAAAGTACATAATGGTCAGAATGAACTACGAAAATGGAGCCACGTCAAAAATCCATAGTTTTCTTGGATATAAAATTAAGACAAGTAAAGTACTTTAGAATATGACATGGGTTGAATTGTGTCCCCAAAAATACGTGTTAACTTGTTTAGGCCATGATTCCCAGTATTGTGTGATTGTCCTCCATTTTGTGATTGTAATTTTATGTTAAAGAGGATTAGGGTGGGATTGTAAAACTCTTACTAAGGCCACATCCCTGATCCAATGTAGAGGGAGTTTCCCTGAAGTATAGCCTGCACCACCTTTTATCTTACAAGAGATAAAAGGAAAAGGAAGCAATCAGAAAGGAGGGACCTCATACCAAAAAAGAAAGAAGCACTGGGAGCAGAGCATGTCCTCTGGACCCAGGGTTCCCATAAGGAAAAGCTCCTACCTCGTCCAGGGGGAGGTTGACGAGAAGGACCTTCCTCCAGAGCCGACAGAGAGAGAAAGCCTTCCCTTGGAGCTGATGGCCTGAATTTGGATTTCTAGCCCACTAGACTGTGAGAAAATACATTTCTCTTTGTAAAAGCCATCCACTTGTGGTATTTCTGTTATAACAGCACTAGATAACTAAGACAGAATTTTACATCACTGAAAACAGTCTTTTGAAATGCACACATGTAACACCACAGTTCTTACCATTTCTATGTTTGCTTTGAGTATTTTCCATAAAGAAGTGCAACAGCAATAATAATATTTCTAATTTTTTGTTGCTTTTTTCAAAGGCATTCAGGGGGTTTCACCTATATGCTTTCAATGTAACACAAAAAATGAGAAATGAAAGGAGACATCCCCCAGATTGACAAATGTTACTGTCCTACATTTATAGATGAAGCAGATTATACAGCTCTAGTAACTTGGTTATCACTATTCCCCCATTATCATTGTGAATCTTACATATGTATATTTTACCATGTTTCAGTAGTGATTACCTTTTGAAAACCCAAACCAACATTACTATTTAACTTTCTGGTGAATCTCCAAAATGCAAGAATTATGAGTCAGGAAAAAGGAACCTACAGCAGGCACAGTTTCTGAGGTTACCTACAAAGTTTGGGAATCTTTATTGTACATTTCCAAGATAATGACAGAGTGTCCTTTGGTGTGAGTTCTGGGTAACCCTTGTGGCTTTAGACTTCTGCTCATCTTTATAGGCTACAAGTCCTCTGTATTTTACCATAGATCTTCACCCCTCCATCAATTCCCACCCATTCCATTCATGGACCAGGGAGGAGTCTAGTATCAGGAAACAATATTTAGCACATGCTTATAATAAGCTAAGAACTCTTAAGTACTCTCTGTTTATGCTATTACAATTATTCTTACGTCAACTCTATGAGGTGAAGACTATTTTCACCTCTGATGAACAGATAAGGAAACCAAGATGTCGAGAGAATAAGTATCTTTTCCACATTACCCAACTTCTAAGACCCAGTGCAAAATTTGTAACCCGTGTTTGTGTAATGCCAGAGTTCTGGCTATTAACCAGTTTTTTTCCCTTTATCTAGTGGATTCTAAACATCTGTATGAATAATTAAGCATGTCTTCAAGAGTAAAATAATCATCTTGGTTCTTCGATATGCTAAGATTAAAGAGAAGATTTTGAAAAAATCTAAATTATTAGACTGGGACAATTAAAATCCACTAATGTACCAACAATAACACCATGAAACATTTCAAAAATACAATTTGAAACTTTTGTAGCTTCTGTAAAATGAATATAACCTCATGAGGTCATTTGAAGGTCAAACTACTTAAGATTTGTCACATATATAGGTATCTTTTACAAAGATGGAATTCACTCCAAAAGTCAAACTATCATATAAATCAAAAGTATACTTAAACTCAAGTTTCTTTTTCTTTTTTTGCTTCTAAGTTTGCACCAGACTATATTTACTGCCAAAAATTAAACCTGAGATATTACAATAGTAATAAAAACGTCATGGAGGATTTGCTTATGTACTTTTAACTGATATTAAAAATGAACTGTAAACTGGACTGCATAAAAGAAAAATGTGTACAGCTATTGATCTTCCTTAAATGAGAAGAGTCTGCTGTTGCTGTGGTACAAAGGCTTGCCACAGGACTGTAGAGAACTTATTAATGTCCAAACATAAAGATGAAGTGGCTTATTTTTAGACAATTAGGGAATTGAAATACTTTGTGTTTTGTCATCCGGGTATTCTACAGAATAATAAGGAAAAGGGCCATTATAAATGATTAAGTAAATATTTGATCTTGAAACGTGGGTCAAATTTATACAAAGTAAGAGAACAGTATGCATGAGTATGTATCTGAGGAATTCATCACTTATGGTGAAACATTATAGAGACAACAGCAACCAAATCTATGCTTTGTGTCATGTTACTGAAAAAATTGTGAAATCTTTTTACCTTTTCATGTCCTTTTACTTATGAAGGCATAACCCAAGGTCCCTTGGCCAATATCATATAGTCTATAAAAGGATGATAGTAGGTATACAACTTTAAAAAATTATATTGTTCCTATGGAGCTGAAGAAAATGCTTTTACATGATCAACTACTCCTAGATTTGTTTTATCGTTGCATTGTATACAAGTCATCATGACGCTTCTCTACATAAAATTATCACTCTAAGAATAAGAAAAATGTTTTTTAACAAAATCAGTATAACTAATTTTAAATGAAGAGAAGTGGATAGCACTTAACCACAGTACTGCCAGGGCCACATCCTGTACAATGGCACAGTGTTATTCTTGTGAGAATTGTTTAGGGATCACAACCCTATAGGAAAAAGTTGAACTGTCCCATATAGTTTCCAAGGACTGGCTGGTGGATTCGAACTGCAGACTTTTTGGTTAGCAGTCAAGCTCTTAGTCACTACGCCAACAGGGCTCAAAAAAAATCCTCACAACTGGACCAAAAAACAACATCATCATAAATGGCAAAGAATTTGAAGTTGCCAAGAATTTCATTCTTCTTGGATCAATGATTAATGCCCATGAAAAAGCTAAAAAAAAAAATCAAAGTATTACATTGGGCATATCTGCTTCAAAAGACCTCATTAAAGCGTTAAAAAGCAAAAATGTCACTTTGATGACTAAGGTGTGTTTGACCGAAGCTATGTTTTTTTTAATTGTCTCATATGCATACAAAAGCTGAACAATGGAAAAGGAATACAGAAAAAGAATCAATGCATTTGAATTGTGACTTTGGTCAAGATTGCTGAATATACCATGGTCTGTGTCATGGATTGAATTGTGTCCCCAAAAAATAACTGTCAACTTGGCTGGGTCATGATTCCCAGTATTGTATGATTGTGTACCATTTTGTAAATCTGATGTGATTTCCTTACGTGTTGTAAACTATCACTATGATGAGGTTATACTGATGAGGTCTACAAGATTGGATAGTGTCTTAAGCCAATCTCTTCTGAGATATAAAAGAGAGTAGTGAGCAGCAGAGACACATAGGAACCTCATACCACCAAGAAAGCAGTACTGGGAGCAGAGCGTGTCCTTTGGACCTGAGGTTCCTGACCACACCAAGGGAAGATTGATGATATGTACCTTCCTCCAGAGGCAACAGAGAGAGAAAGGCTTCTCCTAGAGCTGATGCCCTGAATTTGGACTTGTAACCTACTGGACTGTAAGAAAATAAATTTGTCTTTGTTAAAGCTATCCACTTGTGGTATTTCTGTTAGAGCAGCACTAGATGACTAAGACAGTCTGCCAGGAAAACAAACAAATCAGTCTTAGAAGAAATACAACCAGAATGTCCCTTAGAAGCAAAGATGACAAGACTTTGTCTTGCTTACTTTGGGCATGTCATCAGGAGGGACCAAACAATAGAGAAAGACATCATGCTTGGTAAGTAGAGGGGCAGCAAAAAAGAGGGAGACTGTCCATGAGATGGATTGACATAATGGCTGCAACCATGGGATCAAACATACCAAAGATTGTGAGGATGGTGCAGGACTGTGCAATATTTTGTTCTGTTATACATGAGTCAGAGGTAACTCAATATCAGCAAACAGCAACAGCATGCCTTTTCCCCAGTACTCAGAGAAGAGAGACAGCTCCTATTTCAGGGCCCTCTAGATTATATTGGGGCCCTGGAAATTCTTCTTCTCTTCCCATATTTAGGCTCAAGACGGGGCCTGATTCTCCCTTCTTTGGCCCTCTTTTTTTGCCACCTCCATTCCTTCTGGTCCCAGGAAAGATTTGTCTCCCATTCAACCCTGAAGAATACTAGCCATTGGAAATTCAGCAGCATGGCTCGCACAAACTCCTACAGCATTACAGACAAAAGCCTCGGCCTTTCTTTGCAGTCATGCCATCTAGGATACTTGCACCAATTTGATCAACATCACATATATTTTTATCATATTCCACTTCTCAGAATCCCATGCCAGGCAAATCCAATTTATGAATGCCCACTGTCTAGGCCCTCATCTGCCTGTAACCCGATGCATGACATAAGGAAAGTCACTTCATCTCTCTGGGACACACGTTTCCTCGTGTATGGTAATGGAATTATTACGGGGCAAATTGTGGTCAGTAGGTCATAGGTTACTTTTATCACTTTATATATTAGATATCATGACTTAACCAAAACCTTTATTTACTTGTGGAATGATGATTCTATTTAGAGAGATAAAAACATAAAAAGCATGTGATATGAAAATAGCTTCCCAGCTCAGTTAAAGATGAAAGTAATCCTTAATCTTTATTGAACAGATAAACCAGGGAATGTTTTTATCAAAGAAAGTGAAATGAAATCAAGCCAGCATTTGTCAATGATAAATGTTAGCCTGATAACTGGAAGGAATGCTTTTCTATCATTGTGTTACAATCACTGTGCTGTAAACTTCTGAAAAATCTCTACAGCTGATGGCCTTATTTGGTAGCTGACTTCAAATCAGAACAATTCAAGACGTGTTGGAGAAGAGGTTCCCAAATCCTGTGTGCAGACTGGCTATGACAAAAACACCTGAAATGTTGATGTATAAAACACATTTCTGATTACTCTTACAGGGTTAAGGAATAATTATTATCACCATGAGGGAGAACTAACAGTCTATATTTTAACAAACACACTCCATCCTCCCCAGGGATTGTGATAGAGAGCCAGGTTCAGGAATTACTGTCCTAGAGGACATTATATAATAGTTATTATTGCCCTTATCTTTAAATAATTGACTGTACACTTCATAGCCTATAAGCTACCAAATATGAAACAAATAGAAATTTCAGTAATTTCCATGAATGCAGACACAGTAGGTCAAAACTCTGAAGACCATTTCAGAAAATTAAGGCTCTCATGATGCAATATTATTAGTATCACTAAAGTTCTTGTCAAATATCCTTGATACGTACTTGACAGAATAGTTAAAGAAATGTAATTCTCCCTTATCCTGTTTTATGAAATGAAGAAAATATGATTTCAAACTAGTTTCATTTGCAAAAGCACCCCATTGAGTATGTTTACAATTCTACAGGACCTTGGCCTGTTTTAGGCATTAAAATATTTAAGACACTCTAAGATTCTCTTGTTTGGATTCTGCATAAGTCAGATTTTCAAATATTTTTGAATAAGCAATTGTTGTGACTGGCTTTTTTATTATGCTTAGGTCATGCTGCAATGTCAATTTTTTTATTCTTGCTGATAATCATCCCCTGTAACATAATAATGATACAAGAATCACAGCTGCAAATTCAGAGATATAAATATTATTGATGACATACATTCTAAGAATCTTAGATTTGGCTGAACTCTTCATCTTCTATTGAAAAGTGAAAAATATAGTCAACCAATGAATTGTTTTATCTGCAAATAACAACATCAAAAATTGATTTGATCTTGGAATGTTCTGTTGTTTCACTGAAATAATAGCATATGTCATCATGCTATAAATTCAACCTAAGAATTAATTTCGAAATAGAAATATGACAAACACAAAGATCTTCTTCAAATTTTTTCCAAAAGTATTTGTTGTAAAATTCAGTTAATTTTAACAGCAACACTGTAGTATGAAGAAATATTTTAATTATCTTTCACAGGAAAGTAAGACTCAGAATTGCTAAACAACTTATCTGAAGTTGCATTGCAAATTAAGTAAATGGAGAAAATATGATTCATATCCAATCTGATTTACTCCACAGTCAGTGCCATTTGGACTACACTGTGCTCTTTTCCTGATATAATGATAAATCTCACAAGAGAGAGAAAGGAAGAAAGATAACAATTAACTCCAGTTAGATTAAAAATTTGTCATGGATTGAATTATGTGCCCCGAAAAATGTGTATATCAATTTGGCTGGGCCATGATTCCTGGTATTGTGTGATTTTCCTATATGTTGTAAATCGTGCCTCTATGATGTTAATGAGGGTGGATGGGTGGCAGTTGTGTTAGTAAGGCAGTACTCAGTCTGCAAGATTGGATACTGTCCTGAAGCAATCTCCTGAGATATAAAAGAGAAAAGTGAGCAGAGAGACAGGGGTCCTCATACCACCAAGAAAGCAGTGCCAGGAGCAGAACGAGTCCTTTGGACCTGGGGTCCCTGCGTGGAGAAGCTCCTAGTCCAGGGGAACACTGATGAGAAGGCCAAAGGAGAGAGAAAGCCTTTCCCGGGAGCTGACACCCCAAATTTGGACTTTTAGCTTACTTTACTGTGAAGAAATAAATTTATCTTTGTTAAAGCCATCCACTTGTGGTATTTCTGTTCTAGCAGCACTAGATGACTAAGACAGAATTTAAATGTGAAAAGCTGAAATTTGAAACTGTTAAAATATAAGTGCATAATTTTCTAAAAAAACTATATTTGAAATAGTAGATTACATTAAGATTAAGCACATCTTTTCATCAAAGGATGACTTAATGTAGCTCAAAAATTAAGCCACACACTTGAAGAAAATATTTGAAACATTGTTACTAGCAAAATTGTTTCCAGAATATGACAGCTATAAACAATTAAGATAAAAATGCAAACAATTTGATACATGTGAAAGGGCATTTTATAAAAGAGAAAATGCATGTGCAGTAAATATAAAAAGTGATGTTCAAAATAAGTAATCAGGAAATCCAAATTGATACTAACATGAGACTTCATATAATCCCCTTTCAATATGCAAAAATTAAGCACTCAGACATATCCAAATATTGGATAGTGTAGATTAATGAAATAATGGAATCTCATACATTGCTAGGGCAATTTAAAATAGTTTAAAAATACACGTAGAAATCTTTTGGACATTATCTTGTAAAGTTTAACATTCACATGCTGGGGTAGGTTGTTTAATGGCTGCAAATACCTCCCTTTCCTATTTGCACTTTCCTTTGCCATGTGACTCTCTCCTTCTCCTTTCAAGAGCTGGAGTTATTTTGCTACCCCTGTAGCTGTTTGCCCATGTGACTTGTTTTGGCCATTGGGACATTAGCAATAATGAAATAAGAACCTTAAAATCCAGATACATATTAGGCCTTGCCCTTCCTTGTCATCCCAAGACAACTATTTACAACACCTGTCTATTGTCCTTGAAGATGACAGATCACACAGAGACAGACCAAGACAACTGTCAGCCCCAATTACCAGAGTGGAGGACCTTCTTATACCAACCATCTCCAGTTGAGCCACCAGGTGATGGAACCACATGGCTGACCCCAGGAGAGACCAGCAACAGAGCTGTTCAGCTGGGCCCAGGCCAAATTGTTGACCCATAGAACCATGAGCAAATAAAGTAGCTATTGTTTTAAACCAGAAAAATTTGGGGGTGGTTTGATACATAGCAATAGACTACTGAAAAGCAAAATCATAACAACTAGAGTGATCATACAGTCAAGTTACCCTGGGGCAGTCTGAGTATGCTACTTGACTAATTACACCTTTCACTTTCAAAACTGTCCTGCTGCAGACTAAAAATTTTATGATACCTAAACCTAATGATTTACCTCTTTGGACATGTACACTAAGAGATATGTTAATAAGTATAATGTTATACATAATAAACATGTTAATGGCAGCACTGTTTATAATAGCAAGAAACATGCTAAATGCCTATACTCAGGTAAGTGTATTTAAAATGTGTGGTATATTCACAAAATGGTATATTATATATCTGTGCAAAGAAATGAGTTACAACTGTATGCAACAGTAGAATTTAATGTTTGTTTTCACATATTAAATGCCTTTATATCACAAAACTTTATGAGGGTCAGTGTTATTGACTGAACTGTGTCCCCTAAAAATATGTACTGAAATTCTGTCCCCTATCGCTGTGGATGTAATGTAATGTAATCACTTTCATAATGTAATATAATGTAATCACTCAGTTAAGGTCATGCCAGTGTAGGATGGATTCTAAACTTAATCATTTTTTAGGTATATAAAGAGCAGTATAGACACAGAGACAAGCTTGCACAAACAGAGGAAGAGACACCATATGAGGGTCGACTACAAGTCAAGGAACAAGGGACTCCTGGACTAGCTACAAGGTAGGAAACTGTATGGTTGAAACCTTGATTTGGACTTTTAGCCTTAGGGACTGTAAAAAAAATAAGTAAACGGCTCTTCTTTAAAGCCACCCACCTGTTGTATTTCTGTTACAACTGCACTAGGTGACTAAGACAGCTAGTTGGTGGTGAAAATTTTCAAAGGTTTCTTTCCTGTTGTTGTTGCTTTATTTGTTGTATTTTTTTTTTTTCTTACTGTTCCCTTTTGCATTGCAGGTTTATTCCTTGTTTACCCTTCGGGGTCCCTGTTACTCTAAGATATACCCAAGCTTTCCTACTAGATTACCCACCTTGTATGTAGCAAATTGTTTTCCCTTGGAACCAGAATCTGAGACAGAGATTAATGTGCAGGATGTTTAATAAAGAATAGCTCTGGGATAAAACCTTTTGGAAAGAAATCAGGATTATGCAGAGGGAGAAGTCAATCTGTGAGGCAAGCCCATGAAAGTCTAGCTGTGGATCTAGATTGGCCATTCATAGAAATCCTAAGAGGGCAAGTGGGCCAAGACTTTATCTTCCTATATCAAATAGCCATTGGGTATCTCTGAATGTGGGCAAGCCCGGGAAAAGTCTCTTCCTCTAAGGCAGTCCTTGAAGCTCTGACAGTATAAGGTTATCTACCGATGGCATTCTCAGTACCTTGGAAATCATGGCTTTTAATTAAAGGAGGTTTTGGTGGTAAATTACAATGTCCACCAACTGGTTGACTAAGCTGTATCTCATTTACCACCTCCTAACTTATGGCAACAGATTTTTTAACATCTAGTCTCCAGAAGGTACTGCCTTTATCTCAACTGAGGGAAGGACATTCTTTCCTAGCTCCAGCCTTCTTGCCTAGTCTAATCTGGGGGTTGGGGAGGGTAGGGGTGAGTCAACAGAGTATAGGAATTTAAGGATTGGGGAAGTTGCACATAGGGAACTGAGTAAAGAACTATGAGATAAAAAGTTATGTCCCTGGAGTAGTGACAGAAGCACTTATGGATGACACATTCCTGAGATGAAGGCCCACTAAAAGACTGAGACTTGATAAAAAGATTATATAATGCTCCCCTCCCCTAAATCCTTTCACCACACCAGTAAGACTCTAATACAATAACTGTGGATTAAACCTGAAAGACTGCAAGACATGAACTCTTTCTGATTTTCAGAAAAAAGAAAAGCTCCCAAACTAAGACCAGAGACAAAAACAAGAACACTAAAGGATTTTGAAGCTTTTGGTATCTATAGTTATAACAACTATTAAACACAAAGAAATTCCTAGCAAGACTGACATAAATTCTCACACTTGAGGTTTCTTTACTCAGCGCCTGATACAAAAATTTCAAAGCATACTAAAAGACAAGAAGAATTACAATCTGAAGAGACAAGGCACATGTCACAACCACACTGAGATATAAACAGATACTGGAATTAACAGACATAGAATTAAAAAATATATATGATTAATATGTTAAGGGCTTTAATGGGAAAAAAATAGACAGTATGTAAGATCAGATGGGTAATATCAGCAGAAATATGGAAACTCTAAAGAAGATTTTAAAAAAATGCTGGAAAAAAAAAACAGTAACAGAAATTAAGCAGTCTTTAATGGACTCAACAGTATAGTCAAAACAAAACTGAGGGAAAAAATCAATAAGCTTGAAGATAGGTCAACAGAAACTTCCCAAACTGAAACAAAGAGATATAAAGAATGAACAAAACAAACAAACAAACAGCAAGAATAGAACATCTAAAACTACAGGACAGTAACAATAGAAGTAACAGGCATGTAATTGGAATGTCAGAAGGAGAGAAAGAAAGAGAAAGCATGAGAAATATTTGAAGTAAAAACGGCCAAGAACTTTCCAATATTAATGGCAGAGCCCAAACCACAGATCTAAGACCTCTGAGAACACCAAACAAGATAAATTCCAAAACAAATATACTTCCAGGAATATTGTATTGAAACAAAAAAAAAAAAAAAAGAAGAAGAAGAAAAAAGGAGAGAGAGAGAAAATCTTAAAGGAAGCTAGAGGAAATAAGCACTTAATCTATGGTGTAGGTATAGAATTTCTTGTATGTTACTGAAGTTAAGTTGTACCAACATACACTTACACATGCATCAAGAAAACAAATTAAACTTCTTGTCAGAAATCATGAAAACAAGAGGAGATATTTATTTAAAGTGTTAGAAGAAAAATTCCAGCAAACCAGAATTCTATATGCCAGAAACTATCCTTCAAAAATGAAGGAGAAATAGGGTATTTTTGGATGCTGGTAGCAAAAATAGATTATCATTCTGACCCCCCCCCCCCCAATACAACAAAGAAATTGTGCTCGGCCTTGAGGCTTTCTGAATCAGGGAGCAGAGGACAGCAGCAGGGGAACTGCAGATGGATAAGAATCAAGGAATCAACAAGAGTGGCATATAGTAGGAAAAACTCTCCTCCCACTGTCCTTACCCTTCCATCCTGCCATGAAGGCTGCAGCCTGCTGAGAACTAAGGAAGTGGCCTCAGTCAGCTACAGAAGGTTTCCTGCAGTGGAGCCAGGAGGCAGTTCACTTAGATAGAGATTGCTCCCCTAACCATCACAGGGCTGCTGGGGCTCTGAAATCAATAAGAAAAATCACTTGGAGGTCCTTCTGGGGAATGCCAGCCCCTCCTCCTCCTGATATGGAGGAAAGTTGATGTGTTCTACCCCAAAATGCCAGCTCAGATATAAGTAATCCCCACCAAGCAGGAAAGGAAGACTCAGGCAAAACTGGAGGATACCTTTCTGACTAAAAATATGGTTGCAGAAACAGAGTAGGGGAAGGAGTAGCAGCCAGAGAGAGAGGACTTCATCCCTGGTGGACAGATTGATTAGTGAACGGTATCTTGCCTGAGTAGAGCACCTGTTGCTGGACAGATTGATCACAGCATGTTCTCTAGTGTTTTGGGGAGATATTGAAAAGTGAAAATGGAGATATGGAACTTTCAAATTCTAGTTAAAACAGGGAGGGAGAAGGAGCTTTCACAGAGGGAGAGGAAGCAGTGAGCAGAGGTCAAATGCTCTGCCTGCTTAAGAGATTTTTGCAGAAAGCTGTGAGAATAAAAACACCAAATACTGGGGAGAAGTGAGAAAATTAATACCCTTGAAAATTCCAGTGCCTCAACAAAAAAATCACAAGATGCACAAAGACAAGAGAAACTATGGCCCATATAAATGAATATGATGAAGAGAGTGAAATCATATCTGTGGAAGACCAAATAATGAAATAAAGGAAGAATATAATGCAAAAATATTAAATGTAATTAAAGAGCTAAGGGAAAACACAGACCAAGATCTAAAAGAAATATGGAAAAAAATGTATGAACAAAGTGAGGAACTAAAACAAGAGATAAAGAAACCAAATAGAAATATTGCAACCAGAAGGGATAATAACTGAAATGATAACTGCAATGGGAGAATTTAGCAACAGATTTAATCGTGTAGAAGAAAGAATCAGTGAATTGGAGGACAAGATAGTAGAAATTGCAGACACTGAATAGCAACTAGAACAGAGGCACAAGAAGTCTGAGCACAGTTCACTGGAATTATGGGACAACATCAAGAGATCTAATATATGTGGCATGGGAATTCCAAATGGAGATGAGACAGAGAAAGAGACAGAAAGAATATTTGAAGCAATGAAGACAGAAAATTTTTCTAATCTGACAAAAGATATGGATATAAAAACCCAAGAAGCTCAAAGAACTTCAATCAGTATAAACCCAAAGAGATCTACACTAAGACACATGAAAATCAGGTTCTCAAAGAGTAAAGATAAACAGAGAATCCTGACAGCAGTGAGAGAGAAGCAAACAGTCACATATAAAGTATCTTCAATATGATTAAGTGCCAATTACTCCTCAGAAACTTTGGAGACCGAAAGGCAATGGAACGATATATTTAATGTGCTGAAAGAAAAAAAAAACAAAAAACTGTCAACCAAGAGTACTATACCCAGCAAAACTGTTCTTCAAGATTAAGGGTGAAATTAAAAGACTCCTAGACAAACAGAAGCTGGGAGGGTTCATATCCACTAGACCAACCCTACAAAAAATGCTAATGAGAGTTCTGCAGATGAAAGAGAAAAGACATTAGAAAGGAATTCAAAGACATATATAAAAGGAAAGCTCTCTAGTAAAGGGTATTTCATGAACAAGTATAAGGGCTAGTAATAAGATATCCATGCTTGATAATTTTAATTATTTTGTCCCTCATGCTTTTTTATTATGAAAGTATATAAAAAGCAAGGATAAAATTATATCACAGGTTCATGCAATAAAAAAAAGTAAATTAACAAAAACAACAACTAAATGGGGATAGGGGAGAAATAGTGTAGGTATAGAATTTCTTGTATGTTACTGAAGTTATACCAACATACACTAAGATGTTATAAAAACAAGTTATTAAATGTAATACTTATGGTAACCACTAAAAATATATCTAATAACATACACAAAAGGAAAGGAGGAGGGAACTAAAATGGCTCACTACAATAAAACAACAAAACACAAAAGCAGACAGTAGTAAAGGAAAAAGACAAAGAAGGCTTAAGACAAAAACCAAATAACAAAGCAGCAGAAATAAGTCATTTCTTATTAGTAATTACAATGAATTTAAATGGACTAAATGCTCCAGCCAAAAGGAAGAAAATGCCAGAATGGATTAAAACACACACACACACACACACACACACACACACACAATCCAGCTATATGTAGTTTACAAGAGACACAACTTAGACCCAAGGACACAAATAGGTTGAAAGTCAAAAGATGGAAAAAAAAAATTCCTTCCAAATAATAACCAAAAGAATGCTGGGTGGAAATTTTAATATCACAGGAAATTGACTTTAAGATAAAATCTTTTAGAAGAGATGAAGATGGACATTATATAGTGATAAAAGGGTCAATTCATCAAGAAAATTTAAAAATCATATATATATATATATATATACATATATATATATATACTGTGATGGTTGATGCTATGTGGCAACTTGGCTAGAGTATAATTCTCAGTGGCTTGGTAGATGCAATGTATCACCTCTGATTTTGTGATCTGATGTAAGCAGCCAATAAGTTGGAAGAGGAATTTTCTTGGGGGTGTGGCCTGCATCATTATATAAATGAATTTTCTGGTAAATCTCACTTTCTTTCCAATCCTGCAAACTTCTTGGTGTCTGATCCAGGTTCCTGGGACGTAAGCAAGCAGGGGCCCCCAGTCTGATCTGCAGATTTTGGATTTGCCAATCCCCACAACCTTATGAGCCAGCAGAAGCTTCCAGTCTGTCAGCTGACCTGCAAGTTTTGGGTTGTCAGTCCCTGTAACCATGTGAGTCAGAGGAGGTTGTCAGCCTGTCATCTGACCCATGGATTCGGGACTTGCCAGCCCCCACAACTGCATATACTATTTCCTTGAAGTAAATCTCTCTCTATAAATATCTATATATATTTCACTGTTTTTGCTCCTCTAGAGAATCTAGACTAAGACATGCATCCAACATTGAACACTTAAATATATAAAGAAAACACCGATAGAATTGAAGGGAGAAATAGACAGCACTACAGTAATAGTTGAAGACTTCATTGCACCACTCTCAATATTGGACAGCACATCTAGAAAGTAAATCAACAAGGAAATAGGGACCTGAATGACACCATAAACCAACCAGACTTAGTAGATATAAATAGAGCACTTCACCCACCAGCAGCACAATATACATTCTACTCCAGTCAGTGCACATGGATCATTCTCCAGGATAGGCCACGTTAGGTCACAAAGTAAGTCTCAATAAATTAAAAAAAAATGAGATTATACACAGTATTTTCTCTGACCACAAAAGAATGAAGTTAAAAATCAACAACAGAAATAATAATAAACAAATATATAAATAAAACTGAAAAATACACAAACATAAGGAAATTAAACAACCCACTATTAAACTACCAAAGGGTCAAGAAAGAAATCAAAAAAGAAGGACTACTTCCTAATTCACTCTATGCAACAAACATAACCCTAATACCAAAACCAGACAAAGACACCACAAGAAAAGAAAACTACAGTTCAATATTCCTTATGAATATAGATGCAAAAATCTTCAACAAAATACTAGCAAACAGAATCCAACAGCATATTAAACAGTAATACACTATGACCAAGTGGGATTTATTACAGGGATTCAGGGATGATTCAACATTAGAAAATCAAAAATTTAATACACCACATGAATAGAACAAAGGAAAAGAACCACATGATCATCATTATGAATGCAGGAAAAGCATTTGATAAAATTCAACACCTTGTCTTGATGAAAACTCTCAAGGTTGGAATAGAAAGGAAGTTCCTTTCTATGATCAAGGGCATATATTAAAAACCAACAGCCAATTAAATGGGGAGCTTTTCCCTTGAAACTGGGAACAAAACAAGGGTGCCCACTCTTACCACTTCTATTCAGTATCGTATTAGAAGTCTTAGTCAGTGCAATACGACAAGAAAAATAAAGGGTCTAGATTGAAAATGAAGTAAAATTAACCGTTTTTACTGATGACATGATCCTATATATAGAAAATCCCAAAGAATCCACAAGAAAGCTTCTAGAGCTAATAGAAGAATTTAGAAAAGTTGCAGGATACAAGGTCAACAAACAAACTGGCAATGAGAAATCTTAAAAGGAAATTAGGAAAATGATTCTATTTACAAAAGCATTTAAGATAATAAAATACCTAGGAATAAATTTAACGAAGATGTGAAAGACTTAAACAATGAAGATTATAAAACACAGCTGAAAGAGATTAAAGAAGACTTAAATAAATAGAAAGTGTTTTGTGGTCATGGGTTGGAAGACTTAATATTGTTAATATGTCAATACTATCCAAAGTGATCTATAGATTCAACAAAATCTCGCTCAAAATTCTAACAGTCTTCTTTACAGAAATGCAAAAACCAAACCTCAACTTTATATGGAATGGCAAGAAGGCCCAAATACTAAAGCAACACTGAAGGAGAAGTTCTAATCAGGAGGACTCACACTTTCTGATTTTAAAACATATACAGCTCCAATAATCAAAACAGGCATTGTACTGGTATAATAATAGGCATATATACCAATGGAATAGAATTGAGAGTCCAGAAATAAACCCACACATTTATGATTAACTGATTTTTTAAAAGGGCACTAAGTCGATTTGATGGGGAAAGAAGAGTCTCTTCAATAGACGGTGTTGGGGAAATTGGATTTCCACATGCAAAAAATGAAACAGGATCCATGCCTCACACCACATGCAAAAACGATTTCAAAATGAATTAAGGACCTAAACGTGAAAATTAAAACCATAAAAATCTTAGAAGAAAATGCAGGGAGAAGGCTGTTGGGCCTAGCTTTTAAAAATGAATTATCTAATATAATAATAAAAGCACAAAAAGCAGAAGACAAAATAAATGAAAAAATTTGTTCATCAAAAGACTTTACCAAAGAAGTGAAAAGACAAGCTACCAACTGGGAGAATATCTTTGGAAACCATATATCTGATAATAATCTAATAACCAAAAAATTTATAAAAGATCAAAAACTTAACAACAAAAAGACAAATAACCTGATTAAAAAATGGGCAAAGGGCTCGGATAGACACTTCACAAAGGGGGCCTTCAAATGACCAGCAAACACATGAAAAGATGCTCAACATCATTAGCCATCAAAGAGATGCAAATAAAAATCACAATGAAATACCATTTCTCTCCCTCCAGGATGGCTAAGATTTTTTAAAAAATCAGAAAATCATAAATGTTGTGGAGGAAGTAGGTCAATTGGAACCATGGTCCATTGCTGATGGGAATGCAAAATGGTACTGCCATTGTGGAAAACAGTGTGTTGGTTCCTCAAAAAACTAAAAATAAGAACACCATATGTTTCAACAATTCCACTGCAAGGAATATAGACAAAGGACTTGACAGCAGCAACATGAACAGACATATGTACACCAATGTTCATTATAGCATTATTCATAATAGCCAAAAGGTGGAAACAACCTAAATTCCAATCAATGGATAAATGGATAAACAAAATGTGACACATACATACAATGAAATATTATTCACCAGAAAAAGAAATGAAGTCTTGATACATGATACAACATGGATGGAGCTTGAAGACATTATGCTGAGTGAAATAAGTTATTTACAAAAGGTATTGAATAACCTCACTAATAAGAAAAAGACAAGAATAGACAAACGAATAGAGAACAAAGTTTATTAGTGGTTACCAAGGGTGGGTAGGAGGGGAAAAGGGCAGAAGTTATTGCTTATGGAACACTGAGTGTCAGTATACAGTGATTAAAAAAATTCATTGATTAAGGGTAGGGTTACACAGTTTATTAATGTAATTGCTGTCAATAAATTGTACACCTATAAAAAGTTGAATTGACAAAAGTTGTGTGATAGATATATTTAAAGCAACATAAAAAGAAAAGCAGTGACTGAGGCTGCTTATGCACAGTCGAACACCTCATGGGATTTAGCTTCTTGGTTTGTAGGTTTAGTGTCATGCTTCCATGGGACATCCCAGTTAATTGGCCTAATAACACGTTTAGTGTCCTTGTTCTATCTCCTAGTTCATTGTGTAGTGCATGGTGTCTTAAAAGCTCACAAGCTGTAATCCAAGGTACAATAATTTATCTCCATTCACCTGGAGTAACAGAGAAAGAAGGACAGTTAGTAATAGGAGAAAGAAATGGAATGTGTGGCTAATTTCTTCCATGAACAACCGCCATCTTTGCCATGATACCGGAAGAATTGGGTAGTGCCCCTCTACCTTTACTAAATATCCTGACCAAAGATTCTATAGAAGAATCCTTAACAAAAGGGAGAAAATGAAGAACAGAATTTCAAATTAACTTGGAATCCAGTCTCTCTGGAACCATGGAGGCTGAATGAACCCTGGAAACTCTTGCCCTGAGATAATCTTTAAACCTTAAACCTTAAACCAAAAATATCTCCTGAAGTCTTCTTAAAAGCAAATAGTAGTTTAGTTTAACTAGTAAAGAATGTCTGCCTTGTTCATTGTGTTCTTTTAAGAACTATTTATATGGGATCAAATTGACAACGACAACTCGAAAGATTAGGAAACTTTGGGGGTAGCGAGTTTATGTTAATAAGGGAGGAACAACTCAGAAAGGGAGTGTGGAAACGGATGCACAACTAGACGAACATAATCAATGTCTTTGAATTGTACATATAAATATAGTTGAATTGGTGTTATCTTCTACTGTGTGTATTCTCAACTAACACATTGCCATCAAGTCTATTCCAATTCATAGAGATCATATAGTACACAGCAGAACTGCCTCATTGAGTTTCCAAGGAGTGGCTTGTGGATTCAAACTGCTGACCTTTTGGTTAGCAGCTGAGCTTTTAACCACTACGCCACCAGGGCTCCATTACAACAACAAAAAATAAAATAAATTATAAGAAAAACTTATGGATCACAACAATGACAACAATAAAATCATAAAGAAGGAGAAATAGAGGCTAGTTCAGAGAAACAAATGACAGAATTTATCTCCAGCAGACCTGCTCTTCAAGAACTGTTAAAAGAAGTTCTTTAGGAGAAAAAAACTACGTAAGACAGAAACTCGGATCTATATTTATGTTCTTTACAAAGGAAGAACATTAATAAATGAGGGTAAAAAATTTTTTATTTATTTTATTCTTAGTTAATCTAAAAGATAACTGTTTAAATAGCAATGCATTGTGTGATTGTAATATATAGATAAATGAAATGAAAATGATAACAATGCCATAATGGAGGGTATAAAGAATTTGTGGACACTGTGTTATAAAGTAGCAGTAGTACTACACATGAATTGACAGAATATCAATTGAGATGTTTCAACAAAGAGATGCAGCACTAGAAGTGCTCACTCACTTATGACTGGCCAACCAACTGGAAGAGATCCATATTTATGCCTATTCCAAAGAAAGTTCTTCCAACTGAATGCAGAAATTATCGAACAATATCAATAATATCATACACAAGTAAAATTTTGCTGAAAATCATTCAAAGGCTACTGCAGCAGTAAATTGAAACGGAATTGCCAGAAATTTAAGCCGTATTCAGAAGAGGATGTGGAACCAGGGATATCATTGCTAATGTCAGGTGGATCCTGGCTGAAAGCAGAGAATACCTGTATTTTAGAAAGATGTTTACTTGTATTTTATTGACTACGCAAAGGCATTCTACTACATGGATCAAAAAAAATATGGATAACATTGCGAAGAATGAGATTTCCAAAACACTAATTGTGCTTATGAACAACCTGTACATAGATCAAGAAGCAGTCCGTGGATTAAAGTCAGGAAAGGTGTACATCAGGTTTGTATCCATTCACCATACTTATTCAGTCTGTATGCTGAGCAAATAATCAAAGAAGCTGGACTATATGAAGAAAAATGGGGCATCAGGATTGGAGGAAGACTCATTAACAACCTGAGATATGTGGATGACAAAACCTTGATTGCTGAAAGTGAAGGGGACTTGAAGCACTTACTGATGAAGATCGAAGACTACAGCCTTCAGTATAGATTACACCTCAACATAAAGAAAACAAAAATCCTCGCAACTGGGCCAGTAAGTAACATCATGATAAACAAATAGAAGACTGAAGTTGTGAAGGATTTTATTTTACTTGGATCCACAATCAACACCCATGGAAGCAGCAGTCAAGAAATCAAACAATTTATTGCATTGGGCAAATCTGCAGCAAAAGGTCTCTTTAAAGTGTTAAAAAGCAAAGATGTCACGTTGAAGACTAAGGTGCACCTGACCCAAGCCACTGTGTTTTCAATAGCCTCATAAGCATGCAAAAGCTGGACAATGAATAAAGAAAACCTAAGAAGAATTGATGCGTTTGAATTATGGTGTTGGCAAAGAATATTGAATATACCATGGACTGCCAAAAGAACCAACAAATCTGTTTTGGAAGAAGTGCAGCCAGAATGCTCACAAGAAGTGAGAGTGATGAGACTTCATCTCATGTACTTTGGACATGCTACCAGAAGGGACCAGTCCCTGGAGAAGGACATCATGCTTGGTAAAGTAGAGGGTCAGTGAAAAAGAGGAAACCCCTCAATAAGATGGATTGACATAGTGGCTGGAACAATGGGGTCAAGTATAACAATGTTTGTGAGATTGGTGCAGGACCAGGCAGTGTTTCTTTCTGTTGTACATAGGGTTGCTATGAGTCGGAACCAACTCAAAGGCACTTGACAACAACTGCACATGAAGAGGCACAGTGTTATTAAAATGGGTATATAGATTATCTAAAAATGCATATTATAACTCTAGGGACATCCTAACACCAAGAAAGAAGAGCCAGGAGTGGAGCATGTCCTTTGGACTCCAGGGGCCTTGTGCTGAGAAACTCCTAGACCCAGGGGAAGATTGATGACAAATAACTTCCTCCTGAGCCAACAGTGAGAGAAAGCCTTCCCCTGGAGCTGGCACTCTGAATTTGGATTTCCAGCTTCCTAAACCACTCGTCTCTCAGTTTGTCGTACTGTGGTGGCTTGTGTGCTGCTGTGATGCTGGAAGGTATGCCACTGTATTTCAAATATCAGCAGGGTCACCCACGGTGGATAGGTTTCAGTGGACCTTTCAGACTAAGACAGGCTAGGCAGAAGATCTTGCAGACTACTTTTGAAAGAAATGGCCAGTGAAAACTTTAGGAATAGCAGTGGAACATTATCTGATATAGTGTCAGAAGATGAGCCCCTCAGGTTGGAAGGAACTCAAAATACGACCGGGGAAGAGCTGCCTCCTCAAAGTAGAGTTGACCTTAATGATGGGATGGAGTCAAGCTTTTGGGACCTTCATTTGCTAATGTGGCATGACTCAAAATAAGAAGTAACAACTTCAAACATCCATTGATGGTGCAGGACCAAGCAGTGTTTTTTTTTTTTTTGTTGTACATAGGGTTGCTGTAGTCAGATATGACTTGACGGCACCTAACAACAACGGGGAAATTTTTAAAAAGTAGTTTTGAAAAGATGTAACATTGTTTATGCTAAGAGAAAAGATAAAGCTGAATCATATAAAATGATCAACAAGAGAAAATAGAAAAAGAGAGAGGAAGAAAGAGAAAAGTGCAGTAAATAAAAAATAATTACAAACATGGTAGATGTTAATCCAATTACATCAAGAATCACTTTAAATGTGAATGGTCGAAAACATTAGTTAAAAGATATGTATTTTCATAGTGGAGTACTAAAACAAAGATGATTCAAATCTATATTTTCTATAAGAAACCCACTTTAAATATTAAGATTCAGATAAGTTAAAAGTAAAGTAATGGAAGAAGATGTTACTCTAACAATCAAAAGAAATCTGTAGTAGCTATATATATGCATATATATATATATATATTTATTAATATGTTTAAGTTATTTTTGTTGTTGCTGAGAATATACACATCAGAGTGTACACCAATTCAACAGTTTCCACATGTACAATTTAGCGACATCGATTATATTCATCGAGTTGTGCAACCATTTTACCTTCCTTTTCTGAGTTGTTCCTCCCCTATTAACAACATAAACTCACTGTGCCCTAAGTTTCCTATCTAATCTTTTGAGTTGCTGTTGCCAATTTGAACCCATATATAGTTATTAAAAGAGCATAATGCTCAGGGCAGACATTCTTTACCAGTTAAGCTAAACTATTGTTTGGTTTTAAGAAGACTTCAGGGGATATTTTTGGTTTAAGGTTTAAAGATTATCTTAGGGCAATAGTTTCAGGGGTTCATCCAGCCTCCACGGCTCCCGAAAGTCTGGAGTCCATGAGAATTTTAAATTTAGTTCTGCATTTTCTCCCTTTTGATCAGGATTCTTCTATAGAATCTTTGATCAAAACATTCAGTAACGATATCTATGCACCATCCATTTTTTCTGGTCACATGGCAAAGGAGACAGTTGTTCATGGAGGGAATCAGCTGCACATTCCATTTCTTCCTCCTATTCTTGATTGTACTTCTTCTGTTGCTCCAGGTGAATAGAAACCAATTGTTGAGCCTTAGATGGCTGCTTGCAGGCTTTTAAGATGTAGGCACTACTCAAAGAACTAGGAGGCAGAATAGAAGCACTAAACACGATATTAGGTCAATTAACCAGGATATCCCATGAAACCATGACCCTAACTCTCCAAAGCAGAAACCAAATCCCATGAGGGGTTTGGTTGTACATAAGTAGCCTGTCATGGATTGAATTATGTCCCTCAAAAAATGTGTGTATCAATTTGGCTGTGCCATGATTCCCAGTATTGTGTGGTTGTCCTCCATTTTGTGATTGTAATTTTATGTTAAAGAGGATAAAGATGGGATTGTAACACCCTTACTAAGGTCACATCCCTGATCCAATGTAAAGGGAGATTTCCTGGTGTGTGGCCTGCCCCACTTTTTATCTATAAGAGATAAAAGGAAAGGAAAGGAAGCACAGAGCTGGGGACCTCATACCACCAAGAAAGCAGCACCAAGAATAGGGCCCATTCTTTGGATCTGAGGTTCCTGCACTGAGATGCTCCCAGACCAAGGGAAGACTGATAACAAAGATCTTCCTCCAGAGCCTACAGAGAGAGAAAGCCTTCCCCTGGAGCTGATGTCCTGAATTTGGACTTGTAGCGTACCAGACTGTGAGAGAATAAATTTCTCTTTGTTAAAGTCATCCACTTGTGATATTTCTGTTACAGCAGTACTAGATGACTAAGACACAGCCTTAGCAATGACTCTTTTTTTGTCATTTTTGTAAATATATCTATTATACAACTTTTGCCAATTCAGCTTTTTACAAGTGTACAACTTACTGATAGCACTTATAATAATCAGCTGTTGCAAGACTACCCTTAATCAGTGTGAATTTTCCATCACCGTGAACTGAAACTCAGTACTTCATAAGTGATAACCCCATTTCCTCCTCCCTCTCACCCCTAGTAATCACTAATATACTTTGTTCTCTATACATTTTGCCTTTTCTTGTCTATTTATATAAGAGAGGTCATATGATCAGACTTCAAATTAAGGAAAATTATCAGGGACAATAAGGGGAATTACATAATGAAAAAAAAGTGTTCATTCTCCAAGAAGATGTAACAATCATTAACATGTATGCACCTAAAAACTGTCAAAATATTTAAGGTAAAAACTTTTAGAACTAAAAGAAGAAACAGAAAAATTCCTATTAAGTTGGAGACAGTAATACCACTATTGCACTAACTGATAGATTCAACAGGCAGAAAAGTAGTAAGGATATAGTTGACCTGAAAAGTATTATCAATCTACTTGATCTAATAGACATTTATAGAATGGTGCATACAACAACAGGAGAATATTCTGCTTGTCAATATCTATTACATTGAAATTTCACCAATATAGTCTACATAGCGCACTCTTTAACAAACTTAAAGAATAGAAATCATACCAAGTATATTTTCAAACAGTAATGGAATTACATTAGAAATCAATAACTGGGGAATCTTCTAGTATTTGCAGATTAACAATATATTTTCAAATGATACATGGGCCAAAGAAGAAATCTCAAGAGAAATTTTAAAATATTTTGAAGTAAATTAAAATAAAATTTATCAAAAGTTGTGGGCTAAAACAGTGATTATAGGGAAAAGTATAGCATTAAAAGCATATATTAGAAAAGAAGAAAGATCTAAAATCAATAATCTAAGCTTCCACCTCAGGAAACTAGAGAAACAAGAATAATATCAGCTTGAATCAAGTAGAAAAAAAAATAACTAAAATTAAAGCATAAATCAATGAATTTGAAAACAGGAAAATAATAGAGAAAATTAATGAAACCAAAAGATGGTTCTTTGACTAGATCCAGAAAACTGTGATAAACTTCCAATAGGTCAACCAAGAAACAAAGAGAGAAGAAAATACAAATATTAGAATAAAAGGGGGATAATCATTACTGATCCCATGGATATTAAATATGCAATATTGGAATACTAAAAACAACTCTAAGTCCACAAGTTTGATAATACAGATGAAACAGATTGATTCTTTGAAAGACACAAACTACCAAAACTCACATAGAGCAGAAATCAAATAACTTGAAAACAGAAAAATAATAGAGAAAATCAGCAAAATGAAAAGCTGATTCTTTGAAAAGATCAATAAAATTAATCATAAGTTTCTAGCCATGCTTCTTGTTGTTGTTAGCTGACTTTGAGCTAACTTCAACTAACGACTATCCCATGTGTGCACAGGAGAACTGCTCCATAGGGTTTTCAAGGATGTAATCTTTCAGAAGAAGATTGCCAGGCCTTTCCTCCAAGGCACTCCTGGAGGGGTTTGTACTGGGAACTTTTCAGTTAGTAGTCAAGCACTTAACACTGGCACAACCCAGGGAATCCCTAGCCATGCTAACTAAGAAAATAAGAGAAAAAACATAAATCACCAATATCAGAAATACAAGAAGGGTAATCATTATTGATCCTACATACATTAACAGGATAATTAGGAAATACTATGACTAACTCTTAACTCTGGCAACCCTGATGGCATAGTGGCTAAGAGATACTGCTGCTAACCAAAAGGTCGGCAGTTCGAATTCACCAGGCTCTCCTTGGAAACCCTAAGGAGCAGTTCTACTCTGTCCTTTAGGATCACTGAGTCCGAGTTGACTCAATGGCAACTTTTTTTTTGGGGGGGTGGGGTGGTTTATGAACAACACTATGCTCACATATTTGACAACTTAAATGAAATCGACTAATTCCTTGAAAGACACAAACTGTCATAACTCAGTAAACGATAAATAAAAATCTAAATAACCCTGTTTCAATTTTAGAATTTGATTATTGTTGTTAGTTGTTAGGTGCCAGGTCGAGTCAGTTCCAACTCATAGCGACCCTTTGTACAAAAAAAAAACACTACCGAGTTCTGCACCATCCTCATTTTCATTGTTATGCTTGAGCCCATTGTTGCAGTCACTGTGTCAGTCCATCTCGTTGAGGGTCCTCCTCTTTTTAGCAGACCCTCTACTTCACCAAGCATGAGTCCTTCTCCAGGGACTGATCTCTCCTAATATGTCCAAAGTATGTGAGACATAGTCTCAACATCCTACCTTCTAAGGAACATTCTGGCTGTACTTCTTCCAAGACAGATTTGTTCATTCTTTTATCAGTCCATAGTATATTCAATATTCCTCACAAACACCATAATTCAAAAGTGTCAATTCTTCTTTGGTCTTCCTTATTCATTGTCCAGCTTTCGCATGAATATGAGGAGACTGAAAACACCATGACTTGAGTCAGGCACACCTTAATCTTCAATGTGAAATCTTTGCTTTTCAATACTTTAAACGGGTCTTTTACAGCAGATTGGCCCAGTGCAATCCGTCTTTTGATTTTTTGACTGCTACTTCTATGGGTGTTGGCTGTGGATCCAAGTAAAACGAAATCCTTGACAACTTCAATCTTTTCTCCATTTATCATGATGTTGCTTATTGGTCCAGGTGTGAGGATTTTTGTTTTCTTTATGTTGAGGTGTAATCCATACTGAAGGCTTTGGTCTTTGATCTTCATCAGTAAGTGCTTCAAATCCTCTTCACTTAGTGCAAGCAAGGTTGTGTCATCTGCATATCTCAGGTTGTTAATGAGTCTTCCTCCAATCCTGATGCCTTGTTCTTCTTCATATACTACAACTTGTCTCATTATTTGCTCAGCATACAGATTGAACAGATGTGGTGAAAGGATACAACCCTGATGCAGACCTTTCCTGACTTTAAACCAAGCAGTATCCCCTTGTTCTGTTCCAGTGGCTGCCTCTTGATCTATGTACAGGTTCCTTATGAGCACAATTAAGTGTTCTGGAATTCCCATTCTTCTCAATGTTATCCATAATTTGTTATGATCCACACAGTCAAATAAATGCCTTTGCATAGTCAATAAAGCACAGGTAAACATCTTTCTGGTATTCTTAGCTTTCAGCCAGGATCCATCTGACATCAGCAATGATATCCCTGGTTCCATATCCTCTCCTGGCTTGAATTTCTGACAGTTCCCTGTTGATATGCTGCTGCAGCCACTTCTGAATAATCTTTAGCAAAAGTTTACTTACATGTGATATTAATGATATTGTTCAATAATTTCTGCATTCATATTAGTAGTTAAAAAATCTTGAGATAAAAGAAAATAACAGTCCCAGATAGTTTCACTGGTGATTTGTATGAAACATTTAATGAAGAAATAATACCATTCTCCACAGTCTATTTGAAGATAGAAGATAATAGAAGCAGAGGGAAGACTTTCCAACTCATTGTATAAGGCCTGCAGTACCTATGGCAATAAACAATTAAATTTGATATTTTAAAAACACTATTATTTACAATAGCACCAAAATATGGCATACATAGGTTAACTGTAACAAAATATGAATAGGTTCTATATACAGAATACTACAAAACACTGATGAAAGAAATCAAAGCTCTAAAAAGTAGAGTTATCTTCCAAGTTCATGGGTTGGAAGATTCAATATTGTTAAGATGTAAATTCTTCCTAAAGTGATCTATGGATTTAACACAATTCCAATCAATACCTCAGCAGTTTTTGTGGATATTGGTAAACAGATACTATAATTTATATTAAAAATCAAAGAACCTAAGATAGCAAACACAATTATGAAAAAGTTGAAAGATTCACTTTACCTGATTTCAAGACTGAGTACAGCATAGTATTTGTAAAAAAAAAAAAAAAAAAAAAGACATATTAATCAATGGAAAGAAAGGAAGGAAGGACTGAAGGGAGGGAGGGATAGAGGGAGAAAGGGAGGCAGGGATGGAAGAAGGAATAAAGAAAGAAAAAAAACTTAGACAAAACCTCATACCTTACATAAATATTAACATAAATTGATCGGAGATTTCAACGAGAATTACAAAACTATAAAATTTCTAGAAGAAAACATATCAATATATCTATGTGATCTTGGAGCTGGTGATGGGTTTTTAGCTACAACATGAAAAGCATGATATATGAAAGAAAATTTGTAAGTTGGAGTGTACTAAAATTTAAAACATTTGCTCTGCAAAACACATAACTAGAGAATGATAAAACAAGCCCTGGACTGGAATAAAAGATTTACAAATCACATATCTGATAAAAGATTTGTATCCAAAATATACAAACAACCCTTAAAACTCATCAATAAGGAAAGAAACAACCCAGTTAATGAATGTGCAAAATATCTGAACAGATGCCTCATGAAAGAAGATATACAGATGGAAAATAATCATATTAAACATTTTCGATGTCCTTTGTCCTTAAGGAATTACAAATTAAAACTATTAGAATAACTTAAAAAAAAAAAAAACAACCTACAATACCAATTGCTGGCCAGGTTGTGTAGTGATAGGAATTTTCCTTCATTGCTGGTTGTAACTCAAAATGGTACAGCCACTTTGAAAGATATTTTGGTAGTTTATTATAAAGCTAAATATAGTCTTACCACGCAACCCAGCATTTGCTCTTCTAGGCATTTATCCAACTAATTTGAAAACTTATGCTACACAAAAACCTGCACATGAATTTTATAAAAGCTTTATTCATAATCATCAAAAACTAGAAGCGATCAAGATGTCCTTTGTTAGGTGAATGTTAGGTGTTAAAAATGAATTATTAATCAACACAAGAACATGGATGAATCCTAAATATACTGTATATTGCTAAGTGAAGGAAGCCAGTCAAAAAGGCCAATTATTTTGTGATTCTATTTATATAACATTCTGGCAATGTTAAAATAGCAAATTCATTTGAAAAACAAAGAATCTATATTCAGTGGTTGAAATTTGTTAAACCCATTATTTCACTCTGAAAAGATAAATGTACCCATTCACATGACTGTTTTTCTGAGTTTTACTAAAGAGGTTAACCTGACTTTGCAACATACTGTGCTGTAATCATACTTAAAAAGTCAAGGTACCCTGAGAGTATGGCCCCCAGACACCTTTTCAGCTCAGTGATGAAGTCACTCCCGAGGTTCACCGCTCAGCCAGGAACTGGACAGCACCATAAAACAAAACGAGACTAATGACACACAGCAGTCCAGGGACAAGGATTAGAAGGCAGGAGAGGACAAGAAAGTTGGTGATAGGGAACCTAAGATTGAGAAGGGACAGTGTTGACATGTCATGGGGTTGTTAACCATTGTCATAGGGCAATATGTATGCTAACTTTTAATGAGAAACTATTTGTTCTGTAAACCTTCATCTAAGGTACAAAAAAAAAAAAACGAATTATCTATATGAAATCAAATTGACAACAACAACTCAAAAGGTTTGATGGGAAGCATAGGGAGCAGTGAGTTGAAGATAATGGTGATGGAATAATTCGGAAAATGATAGTGAGAATAGCAGCACAACTGGAAGAACATAATCAATGTCACTGAATTGTATGTGTAGAAACTTTTGAAATGGTGTAACTTTGGCTATGTGTATTTTCACCCCAAAAAAAAAAAGGTCCTCCAAGATCGAGAAGGAAGAGTGTTGACATGTCATCGGGTTGTTAATCAAATGTCATAAAATAATATGTGTAGTGACTGTTTAATGAGAAACTATTTGTTCTGTAAACCTTCATCTAAAGTACAATAAAAAAATAATAAGGTGCAACATAAAAAAATAAATAAAGTAGGACTTCCTGCAAAATGGCACTCTAGGCAGAAGCACCACGCCATCCCTCCACAGCAAATATCTGAAAAACTAAGCCAAACATAGAAAACAGCAATGCTGAAACCCTAAAACATCAAATGAAGAGATAAAGAACTCAAACAAGGACCAAAAGGAGTGAGAAAACTGACAGAGAATGGAGAGAGAGGAGAGATTCATGCGGAGGTCCCCTATCAGCTAATGCAGCATGGATCCACCATATTGGACTCCTATCAGAGACAAGCAAACGGGGGATATAAGAAAGCAGCTTCATGGAGCTTCCAGCAGGAGACAGAACAACCAGTAACTGGCGATATATGCTTTCCCACCCCCCACGCTTCTTCACCTCCACTAGGCCTCCTCTGCTTCCTGCAGCCACAGTCTCTTGGCCGGGAAGCACTGGCTACTTGGATTCCACCTGCCCGCACTGTCAGACTCCCTGAGTGCCATTTGTTGGCTGCTGGTGTTGCTTTTTTCTGCTTCTTTTGATTTCTTCCTTACCTCTCACCAACTTCCCCTCCTTTTGCTCAAATACCTGGCTCCGTGCACCATCTTTGCTTCTTTCTGAGGGGCTGTGGAGCTCCATTTAAGTGCAGAGCTACTTCCTGGTCAGTGCTACCATGCTAGTGGAATCCCAGGGCTGTTGTTTGTTTGTTTGTTTTCAATTGTTTGTTTGTTTTCTTTTTCTTTTCTTGAGTTGGGAGCTCTTCCTGGCTAGGTGGGGTTGCGCAGCTTGGGACCTACCCCCTCAGCTTCCACAGACACACAGAGGGAACACTGAGGGCATTTCTTTTTTCATGGGTTTTTTTTTTTTTTTCTGTTTTTTTTGGGGGGGTTTCTGGTTCTTTTTTTTGTTTTTGTTTTTTAATTTGTGGTTTCCTTTTCCCTCTTTTTCCCTTTATATCGTTCTTCATTACTCAGTTTCTCCTCTATCTATACCTTCCTTTTCTTCCTGTCTCCTGGATACCTGGAACTGAATACCTTTATGCTTCCTAGCCAGGCTGTACTTCAACACCTGGGAACAACTTCACCAGACCTCGTAGCTGCACCGGTGGGATCTCTGGGAGCTTTGTTGTTCATTTTTCTTTCTAATTTTTATTTACTCATTCTTTTCTTTTTTTCTTCTTCATCTTCCCCTTTTTATTTTTATCCTTTTCATAGTCTCTCATCTCTCCACTCCAACTGCAAGCTCCCCTAGCACTCTTTTCTCTTTGTTTGTCTGTTTTTGGCTACTGTTCCTCTCTCCTCTCTCCCATACCCACCTTGGCTCCACAGATCACAATCTCCCCCCTCCATCCTGCCTACCTGCACAGTGCACTTAACATCACACCACCAAGCAGCACAGGCACAACCTACTGGAACGTGCCCTGCACAGATTACCGAGCCTCCCTGGTGACTGCAGTAAGTGCCACAAACAATCCATCCCAGCAAATCCCCTTCAGCTAGACTTACCCTGCTGTACCATATCTGAGCGACTGACCCTGCCAATTGGAGGAGGTGAAAAATATCATGCCCACAGACGAGCAAATAAAGAACACACAGCCCGCATACTCGGACATAGCCAAATTAAAAAATACAAGGAAGAAACAAACAAATCTACAATCAATAAAAGAGAAAAATAACAACTGAATGCCCCCCTAAGACAGCAGACAATATCAAAACATTTACAAAAACAAGACAGGATGGTTCCAGTAAGCATCCAAAATAAAACACCGCATGACTTTCCAGTAGAAGGCACTAGAACTACATGATAAGGAATTCAAATCTCTCATACTCAGAATTATCCAAGAGTTGAAGCAAAAAGCAGACAGAAGTGAGGAAAAAATAGACAAATTCATGGAAAAGGCAGAAAAATTCATGGAAAATACAGACAAAAAAATGGACCAATTCAGGAAAATAATGCAGGAACAAAATGCCAAAATAAATTCACAACTAGAAATTATACATAAACAACAATCAGAAATCCAATAGATAAACAACAAGTTTTCAGAAATAGACAGTGTCATAGAAGGGCTGAGGAGCAGATTTGAAATGGTGGAAGACAGGATCAGCAGATTGAAGACAAACACTTGGATAAAAATCTGTTTGAGGAAAAATCAGAAAAGAGAACAAAGAAAAATGAAGTGACCCTGAGAATTATGTGGGATACAATCAAAAGCAAAAATCTTTGAGTGATCAGTGTTCCAGAACAGGGAGAGAAAACAGAAGACACAGAGAGGATCACTGAAGAATTGCCAACAGAAAACTTCCCCAATATCATGAAAGATGAAAAGTTGACTGTCCAAGAAGCTCAACGAACCCCATATAAGATAGATCCTGAAAGAAAATCACCAAGGCATATCATAATCACACTCACTAAAACCAAAGACAAACAAAGAAT
>NW_004443991.1:4231150-4249366 GCF_000243295.1 Trichechus manatus latirostris | reverse complement strand
TGTATCTGTATTTAAAAAAAAAAAGAAATTCAAGGATATCTTAGCAGCTTTCCCATCTGATTCAGATTAGCAAGTCACATTCAAATTCTTACAGTAGTATTTATTACCTTGGTAGATTAAGGAAAGCTGGCTTTTTCTTTCTGTGAGAAACTGTTCGAATTTACCAATCTTCTCAAACCTTTGGAACACCTTTAAGCCACATTGAAATCTTTCCATCAACCCCAAATAGGCAAAGTACTATGTTAAATTTAAGTTGGAAATAAATTAAAACATTTATTTGAAGTTTTTACTAGTCAATAAAAATTATTATGAGTGTGTTTCAATCGGGTCTGCTACCCCAATAAGGTTTGGCATATATACAATTTTTAAATTGTTCCTAGTGTCAGGGATCACGGCAGGTAATGTAAAAATAAATAAAAACTTAATACTAAAATAATTAAGACATTTTATCTTTCCCTTTTTAGGGCTTCTGATTCAACTAAAAAGACCTTTACATAGTTGAATTCAGGTGCTGTCCCTTTTGATCACAGCACCTGACACAATGCCTTACAGATAATAAATGCTCAACAAAGAGATTTCATTGACTTCATACACATCTCTAACATGCATGAATGTAGAGTGCACCTCAGCTACATTACTCAGTGGATTTCCAGTCCACTGAATAAGTATTAATATCAATCCATCTTAGAAAGGATTATCATCTTTTAAATGTGTAACATTAAGCAGGATATAAAATGGAATCCAATGAAAAATATGACAATACTTGTTTTCTAAAGAAGTTTATAACTTCCCTGAGTAAAAAAATTCTAAAATGGGGTAGATACAAAAAAGAGAAACCACTCCTGGCACCTAAACACAAAAATCCTACAATATTCAATATATATGTATTAAATAATGCATTCACCAGAAATATAGTAAGGTAAATAGAAGCCAGAAAGAGGAGGAAGCACTAATAAACAAATATAAGCTGGCAATAAAGTCAACATTTTGCTGAAGGTCATCTGTCAATCTTCAGAAACCAGATACCAGGGATTAACAGGATCATGTATGTCTTAGGATGGGTTCTTTAGAGAAGCAAAACTAGTAAAGCATGTAAATATGTATATAGAGAGGCAGGAATGTCCCAAGTCCATTCATCAGGACAGAGGCTTCTCCTGATTCACGTAGCTGAAGGGGCTGGCCAACTCAAGATCAGCAGTTTGGAGAGCAGTGCTCTTGTTCACAGGCTGTGAAGATTGAGGAATCCCAATATCAGAAGGCAAGACCACAAGGCTTCTGCTGACTCACGTAGCTGCAGGGGCTGGCAAACTCAAGATCAGCAGGTTTGAGAGAAGGCTCTTGCTCACAGGCTATGAAGATTGATGAATCCTAAGATCGGCAGATAAGCTGATAGCTCAAGTCCCAAGAACCAGAAATCAGATGAACAGGAGGCAGCTGCAGGATCCAGAGCAGGCAAAAGCCAGAACATCCACTTATATTCAGATGCAGACCACACGCCCAGGGAAACTCCCTTTCACCTGATTGGCTATTCACAGTAGACCCCATCATGGGGGTGATCATATATAAACACTGGGAATCATGGCCCAGCCAAGTTGACACACAATCTTTACCATCACAATGTATGAGGGAAATGGACAAAAATTTGGGCCTGAGAAGAAAGAATATTAGCTCAGAATTCTCCACATCAAGCCAGAACCCCTAAAGGATAATATAATCAGTAGGTAAATTAGTAAAACAAACAAAGAGTAAACAAAATTCACACTTCAGACGGATTTGTGCCTGATTTGGTCTTGAATTGGGACTGATTGGAAAGAAAATAAAAAAGAAAAGAAAAACAATCTTTCTTAACTACAAACTCACAACCACACAAGCCTGTGTTCTGAAATGATACTAATTTTTGCTTTCAGAACATGAAACCAAAATTTAGTCTACAGTGGCCACATATTTGTTTGCTGACAGAAATTTGGAGAAAACAAATAGAAATGCTGTTTGGAGGAAAACGTTTTAAACAAAGGCCTCAAATTCTTCTTATTGATAAAATTCCAAAGAGTAGCCCCTATTCAAAATAATGACACCCATCAAGATTTTCATACTCATGAATAAACACCAGCAGAAAAATGAAACTGAAGAATCAGGTTCCCACACTGCAGATACTGAAATCATCAGATAAAAACATAAAATAAAAATATTTATTCATAAAAGGGACAGAAGGTATAATGGACATTGTTGTAATTGTTTTTAGTTGCCATCTAGTTGGCTCCTACTCATAGGACCTCATATATAAGAACAAAATATTTCCTGGTCCTGCAACATCCTCACAATCATTGATATGTTTGACATTGTAACCATTAAACATTAGATTGGACATTAGATAATCAAAAAAAATTTTAACAACTTTTTAAAATTAACACAAATTAAACTCCTAAAAATGAAAAATATACCGCTTATGTTAAAATTTCAAAATTTAATAATAATAATAAACTTCAAGTTAAAACAAATTAGACACACCTGTGGAAAGAATTATTAAAGTGAAACATAGTTCTATAGAAAATTACTCAGAAAGATAAAGAGATAAAATATATATATATAAACATGGATGATAGAGTGAATAGCTCAAACCATGTCTAACCACATTCTGAGTATCTGAGAATAGAAATATGAGGCAGAAGGCCATATTCAATGAGATAACAGCAGATAATATACCATGTATTATCTAATTTTATGTAACATACATTTCCTCATTCCTCATTATTGAGGAAGGAGTTCATTTGGAATATAAAATTAATTTCTACAAATCAATGAAAGAAAGACAAACAGATTAACAGAAAACTGGGCAAAAGACATGAACAGAATTTCATACAAAGGCTTTAAAATCAATGGTAATGATTATTTTTTGGCTGGGCAATATGGATATTGATAATTAAAAAATATGTAACGGCACATACAAATAGTTTTCTATGTCTGTATGACATAGCTCACAGAGAAAGAATTTATGATAGTAAATACTGTGGAATTATTATAAGGCAACACAGAATTAAACATCTAGGTAATTTCCATGAAAATGTAAAGGAAAGAGAGCACAGTGAACTTTGAAGCACTGTAACATGTTCTTAGGAGGAGAAATTTGCATGGAGAAAAAAAATTTTTTTAATTGTATTTTAGGTGAAGGTTTATAGAGCAAATTAGTTTCTCATTAAACAATTATTACACATTATTTTGTGACATTGGTTGCCACCCCCACAACATGTCAACATTCTCCCCTTCTCGACCTTGGGTTCCCTGTTACCAGCTTTCCTGTCCCCTCCTGCCTTCTTGTCCTTGCCCTTGGGCTGGTGTGCCCCTTTAGTCTCATTTAGTTTTATTGGCTTGTCTAACCTTTGCTCAAGGGTGAACCTCACAAGTGACTTCAGAACTGAGTTAAAAGGAAATCCGGGGGTCATATTCTCAGTATTTCTCCATTTTCTATCAGACCAGTAAATCTGGTCTTCTTTTGTGAGTTAGAATTTCGTTCTACGTTTTTCTCCAACTCTGTCCAGGACCCTCTATTGTGATACCAGTCAGATCAGTTGGTGTTGGTAGCTGGGCACCATCTAGTTGTGCTGGACTCAGTCTGGTGGAGGCTGTAGTACTAGTGGTCCATTAGTCCTTTGGGCTAATCTTTCCCTTGTGTCTACGGTTTTTTTCATTCTCTCTTTCTCCAGATGGGGTGAGAAAAATGGAGTATCTTACACAGCCACTCGCAAGCTTTTAAGACCAAAAATGCTATTCACCAAACTAGGATGTAGAACATTTTCTTTATAAACTATGTTATGGCAATTGAACTAACTGTTCCTCATGACCATGGTTCCCAGACCTCAGCCCCGTAATTCAGTTTGGTCCCTCAGGGAGTTTGGATGCATCTATGGAGCTTGAATGATCTTACCTTGGTCAGGTTTTGCTGGCTTCCCCGGTATGCATGGAGAAATTTTTGAGATAAGAAAAAAAAAAAAACGAAGAAAAGATGATATTGCAAACAGGAAAGGCTAGTATATAGCGCTGATGATGTAGGACCAATCAAAGTAAAACAACACGTAGCTGTATTAACTTTTCTCTTTTCTGTTATTGAACAAACCTATTTTTAAACTGCTCAGTTTCTGTCTTGAAATATGTCAAATGACTCATTTAAGGTTTACCTAGAAAGGGTTGTTTTTGTACAGTCCCATCCTCTTATCCCAGAAACAATCGTTCTTGCATGACATAGTTACCTAATTTGGTGCCCTTTGAGAGCTTTTGCAGGTGGGTAATATTTCACTGCAGTTTGGTTTGTATACTCTAAACATCACTGAGCAAAAACAAATATATTCAGAAAAATAGCACTGGAGAGATTGGAAACTGCTAAGGATAGAATCATTCTCAGAGATGCAGTGGCCCAAAGCTTTGATTTCCTTGAAAATCCAGAAGGGAAGCAGTTTTTAAAATGATGTAAGGAAAGTATGCAGAGGAATGTGCTTAGGCAAGGTAGGCTGTATGTATCTGTGCACATTTGAGAATTGTGATTAAAACTTTGTAGTGTTTTACCATAATTTTTAGGAAAAAAAGTGGTTTCTATGTCTATCGTATATTACAAAACAGATATATGAAATCACCCATGTACAGTTGATTTTACTTCTCATATGTGTATAATAATTAAATTCTTAGCAAACATTAGATTGCCACAGAATCAATATAATTATGTTCTTCCTATCATTAAAATAACCAGTAGTCGTTTCAGTGGTGCTTTATTCACATGACATGAACAATAGTCACACAGTTGACTTACAGGGTGATACTGCAGAACACCAGTTGCAATGGAACAATAAATGTGTCTAATAAAGCTTTCTCCCAGCTAAATGGGCAATTAAGGAATACTGCTCTCCCACAAAACTGTCATAGATGCAATACCTAAGAAATCTCTCTGGCTCCCTTTATCTGGAGAGGAGAAGAGGTGTTTTTTCCAGATGAAGCCTGTCTTAGTAACCTGTTTTCTTTTTTTTAATGTAAATTTTTTTTATTGTATTTTAAACGAAGGTTTACAGAACAAATAGTTTCTCATTAAAGAGTCAGTACACATATTGTTTTATGACATAGGTTAACAACCCTATGACATGTCAACACTCTCCTTTCTCGATCTTAGAGGATCTTTTCTTTGGTGAAAATATACATAGCCAAAGTTACACCATTTGGAAAGTTTCTACACGTACAATTCAGTGACATCGATTACTTTCTTCCAGTTGTGCTGCTATTCTCACTATCCTTTTCCAAATTATTCCATCACTGTTATCTTCAACTCACTACCCTCTAGGCTTACCATCAAACCTTTTGAGTTGCTGTTGTCAATTTGATCTCACATAGATAACTTCTTTTTTTTTGTACCTTAGATGAAGATTTGCAGAACTAATGGTTTCTCATTAAAAAGTTAGTAAACATATTGCCCTAAGACAATGGTTAACAAACCCATGACATGTCAACACTGTCCCTTCTCAACATTGGGTTCCCTATCACCAGCTTTCCTGTCCCCTCCTGCCTTCTAGTCCTTGTCCCTGGACTGCTGTGCCTCATTAGTCCTGTTTTGTTTTATGAGGCTGTCCAATCCCCGGCTGAACAGTGAACCTCGGAAATGACTTCATCACTGAGCTAAAAGTGTGTCTAGGGGCCATACTCTTGGGGTTCCTCCAGTCTGTCAGGCCAGTAGATCTGATCTTTTTTTTTTTGGGAGTTAGAACTTTGTTCTACATCCTTTTCGAGCTCTGTCCAGGACCCCCTATTCTGATCCCAGTCAGAGCAGTCAGTGGTGGTAGCTGGGCACCATCTAGATGTACTGGACCCAGTCTGGTGGAGGCCATGGTAGCTGTGGTCCATTAGTCCTTTGGACTAATCTTTTCCTTGTATCTTGTTCTCTTCATTCTCTCTTGCTCCCGAAGGAGTGAGACCAGTGGAGTATCTTAGATGGCTGTTCACGGGCTTTTAAGATCCCAGACGCTTCTCACCAAGGTAGAACGTAGAACATTGTCTTTATAAACTGTGTTATGCCAATTGAGCTAGATGTTCCCGAAGACCATGCTCCCCACAGCCCTCTGCCCAGCAATTCAGTCCCTCAGGGAGTTTGGAAGTGTCTATGGAGCTTCCATGACCCTTCCTTGCACAAGTTGTGCTGGCTTCCCCAGTAATGTGTACTGTTTTACCCTTCACCAAAGTTACCGCTTATCTATTTAGTTCCCCCCCACTCCTCCCATCTCTCATAACCAACAAAGATTGTTTCTTTTTGTGTGTAAACTTTTACATGAGTTTTTACAGTAGAGGTCTCATATAATATTTGTCCTTTTGTGATTGACTTATTTCACTCAGCATAATGTCCTCCAGTTTCATCCACGTTATGAGATGCTTCACAGATCCATCATTGTTCTTTACCTTTGTATAATACACCACTGTGTGTATGTACCATAGTTTGTTTACCCATTCATCTGTTCATCGGCATCTTTGTTGTTAACATCTTTTTGCTATTGTGAACAGTGCTTCAGTGAATTATGGGTGTGCATATGTCTATTAGTTGTGATGGCTCTTATTTCTCTAGGATATATTCCTAGGAGTGGGAATTCATTTTGTGGTGCTGACGTTTTCTTTGTTCCTCTTACTCTCCTGTGCTGAGTTCGTTTTGTTTGTGGATTTTTTTTTTTTTCATTTTGTTTGTTTTTGTAGGTTTTGTTTTAATGAGACTTTATGTTTTTCTTCTTTATTTTGATGAGTAGGTTTGCTAACTTTCTTTGTGGTTAACTTGAAATTTACCCTTATCTTCCTAGATTTGAACCAGTCTATTATTATTTGGTATCACTTGACTTATTCTCTATTAGAAGGTTCTCTACCTACACCATTTATTCCCTCTTTTATTGTTCTGATGCTGTTGTCATTTACAGATTAACCTCTCTGGTTTCCTGTTGTAATTCTTTTGGTTTTGGGTATTCCTTAAGAGTTCATTTCCTAGGTTGGTATCTGGCTAGTACAATCCTGTGTCCTATATTCAGCTTGTGGTCTGATATTGTTTGTTCTCAGATCGAAGGACTTCCTTTAATAAGTCTTGTAAGTTTGGTTTGCTTTTTACATAGTCCCTTAATTTCTGTTTACCTGGAAATGACCTAATTTTACCATCATATCTGAAAAAGTGTTTTGCAGGATATATTATTCTTGGCTGGCAATTTTTTTCTTTCAAGGTTTTATATATGTCATCCCATTGCCTTCTTGCCTGCATGGTTTCTGCTGATTAACCCAAGCTTAGTCTTATTGTGTCGCCTCTCTATGTGACTTTTTGTTTTTCTCCAGCTGATCTCAGGATTCATTGTCTTTGGTTTTAGCAAGTGTGATTATGATATGCCTTGGTGACTTTCTTTTGGAATCTATCCTATATGGGTTCATTGAGCTTCTTGGATGGTCAGCTTTTCATCTTTCATGATATTGGGGAAGTTTTCTGTTAGCAATTCTTCAATGATTCTCTCTGTGTTTTCTGTTTTCTTCCCTGGTTCTGGAACTCAGATCACTCTCAGAGTTTTGCTTTTGATTGTGTCCCACATAATTCTCAGGGTTTCTTCATTTTCCGTTGTTCTTTTTCTTTTCGGATTTTTCCTCAAACAGAGTTGTGTCCAAGTGTGTGTCTTCAATTTTGCTGATCCTGTCTTCCATCGTTTCAAACCTGCTCCTCAGCCCTTCTATGACACTGTCCATTTCTGAAATCTTGTTGTTTATCTTTTGGATTTCCAATTGTTGCTTTTGTATGTTTTCTAGTTGTGAATTTATTTTGAAATTTTGTTCCTGTATTATTTTCTTGAATTTTTCTATTGTTTTGTCTGTATTTTCCATCAATTTGTCTGTCTTTTTCATGAATTTGTCCACTTTTTCCACATTTTTTTTGGTTGTTTGCTTCAACTCTTGGATAATTCTGAATATTAGATATTTGTATTCCCTATCAGTTAGGTCTAGTGCCTGTTCTTCTACTGGAAGGTCATCTGGTGTTTTATTTTGGATGCCTACTGGAACCATCCTGTCCTGTTTTTGTAAATGTTTTGATATATTCAGCTGTCTTCAGGGCATTCGGTGGTTATTTTACTCATTTATTGATTGTAGATTTGTTTGTTTCGAACTGCTCTTTTGTTTTATTTGGTTATGTCTGAGCAGGTGGGCTGTGTTTTCTTTGTTATTTGCTTGTCTGTGGGCAGGATACTTTTCACTTCCTTGTCCAATGGGCAGGATCAGTCTCTCAGGTATGGTATAGCAGGGAGGTCCAGCTGAAGGGGAGTTGCTGAGATGGGTTGTTTGTAGCGTGTACCAAGGCTGACAGTGCAGACCAGAAATCAGTGCAGGGCAGGTTCCAGTAGGCCCTGCCTGTGCTGCTTGGGACTGTGATGTTCAGCACATGGTGCAGGTAAGCAGGAAGGAGGGGGTAGATTGTGATGCGTGGAGCTATGATAGGCATGGGAAAGATGAGAGAGAGGAGAGAGGAACAGGAGACAAAGACATACACACAAACAAAAAAGATTTCTAAGGGAGCTTGCTATTGGAGTGGAGAGATGAGAGACTGAGAAATGGGGAAAAACAAAAAAGAAAAAAATGAATAAATCAAGAAACTGGAACTGAAGAAAGACAAAAAAGAGAATAAGAGAGGGAAGAAAACAAAACAAAGAAACCCAAAAAAACTCAAAAACAAAACAAACAAATAAAAAAAAAAAAACAGGAAGAAAGAATGCCCCCAGGGGTGTCCCTGTGCATCTGCGCAGAGTAAGGGAGTAGCTTCCAATCCTCATGGTACTGCCCAGCAAGAAATGGCTCCTAAGCTGAGAAAAGAGAAAGAAAACAAACAAACAAATCAAAACAGAACAAATCAGAGCAAACACAGAAACAAAAAAGCCCCAGGGGTCCTACCAGTATTGTGGCACGGGCCAGTAAGCAGTTTCACAGTCGAGCGGTGTTTCTCAGCTTTTCAGGATAAGCAAAGATGGCGCACGGAGCCAGGTATTTGAGAGAAAGGAGGAGGAGGTGGTGAGAGGTAAGGAAGAAATCTAAAGAATCAGAAAAAAGCAGCAGCAACCAACAAAACGCACTCAGGGAGCTGGCCATTGTGGGTGAGTGGAATCCAAGAAACACTGGAGTGCTTCCCTGCCAGTAGACTGTGGCTGCAGGAAGCAGAGGAGGCTAAGTGGGGGTAAAGAAGGGTGGGGGATGGAAAGGCCTATATTGCTGGCTGAAGGAAGCAGAGGAGGCTGACTGGGGGTGAAGAAGTGTGGGGGTAGAAAAGCGTATATCACTGGTTACCAGTTGTTCTGTCTCCTGCTGGAAGCTTCATGGAGCTGCTTTCTCATACCCCATGTTCGCTGATCTCCGGAGTCCAAGATGGCAGATCTGTGCTGTGGTAGCTGATAGGGGAACTCTGCATGTATCTCTCCTCACTCCCTGTTCTTGGTCACTTTCTTGTTCCATTCAGTGCTTGGATGAGTTCTTTACCTTTTCATTTGATGCGTAGGTTTTCAGGATTGATGTGTGACTCTGTTTGACTTAGTTTTTCTAATCTTTGCTGTGGAGCGATGGTGTGGTGCTTCTGACTATAGCGCCATGTTCATTTGATTCTTATGAAAACTGATGACTGCCATTGAGTTGAGCTTTTTGGCCCTACTGAAGCAGTTAGATTGGCTAGCTCCCTAGGCTTGAAAATGATTTACAAAAATCACCCAAAATTTGTATTATTTAGCTTTGGAACTTGCTATGAATATTGAA
Organism: Trichechus manatus latirostris; assembly: GCF_000243295.1. Lineage (NCBI taxonomy): Eukaryota > Metazoa > Chordata > Mammalia > Sirenia > Trichechidae > Trichechus > Trichechus manatus. Next base: position 4,239,592 of record NW_004443991.1, on the reverse strand, counting down.
ACCAGGGAAAGACTATGGATAATCCAGAAAAATTCTATCCAGGTCTGACAAAAAAGCTGCAGTGGAAGAAAAAAAAAAAGGGTTATTTATAGGACTAACATTCGTTAAGGTAGTTAAAATTAGCTACCAGAAAACCAGTTCCATAAAGACTCATAAACATTCTCTGGTTTATCTGTGGTGGTTGAGATTGTGTGTCAACTTGGCTAGGCCATGATTCTCAGTGTTTATATGTGATCACTCCTACGATGGGATCTGCTGTGAGTAGCCGATCAGTTGAAAGGAAGTTACCTTGGAAGTGTGGCCTGCATCCAAATATAAGCAGACATTGTGGCTTTTTGCTTGCTCTGGATCCTGCAGCTGCTTCCTGTTCATCTGACCTCCAGTTCTTGGGACTTGAGCTATCAGCTTATCTGCCAATCTTGGGATTTGTTGATCTTCGCAGCCTGTGAGCAAGAACCCTGTTCTCAAATCTACTGATCATGGGTTCTCAAGCCTTTGCAGCTAAGTGAATCAGGAAAACCCTTGGTCTTGCCTGCCAATCTTGGAATTCATCAATCTTCACAGCCTGTGAGCCAGAGTCTTGCTTCCCGACCTGCCAATCTTGGGTTCATCAGCCTCTGCTTCTATGTGAATCGGGAGACGTCTCTATCCTAATCCACATATTTGGAATGTTCCAGCCTGTACAGTCTCATGAGCCATTTCTTTGATATAAATCGCTCTCTATATATATTTATATGCTCTACTGGTTTTGCTTCTCTAGAAAACCCAGCCTAAGACATTTGGTTCCAACAGTGGTTCTAGAGAAACAAAACTGTAAGGATGAGTTTTCTTAACTGGTTCTTACTTCTGGCTAGACTTAAAGATGTTGATGACTCTGCTTCCAACAGTAAAGAAGGCATTGCTAATCCATGGCTTAAGGTGATGATACAGATACACAAAATATCACAACTAATAGATCAGGTATTGATGAAAGACAAGGCTTAGGGTGAACACATGTGTGATATCTTTCTCCAGTTTTGTCAGAATGAGAAGCATAAGGAAGCTGGTTGGTTGCTCTTACTTTCACTAGACAAACTGATGAAAGAAAGAGACGTGCTCATTGCTTCAGAGTCAAAGCTCAAGTGCCACATAAATGATCTCAAATTTCCACTTGTGCTTTGAAAGAAAGCCTTATTTCCTGTAGTAACAAGGCTGATATTACCAAAAATTAAACCCAGAGTCTTTCTGTAAGAGTGGCTGAATTACAATGCCAGCTCAACTGCCAAACTTGAGAGGTGTCTGAAGTTAAAGTAAGGGCATTGATTGGGAAGAAGTGGGATGCTGAAACTTGCGATGGGGACATATGGGCAGATAATCAGGAAGGTGGGGATGCTGAACCCCTAAATTCCATTGAATCACTCTTGCCAGCAGAACAACTCCCATCTGAAGAGATTGCTTCATGTTTGCCTGCTAAACCAACGCGACCAGAAAAACCACTAGCCCCTTCACTCTCATCTAATGTGATTAGCCCTAGCCCAGCTGCCTCTAAAGAGTCCTTGCCTGGGGCATCGTCTGAGGGAGATGCTTTACAAGACAATGCTGAATGTTCTCAAAACAATTCCACACTACTGATTCTGGCTTCTAGACCTATAACTAGACTTAAGTCTCAGCAAACCTCAAAAGTTGAAGTACAAAGTGTGACCCAGGAGGCGGTACACTACACTCCGAAAGAACTGCTTGACTTTTCTAATATATACAAACAGAAACCTGGGGAATATGTGTGGGAATGGCTATTAAAGGTTGGGATAATGGAGCAAGGAACCTAAAGATAGCTCACTCTGAGTTTATTGATATGGGTCCACTAAGCACAGATTCCTCATACAGTATTTCAGCTCGAAAAGTTAGGAAAGGATCTAATAGTTTATTTGGTTGGGCTGCTGAAGCATGGATTATGAGATGGCCTACATTAAATCAAGTTGAAGTACGAGACCTGTCTTGGTATATGGTAGAAGAAGGTATCCAAAGGCTTAGGGAGATTGGCCTGCTAGAGTGGATTTATCAGGATAGACAAACAGACTCACACATAAAGTGCCCAGAGGACACACCTTTTACTGCAACAGTGAGGAACAAATTTGTGAAGGGAGCTCCAGGATCCTTGAAGACTGGTAGTAGGGGTTAAGTGTCTGCACTCAATCAACAGACAAGGTGGATGTGGTTACAGTAATGGACAGCGAAGTCAAAGCAGTTATCAGAATACTCTGACTTGTAAGGACTTATACCATTGGCTACTTAGTTGTGGTGTCCCTAGGAGTGAAATAGATAGGAAATCTACTAAATATTTACTTAACTTATACAAACGGATGAATTCTAGGTCAGGTGAACTGCAGCCTAACTCGAATCGCCAGAATAGAGAGTCACAGTCCCATCAAGTCCCAGATTTGAGCAAGTTTAAAAACCCACAACCTCTTGAATGAAGGGTAGGTCAGGTCCCCTTGAGGAAGGACTCCAACACACTGCCAAAAATTTTTACTGTTAATCTTTCTCCCAGCCTTCCCCAAAGAGATCTATGGTCTTTTATGAGAGTGACTGCTCACTGGGGAAAAGGAAACAATCAGACTTTTTGGGGATTCCTGGATACTGGCTCTGAACTGACACTAATTCCAAGAGACCCAAAATGTCACTGTGGCCCACCAGTCAGAGTAGGGGCATATGGAGGTCAGGTAATAACCTGACAAGTGTTGGCTCTTGTCCATCTGACAGTAGGTCCAGGGGTCCCCAAACCCATCCTGTAGTGATTTCCCCCTTTCCAGAATACATAATTGCAATAGATGTACACAGCAACCAGCAGAACCCCTGCATTGGATCTCTGACAAATAGAGTAAGGGCTATTATGGTAGGACAAGCCAAGTGGAAGCCATTAGAACTGCTCCTACCTAGGAAAAAAGTAAACCAAAAACAATACCACATTCCTGGAGGGATTGCAGAGATTACTGCCACCATCAAGGACTTGAAGGATGCAGGGGTGGTGATTTCCACCACATCCTCCATTCAACTCGCCTATTTGGCCTCTGAAAAAAAACAGATAGATCTTGGAGAACAACAGTAGATTATCGGAAACTGTACCATGTGGTGACTCCAATTGCAATTGCTTTTCCAAATGTAGTTTCATTGCTTGGGCAAATTACTACATCTCCTGGTGCCTGGTATACAGCTATTGATCTGGCTAATTCCTTTTACTCCATACCTGTTTCAAAGGGCCATCAAAAGTAGCTCGCCTTCAGCTGGCAAGGCCAGCAATACACCCTCACCTTCCTACTTCAGAGCTACATCAACTCTCCAGCCCTATGTCATAATTTAGTCTACAGGGACCTTGATCACCTTTCCCTTCCACAAGATGTCAAGGTGGTCTATTACACTGATGACATTATGCTGCTTGAACATAGTAAGGAAGAAATGTCAATGACTCTGGACTTATTGGTAAAACATTTGCATGCTAGAGTGTGGGAAATTAATCACACAAATTCACGCACCTTCCACCTCAGTGAAATTTCTAGGGGTCCAGTGGTGTGGGGCATGTTGAGACATTCCTTCTAAAGTGAAGGATAACTTATTGCATCTGGCTACTCCCACAACTAAAAAGGAGGCACAATACCTAGTGGGCCTTTTTGGATTTTGGAGACAACATGTTCCTCATTTGGGAATGCTAATCCAGCCTATTTATTAAATGACTCAAAAAGCTGCTAGTTTTGAGTGGGGCTCAAAACAAGAGAAGGCTATGCAACAGATTCAGGCTTCTGTGCAAGCTGTTCTGCCACTTGGGCCATACAATCCAGCTGATCCAATGGTGCTTGAAATGTCAGTGGCAGATAGAGACGCTCTTTGTAGTCTTTGGCAGGCCCCTTTTGGTGAATCATAGTGCAGACCCTTAAGATTTTGGAGCTAAGCCCTGCCATCCTCTGCAGATAACTATTCTTCTTTTGAGAAACAGGTTTTGACTTGTTCCTGGGCCTTAGTAGAGACTGAACTCTTAACCATGGGCTACCAAGTCACTTTGCAGCCTGAGCTGCCCATCACGAACTAGATGTTGTCTGACCCACAGAGTCATAAAGTTGGACGTGCACAGCAGCACTCCATCATTAAATGGAAGTGGTATATATGAGATTGGGCCCAAGCAGGACCTGAAGGCACAAGTAAGTTGCATGAGGAAGTGGCCCAAAAGCCCATGGTCTCCACTACTGTCATATTACCTACCATCTCCCTGTCTGCACCTATAGCTTCATAGGGAGTTCCTTATGATCAAGTGACAGAAGAAGAGAAAACTCATGCCTGGTTTATAGATTGTTCTGCGCATATGCAGGCACCACTTGAAAGAGGACAGCAGCAGCACTACAGCCCCTTTCTGGGAACTCCATGAAGGACAGTGGTGAAGGGAAATCCTCCCAATGGGCAGAACTTCAAGCAATGCACCTGGTTGTTCACTTTGCTTGGAAGGAGAAATGGCCAGATATAAGATTGTATACTGGTTCATGGGCTGGTTTGGCTGGATGGTCAGGGACTTGAAAAGAGCATGACTGGAAAATTGGAGACAAGGAGATATGGGGAAGGGGTAAATGGATAGACCTTTCTGAATGGGCCAAAGGAGTGAAGATATTGATGTCTCACGTGAATACTCACCAAAAGGTGACCTCAGTAGAGGATGATTTTAACAATCAAGTGGATGGAATGACATGTTCTGTGGAAACCAGTCATCCTCTTTTCCCAGCTACTTCTATCATTGCTCAATGGGCTTATGAACAAAATGGCCATGGTGGCAGGGATGAAGGTTCTGCATGGGCCCAGCAATATGGACTTCCACTCACCAAGGCTGGCTTGGCTACAGCCACTGCTGAATGCCAAATCTGCCATCCGCAGAGACCAATGCTGAGTCCCCAATATGGCACCATCCCTCGAGGTGACCAGCTAGCAACCTGGTGGCAAGTTGATTACACTGGACCACGTCAATCATAGAAAGGGCAGCCTTTTATCCTTACTGGAATAGACACTTACTCTGGATATGGATTTGCTTTTCCCACATGCAATCCTTCTGCCAAAACTACCATCTGTGGACTTACAGAATGCCTTATCCACAGTTATGGTATCCCACACAGCATTGCCTCAGATCAAGGGAGTCACTTCACAGAAAATGAAGTGCGACAATGGGCCCATGCTCATGGAATTCACTGGTCTTACCATATTCCCCATCATCCTGAAACAGCTGGCTTGATAGAACAATGGAATGGCCTTCTAAAGACACAATTATTGTGCCAGCTAGGTGGTACTACCTTGCAGGGCTGGGGCAATGTTCTTCAGGCGGTTGTGTATGCTCTAAACCAGCATCCAATATATGGTGCTGTTTCTCCCATCATCAGTATTCTTGGGTCCAGGGATCAAGGGGTGGAAATGGGAGCGACACCACTCACTATTACCCCCTGTGACCCCACTCGCATGATCTTTGCATCCTGTCTCCGCAAACTTATGCTCTGCAAGTCTAGATGTTTTAGTTCCAAAGTGAGGAATTCTCTAACCTGGAAACACATCACTGATTCCATTGATCTGGAAGCTAAGAATGCCATCTGGTCACTTTAGGTTCCTTATGCCTCTGGAGCAACAGGCAAAGAAGGGAGTTACCATACCGGCTGGTATGATGGATCCGGATTACCAACAAGAAATCGGATTGATATTACATAATGGATGTAAAGAACAGTATGTCTGGAAGGCAGGAGATCCCTTAGGGTGTCTCTTAGTACAACCATGCCGTGTTATTAAATTTAATGGAAAACTACAACAGCTCAATTCCAACACGACTACTAATAACCCCAACCCTTTAGGGATGAAGGTTTGGGTCACCCCACCAGGCAAAGAACCATGACCAGCTGAGGTGCTTGCTGAGGGCAAAGGGAATACTGATTGGGTAGTGGAAGAGGGTAGTTCTAAATACCAGTTATGGCCACATGACCAGTTGTTGAACACAACAATCCTGAAACTCTAAAACATCAAATGAAGAGATAAAGAACTCAGCCAAGTACCAAATGGAGTGAAAAAACTGACAGAGAACGGAGAGCGAGGAGAGATTCATGCAGAGGTCCACTACCAGCTAACGCAGTGCAGATCCGCCATCTTGGACTCCTATCGGAGACCCACAAACAGGGGGTACGAGAAAGCAGCCTCACGGAGTGTCCAGTGGGAGACAAAACAAGCGGTAATTTGTGATATACGCTTTCCCAACCCCCACCCTTCTTCACCCCAGCTCGGCCTCCTCTGCTTCCTGCGGCTACAATCTCTTGACCGGGAAACACCGGCTGCTTGGATTCCACACACCCGAATGGGTGGCTCTCTGAGTGCCATTTGTAGGCTGCTGGTGTTGCTTTTTTCTGCTTCTTTTGATTTCTTCCTTGCCTCTTGCCACCTCCCACTACTTTTGCTCGAGTACCTGGCTCCATGCGCCATCTTTGCTTCTTCCTGAGGGGCTGCAGAGCTCCACTAATTTGTGATATACACTTTCCCACTCCCTACCTTTCTTCACCCACACTCGGTCCCCTCTGCTTCCCGTGGACACAGTCTCTTGTCCAGAAACACCAACCTGCACTAGCTGGCTCTCTGAGTGCCATTTGTTAGCTGCTAATGTTGCTTTTTTTTCTGCTTCTTTTGATTTCTTCCTTGCCTCTCGCCACCTCCCCCTACTTTCCCTTGAGTATCTGGCTCCGTGCACCATCTTTGCTTCTTCCTGAGGGGCTGCTGAGCTCTGTTCAAGTGTGGAGCTGCTTCCCAGTCTGGGCTGCCATGCTGGTGGAATCACAGGGCTTTTCTTCCTTTGTTTCTTTTGAATTGTTTCTTTGTTTTCTTTTCTTTTTGTTGAGTTGGAAGCCCTACCCAGCCAGGCAGAGCTGGGTGGCAAGGAGACACCCCCTCCGCTTGCACAGACTTGCAGAGGGATCCCTGAGGGCATTTCTTTTGTCGTTGGTAGTTTTTTTTTTTTTCCTCTCTTTTTTGGGGTCCTTTCTTCTTTTTTTTTTTTTTATTTGTTTTGTTTTATTTTCCCTCTTTTTTCCTTTCTTCATTGCACACTTTCTCACCTCTATATCTTCCTTCTCTTTCTGTTCCCGGAATACCTGGTGTCGTATACCTCTACACCTTCTAGCCAGGCTGTACTGCAACACCTGAGAGTGACTTCTCCAGACCTCATAGTTGCACTGGTGGGGCCTCGGGGAACCTGGCAGTTCTTTAACCTTCCTGATTTTTATTTATTCATTCTTTTCTTTTCTTCCTCCTCCCCTTTCTGTTTTTCTCCATTTCATAGTCTCTCATCTCTCCACTCCAACGGCAAGCTTTTATTCATTCTTTTCTTTTCTTCCTCCTCCCCTTTCTGTTTTTCTCCATTTCATAGTCTCTCATCTCTCCACTCCAACGGCAAGCTCCCCTAGGATTATTTTTTGTTTGTTTGTATGTTTTGGCTCCTGTTCCTCTCTCCTGTCTCCCACAGCTATCTTAGCTCCACACATAACAATCTCCCCACTGCATCCTGCCTACCTGCACCATGCGCTTCACATCACACCACCAAGCAGCACAGGCACGGCCTACTGGAAGCTGCCCTGCACTGATTACCGACCTGCTCTGGTGGCTGTAGTAAGTGCCACAAACAACCCATTCCAGTAACTCCTCTTCAGCTAGACCTGCCCAGCCATGCCATATATGAGTGACTGACCCTGCTGACTGCAAAAGGAGGTGAAAAGTATTGTGCCCACAGATGAGCAAACAACAAAGAACACACTGTCCGCCTGCTCAGACATAGTCAAATTTAAAAAAGAAAAAGGATAAAACAAACAAATCTACAGTCAATAAATGAGAAAAATAACTATTGAATGCACTGAAGACAGCAAACAATATCAAAACATTTACAAAAACAGGACAGGATGGTTCCAGTAGGTATCCAAAATGAAACACCAGATGACTCACCTGTGGAAGAAAATACACTAGAATTACCTGATAGGGAATTCAAATCTCTAATACTCAGAATTCTCCAAGAACTGAGGCAAAAAGCTGACAAACATCAAGAAAAAATAGACAAATTCATGGAAAATACAGACAAAAAATTAGAATAATTCAGGAAGATGATGCAGGAACAAAATTCCAAAATAAATTCACAACTAGAAATTATACAAAGACAACAATTAGGAATCCAAAAGATAAACAACAAGATTTCAGAAAGGGACAGTGTCATAGAAGCGCTGAGAAGCAGATTTGAAACGGTGGAAGATAGAATCAGAGGAATTGAAGACAAAAACTTGGATACAACTTTGTTTGAGGGAAACTCAGAAAAAAGAACAAAGAAAAATGAAGAGACGCTGAGAGTTATGTGGGAAACAATCAACAGCAAAAATTCACGAGTGATTGGAATTCCAGAACAGGGGGAGAAAACAGAAAACA
>NW_004443991.1:4215403-4231050 GCF_000243295.1 Trichechus manatus latirostris | reverse complement strand
ACCATTGTCATAGGGCAACATGTGTACTAACTGTTAAATGAGAAACTATTTTGTTCTGTAAGCCTTCATCTTAAGTGAGAATACCAGCACAACTGGAAGAGTGTAGTCAATGTCACTGAACTGTGCATGTAGAAATTTTTGAAATGGTGTATCTTTGGCTATGTGTATTTTCACCAAAGGAAAAAAAAAGGTTGAGAAGTTAGAAGGTTGATATGTTGTGGGGTTGTTAACCAGTGTCATAAAACAACTTGTGTACTACTATTTCATGAGAAACTATTTGTTGTAAGCCTTCACCTGAAGTACTATAAATAAATAAATAAATAAATAAAAACATAGGATGTAAACGGGGCTAGTGTGTTTTTGGTTGTACACATGTTAGTTGTATCATGTTAGATGCAAGTATGACTTTATAATTGTCTTTATTCAGAGATTATGTGTGGTTTAAGGAGATGTGTTCGTGTGTCAGGTTGACAAGGGGTGGACAGCGATGGTTAAGATTGTGTGTCAACTTTGCTAGGCCGTGAGTCTCAGTGTTTATATTTGATCACTCCCATGATGGGATCTGCTGTGAGTAGCCAATCAGTTGAAAGGAAGTTTCCTTGGTGGTGTGGCCTGCATCTAAATATAAACAGACATTCTGGCTTTTTGCTAACTTTGAATCCTGTGGCTGCCCCCTGTTCATCCGACCTCCAGTTCAAGGGACTTAAGCTATCAGCTTATCTGCCGATCTTGGAATTCACTGATCTTCACAGCCTGTGATCCGAGCCCTGCCCTCCGACCTACCAATCTTGGGTTCCCCAGCCCCTGAGGCTATGTGAATCTGGACAAATCTCTATCCTAACCCATGGAATTGGGATGTTCTAGACTCTAGAATCTTGTGAGCCATTTTTTTGATATAAATCTCTCTATATATATTTATACCCTTTACTTGTTTTGCTTCTCTAGAGAACCCAGCCTAAGACATTACTTGATAAACACTTCTTATTGATTGTAAAATTTACAGATACTTGTTTCAAATTTCATCATAGACTAAGGGGAAATTATACTGTACAAGCAACAGAACATATTTCTTAATTTAGGGGTACTTTATTCCTAAATAGCCACAATTGAATGCAGGTTTTAACTATGGCGAAATATACATCAGATGTGTTTATGAAAGTGTCATGGTTTTATTATCAGTAAGAATACATCATGATCCCTCTCTCTTTCTTATCTTTGTCATCTTTCTTTCTCCAAAATCACTCTTGTTATCTCAAACATAGAACCTAATATAGGTGAATGTTAGGATTCCAAGGACAGATATAGTGATCACAGTACATAATAAAACACTTTCCAAGTTCTATCAACAACAAGTTGAACTGTCATCCATTCCCTTCAAATATCCATTGTTCCGACCCTCAAAACTCACCTTCATCCAATTCAAAACCTTGTTCATGGGTTGGAAATAACTGAGGAAAAGAACAGGAAGGAAAGAAGCCCATTGCCTTCAAGATGATTCCAACTCATAGGGACCATATAGCACAGAGTGGAACTGCGCCGTAGTGTTTCCAAGGATTGACTGGTGGATTCAAGCGGCTGACACTTTGTTTAGCAGCCTGAGATCTTAACCTGTATGCCACCAGGGCTCCAGGAAGGAAAGAAGTACTGAATAAATTTTGTGTCATTTTATGTTATCAGTAAGTTTTACTTGTATTAAGAGGAATTTGAAATTAAAATTTCTAAAAGTGAATGTATGACACTGTGTCTTATGTTTTTTATATACAATATGACATGAGGACCAGCATAGTAATTCTAAAAACAATGCTGTCTTCCTAATTTTTTTTTTTTCATTTCACAGGTATAGTGAGCATGTTAACGTGTAACAATGAAGAAAAGACTGACCTATCTGTAGAAACTGAATTCAGACCTTTGTCCTTGGTAGGCACAATCCTCAACAGTAAAAATTCCCTTTGGGTTTGCAGCAATTGAAAAGGAAGGAAAGAAAATGCCTGTAAATGATGTTAATGGTTTCTTAATAACACGAACTTAGCTCAATATTCTTTGCTCACCTTAAATGGTTTTTTCAAAGTTTTCCTAGAATGTGAAACTTTCCTCAGTGTGATGATGATAATAATACCAACTATAACTCTCTTCCAGACAGAAACCTGATATGGCAGTTCTGGGCCCAGAATGAGTTACCTGATTTATAATATCTAATTTGTAGTGGATATACCAAAAAATCTCAGAATACAATAAAGGCACTTTTTCATATTTAAAAAATATATCAATTTTACTGAAAGGTTATAATAAGACTTTGGAAGTTTGATAGTAAAATTAATTCCCAGACTGTTGTTTTATACTCCTGACCTGCATGATTATGATTTTTTTATAGTACAGTTCTCAAAATTGCCGTTTCTTGTGTATTTATATTTACTGTGCTGGAGTGAATTCTCTCTTTCATCACTCACACACACATACACACACACACACATACACATACTTGCACACCCATATAAATCCACTACCACCATATCTAAGTTCATGATTTTACAAAAACAGATGATCGGAAAGAAGAAAAGTAATCAAATTGTGGTCTTATTAGCTTGCCCAAGTCCCCCAAGTACTATTATCGTGTGGTGACTGAAGTTACAGTATATTTATTACACTCTTTGTAATGTCTAAAATTTTAATTTTCCGCTATGAAGCATCTAAAGTCTGGCTAGGATCATAGGAAATGTGTTTCTAATTGCTTTTTCCATGCAAAAGAGATACAATAGATTACCAGCAACAGGACTATTAATCACCCATCTAAGTGCAGCTTCCCTTCTGCATACAATGTTTATAAGTGTTTATATACTCTTGCCTAATGCTAACAATCAATGTCTACTTGATGAACCAACCTATGTAAATGTCAAATGCCTGCAACTCACCAAGAGATTAAGTTTATTCTTGACTTCTGTTCCAGATTGTATTTGTGATTAAAAGAAAGAGAGAGAGAGAGATCTTTCTGAAGTTTCTATTAGGAAGGAGAAAATGGTCTAGCTGCATTTTTTCTTGTAGATAGTAGAAACCCTTTTATTACTGTCTATCTATATGCTTACATCAACTATAAAGCAAAATAAGAAAAGATGATTTCTCCTACAACTGTATTTGTGGAAGCCATCCCAATATACAGTTAGTTTCTCTGATTAAAAAAAAAAAATTGCCATCAAGTCGATGCCAACCCTTAGTGACCTTATAGGGTGGAGTAGAACTGCTCCATAACGTCTCCAAGGAGTGGCTGGTGCTGACCTTCTGGTTAGCAGCCGAGCTCTTAACCACTGCACCACCAGGGCTCCAGCTTCTGTGATACTGGCATTAAAAACAACATCCGGTTACTTTAGTAGTTTAATTGGGAACTTACGTATCTTGGAAGAGTTAATCTGAGGCCTTATCAATCTGCAAATATGATATGGGTTCGTTGGTTTTCTTTAGAAAGCTTCTGGGAATGTATATGTTTTTATTGTTGTAAAAATATAGGTAACACAATATTTTCCAATTCAACATTTTTCACTTGTAGAATTCAATGAAATCAATCATGTTGTGCAACCATCACCAACTTCCATTGCCATAATATCCATTCCCATAAGTGGAATACGTGTTTTTATTTAAACATATTTAGGAACGCATATTTTCATTAGAAATACCAATTTGCATTCTGGGAGTGATATCATTAACTACTGTACTAGCCAATCTACTATTTTATGTTTTTCATTTTGGTAGTGAACGTCATGCACAGTGTTGAAACCCAGGCAAAACATTATGAATTTTCCTTTTATTTATTTAGATATCACCCCAGGAGTAGAATTCAGAAGTTGCATTTTGCATTTGAAATTTTATCATTTATTCTTACCTTATTTTATAAAGTATAACAACTTGTATATACTTATAAACTAGAATGGACTTTTATACTTATTACATTCTTAAATTCCAATTATTTAGGAAGTAGAGTTAATTTTTAGCTCTAAATATTTATCTACAGGATTCAAACCAAAAGAACTCTAAAATCTATATTCACTCATTTAACAATTAGTAAGTATATGTTTTGTATATCATACCTCACCATATTCTATAAATTATAAAAAAATAAATTGTTAAGATCATTGATCTAAAAAATTTACATTTTTTTAGGGAACGAAGACACCCACAGGGAGTTTAACACCAATATCCAAATACTTTGTCAGTGGTCAATGAGGATGTACAGTAGGAGCTTGGAAAATTATTACTGGATAGTATAATCAGAACATGCAGTCTCTGGGAGTACAAATGGTTAAGCACTTGACTATGAACCAAAAAGTTGGGAATTCAAACTCACCCAGAGGAACCTCAGAAGACAGGTCACAACCTTGGAAACCCTATGGAGCAATTCTACTCTGCAAACATGGGGATTGCCAATTGTCAGAGTCAACTCGAGGTCAAATAACGACATAGTCAGAAGATAGCATCATACAGAAGTGGGGCATGAATTGGGTCAAGAAAGCAGTCAAGATTTGAATGAGAAAAAGAATAGATCAGGTTGTGAGGAAACTGTAAACAAAGTCTCGTGTAGGGAGATAAAGCCAAAAGAAAGACACACAGGGAGAGAGGGAGAAAGGGACAGAGAGAGAAAGGGAGAAGGAGAAGGAAGGATTTCTGTTAGAATAATACAAATAGCTGGAGATATTTGCAAAAGTAATCAGTGAGCAGATTGTATAGGTAGGGTATTGAATAGAAATACATTTTAAAATGATCTGTAGGCAGTGACTGGCCAGAAGCAGAATTTTACAAACATCTAAATGCAGTTGCTGTTATTGTTATTAGGTGCCATCGAGTCTGCTCTGACTCATAGTGACCCTATGCACAAACTGAACAAAACAACAAAACAGTGCCCAGTCCTTTGTCATCCTCCTGATCATTTCTATGCTTGAGACCATTCTTGCAGCTGCTGTGTCAATCCATCTCGTTGAAAGTCTTCCTCTTTTTTGCTGACCTTCTGATTTACCAAGCATGATGTCCTTCTCCAGGGACTGTTTCCTCCTGGAAACATATCCAAAGTACGTGAGAATAAGTCTCGCCAGCCTCTCTTCTAAGGAGTATTCTGGCTGTCTTCTTCCAAGACAGATTTATTCCTTCTTCTGGCAATCCATAGTATATTCGATATTCTTTGCCAACACCATAATTCAAAGGTGTCAACTATTTCTGGTCTTCTTTATTCATGGTCCAGCTTTCATATGCTATGAGGCTATTGAAAGCACCGTGGCTTGAGTCAGGCACTTCTTAGTACCATATTGACATTTTTGCTTTTTAACACTTTAAAGAGGTCTTTTGCTACAGATTTGTCCAATGCAATATGTCCTTTGATTTCTTGACTACTGCTTCCATGGGTGTTGATTGTGTATCCAATAAAATGAAATACTTAACAACTTCAGTCTTTTCTCCATTCATCATGATGTTGTTTATTGGTCCACTTGTGAGGATTTTTGTTTTCTTTATGTTAAGTTATAATCCATACTGAAAGCTGTAGTCTTTGATCTTCATCAGTAAGTGCTTCAAGTTCTCTTCACTTACAACAAGCAAGGTTGTGTCATCTGCATATTGCAGGCTGTTAATGACTCTTCCTCCAGTCCTGATGCCCCGTTCTTCTTGATATAGTCCAGCTTCTTGGATTATTTGCTCAGAATACAGACTGAATAAGTGTGGTGAAAGGATATAACCCTGACGCACAACTTTGCAGACTTTAAACCACAGTGTATCCCCTTATTCTGTTCCAATGACTGCCTCCTGGTCTATGTACAGGTTCCTCATGAGCACAATTAAGTGTTGTGGCATTCCTGTTCTTCACAGTGTTATCCATAATTTGTTATGATCTACACAGCTGAATGCCTTTGCATAGTCAATAAAACACAGGTAAATATCTTTCTGATATTTTCTGCTTTCAACCAAGATCCATATGACATCAGCAATGATATTGTTCTTTCCACAACCTCTTCCGTATCCATATTGAACTTCTAGCCGTTCCCTGTTGAGGTACTGCTGCAACCACTTTTGAATGATCTTCTGCAAAATTTTACTTGTGTGTAATATTAATGGCATTGTTTGATAATTTCTGCATTCTGTTGGATTCCCTTTATTTGCAATGGGGGCAAATATGAATCTCTTCCAGTCAGTTGGCCAGGAAGCTGTCTTCTAAATTTCTTGACATAGACAATTGAACACCTCCAGTGCTACATCCATATGTTGCAACATCTCAGTCCCCATGCATCTGTCAGTTTTTCGTACTGTATGGCTTCCATGTTGCTGTGATGCTGGAAGCTATGCCACGGGTATTTGAAATACCAACATGGTCACCATGGTGGGCTGGTTTCAGAGGAGCTTCCAGAGTAAGATAGACAAGGAAAAAGGAACTGGCAGTCTACTTCTGAAAAAACTGGCTACGAAAACCTTATGAATAGCAGCAGAACATTGTCTGGTATAGTGCCAGAAGATGAGCCCTTCAGGTTTGAAGGCATTCAAAATACAACAGAGGAAGAGCTGCCTCCTTGAAGAAGAGTCAACCTTAATGATGTGGACAGAGTAAATCTTTCAGGACCTTCATTTGCTGAGGTGTCACAACTCAAAATGAGAAGAAACAGCTGCAAACATTCATTAATAATCAGAACATGGAATGTACAACGTATGAATCTAGGAAAATTGGAAGTCTTCAAAAATGAAATGGAATGCAAAAACATGGATATCCTAGGCATTAGTGAGCTGAAATAGGCTGGTATTGGCCATTTTGAAATGGACTGTCATATGGCCTACTATGCCAGGAATGACAAATTGAAGAAGAATAACATCACATTCAAGGTCAAAAAGAACATTTCAGGATCTCCTGAAGTACAATGCTGTCAAAGATAGGATAATATCCATACTTCTACAAGGAAGACTACTTAATATGACTACTATTCAAATTTACACACCAACCACTAACGCCAAAGGTAAGGCAATTGAATATTTTTACCAACTTTTAAAGCCTGAAATTGATCAAACATGCAATCAAGATGCATTGATAATTACTGGTGACTGGAATGCAAAAGTTGGAAACAAAAAATAATGATCAGTAGTTGGAAAATATGGCCTTTGTAATAGAAATGATGCAAGAGGTCACAGGATAGAATTTTGCAAGACCAATGACTTCTTCATTGCAAATAACTTTTTCAATAACATAAATGGCATCTAGATCTGGCCAGGTGGAATACCCAGGAATCAAATAGACTAAATCTGTAGAAAAAGACAATGGAGAACATCAATATCATCAGTCAAAACAAGGCCAGGGGCCAACTGTGGAACAGACCATAAATTGCTCTTATGCAAATTCATGTTGAAGCTGAAGAAAATTAGGACAAGTCCATGAGAGCCAAAATACGACCTTGAGTATATCCCACCTGAATTTAAAGACCATCTCAGGAATAGATTTGATGCATTTAACACTAATGACTGAACACCAGGCAAGTTGTGGAATGACATCAAGGGAAACATACATGAAGAAAGCAAAGGGTTATTAAAAAGACAGGAAAGACCAAAATGATGTCAGGACAGGCTATAAAATTTGCTCTTGAAAGTCAAGTAGCTAAAGTGAATAGAAGAAATGATGAAACAAAAGAGCTGAACAGAAGATTTCAAAGGGTAGCCTGAGAAGACAAAATAAATTATTATAATGAAACGTGCAAAGACCTGGAGATAGAAAACCAAAAGGGAAGAACATGTTCGGCATTTCTCAAGCTGAAAGAACTAAAGAAAAAATTCAAGCCTCAAGTTGCAATATTGTAGGATTCTATGGGGAAAATACTCAAGGACAGAGGAAGCATCAAGGGAAGATGGAAGAAATACACAAAGTCACTGTACCAAAAAGAACTGGTCGACTTTCAACCATTTCAGGAAGTAACAGATGATCAAGAACCAATGGTACTGAAGGAAGAAGTCCAAGCCACACTTAAGGGAATGGCAAAAAACAAGTTTCCAGGAGTTAATGGAATACAATTGAGATGTTTCAACAAACGCATTTCAGGAGGTTAAAAAAAAAGAGTCATGCTGCCAGGAGAAGGTTAGACTATTATCACAACAGCGCTGTTAAACTAGCTCTGTGCCAGACCACAGGAGGGACATTGAGGACTGGAGAATTCTGTTCTGCTTTTGTTATCCCTGAACAAAATTAAAAACTAAGTAAGCATTGTAAAGAGGGAGATTACACTAACTAGGACTTGGGAAGATGCCTAGTACTTGAGGAGGACTTCTATAGATCTCTGGACTTCCACATCCTTAGGATTTCTTCAAAATTTTAATGGCTTTTTCTCATACCTAAAGCCTGTTTCTGATACACCCAATTTGTTGTGTTTGTTGTTTTCAGGACTTAGTGTCATTCAAAGTAAACAAGTTGGCTTTGAGTCGACTCCAACTCCTTGGTGACCCCGTGAGTGTCAGAGTAGAACTATGCTCCGTAGGGTTTTCAATGGCTGATTTTTCAGAAGTAGATCACCAGGCCTTTCTTTCGAGGCATCCCTGGGTGGACTCGAACTGCCAATTTTTCTGTTAGCTGCGAAGCACATTAACCATCCTCATGATATATGGTGTCCCCAAAATGGAAGCAAGACAAATAGAATGAGATAAAAAATGTGATATTTCTCTTATGTTGTTGTTGTTGTGTGCTGTTAAGTAGATTCAGAGTCATAGCAATCCTGTACGACAGAGTAGAACTACCCAATAGGGTTTCCTAGGCTGTAATCTTTAGGGAGCAGACCTCTAGGTCTTTCCTCTTATATCCTTTACCAATTCCATATTGTTTCCTTTCCTTCTTCTTACTGTCTACCCTCATGTCTTCTTCTCCATTCCTCCCTTTATCATCAATCCTTTTGTCTGCCTTCTTTTTACTGTTATGGAATTGCAGTAATAGGTATAACCAACATATACAACAAGAACAAAAATAAAGTAGTGAGCCCCTTACGTCTAGAAACTTAGGACCACTTATGTGGGATATACGGATTCTTAAGGGTAAATAGACTTTGTCAGAGCACTCATAATAATAATTACAAAAGCTAAATAATGGAATTTTGTTCATAAAAAGTTTCACTTTCTCTCTTGCCATCTCTTCATGTGTAGGCCATTCCTATCATGGTAAATAAGCATGTAGCCTAGATACTAGTGGCAGAGGCTTGGATTATCATCAGATGCAGAGGCACCATCAGGGGAATTCCCTTAACAGCATCTTGCCATAGAGCAGGTAGGTGAAGTTCTTGTGACACATATATTTTGGTATCTTCACCTCACTATTCACATATCATAAGACTATGGGGTTACGGAAGGGAGCAAAACTTGAGCAGAGTAGTCATCCTACTTCTTGTACTTCCTACCCACATCCAGTGACCACGCACTTCCAGTGAGTTTGATAAATCCCCATAGAGGATAATAACAAACCACACATCACTACAAGTTACATATGTTTAATTTGTATCTCTATTTATACATATATTTTGATTTTTTTTTCAGTGATAACACATCAAAGGGCTTCATATTTTGGGTGTGTTTCCTGAGATTCCTGTGTTTCCTAGATTCATCGGATAACACAATAGCATAGACCATTAATTACATATATTATAAGCACCAGACACAATTCAAACTTTAGGGAGGAAAAATCTGGTCCCACTTTGAAGACAGACTCCAAAATTCATCTTCCCATGCAAAATTCAGAATGTTTGGCACAATTTTTAAAAAGTAGCACATCTACCAGCAGGAGGTTGTACACTCTGACTGAGCAAAATCTTCGGAGCTTTTCAGCAAGGCAGTCTTCTTCAGTCTTTTTACATCTGTTCAGCATTGTTGCCAGGTATGTAGACTTTCTGATGGTTAATTAAAGTTAATTAAGCTAATTACGCCTAGTATGTATTATATTTATAATATTTTAACAGTAGAGTTTAGCACAGTTCTGCTGGTATTTCTTCTTCAAAAATATTTACAATTTCCATTTTGGTGAGCTATGTGAGCATTAAAATCAGATTTCAGCTCCCTAATTAAAGTGTGAGGGCATTGTCACAGAAAGCTCTTGTTGTTCAAATGAAATATAAAACGTGCAGGAGGATATAAACGTGTCCCAAGCTCTCAGAGGCAATTAGGCCCATTAGTTGCAGTTCTCCTTTAAGAGGGAGAGGATAATCTAATTGAATGGCCATATGCACTATTTTATCAGGCCGATGCTTTGCATTCTAGCATAGTTGGCATTTATGAAAGGAGCCCTTTCCTTAGAGAATCTTTAAAATGTTCAAAATAGACAATTTATCATAGTGATCTGCCACTTTCTAATTTTTTATGTTGTACAAAGATTTAAAGTAAGGTGACTGCTATCTAAGCACCAGGCAATTTTTATAAGCATAGATTTCTATCACGTATTCCAACGTGCTGCAACTGACCTGCATGCACAAAGGGAGATTATCATTAGCATGAAAACAATCATTCATCAGTAAACAAAACTTTGGAGTAGGATGTAACAAACCTTTGGTAAGGCCCATCAAACGGCAGGTCAAGAGGCTGATTCTGATAGAGAGGATTTATAAATCTTAAAAGGGCTATGAAAGTTGGAGGACCCATAGGGAAATGCAGTTATTTTAATTTATTTGGTATATTTTAAGTTTGTTTTGGCACCACTAGTGAAGTGCTTTTTCAATTAATTTACAGGGTCTGTCAAGGATTGATAATAGTTTCCAATATTGCAATATGATATCATAATATAGTATGCACAATAGACCTTTTAATAAATCAGACAGTGGCCTTGCATCTCTTTGAACTATTGCCTGATTTTTAACTAATAGTATTTGGCCTACAAAATTCTTGCTATGCTGGGAGGAAAAAAATGAGTCATAAACTATGTTTATATACATATTTGGAAAATAGTCAAGATTAAAGAAAAATGTTATGTTTCTGATAAATAATTCCTTTCACTCTAAACTTTCATAAGTAGTATATTTTTTAAAACACTTCATAATAATGTTTTTTTTTTTTTTTCTTACAACTTAACATGTAATTCTAAGAGCCTAGAGACACTGATGCAGTAAATACTTTCTTAGTGAGTAATGATCTTTAGTTCAGGGTTTCATTAAACAGGTTTCCAGAGAGTTTTTAAATAGCCTGAAATCTGCATTTTCAGTTTTCTTCTCAGTATCTCTTACCTGCCTGGATATTAGGATAATAGAACATGACTCTTATTAAAATGTCTTTATGAAGAATACATCCAAAGTTCTCCACAACACAAACCCTGGAAAAAAGCAAAAATGAAGACAAAAGAGAACTATGGTATTCTGAATAAATAATATCCATTCTGCTTATGTCCACTTGCTAATTTTATAATTTATTTGTTCATCCCATTCATCATTGTATGTACTCAAAAAGTCATTGTTTGTTGATTGATGGAAGCCATAAGAAATATTACTTGAAAGAGAAATCAGATATTGCCTTGGGATCTATTGGGTAGATAATACTTTTCTGAGAAGTTTAAGGAAAATGGAGCAGTCAATTATTGAGATTAATTCTTCTTCTTGGCCTGGAAATTACAAAATCTACTTAATAGAATTCAGTTAACTTTCTTGATAATAATAAAAATAACAATAATATATTACTCAGGTAGTGAGAAATAAATTAGTTGTAAGATAATAATAATAATATATTTGTAACAGCTATCATCTATTAAGAGATGACTCTGTGTAGACTCTGTGCAAACTACTTTCATATATTATCAAGTTTGTTATGTACAATAACCATTAGAGACAGGAAAAAGTTTTTTCACTTAATGTTAATAAACCTGAGGGTCAGGACTTATACCAGGTCAGGCTTATGAAAAAAGCTCATGGTCTTAATGAACACATAAAATAATTGCCCAATGCCTGGTACATTTATGTTCATTTTTGCTATTTTTATAATTTGCCTTTTTTACTACAGATAATATATAGTCATTTAAAAAACCCATATGAGTGATGATTCAGGGTTCCCTATCTTTAGTTCTTGAAGCAAAACTTTGTGTTTTGTCACATTTTTTTTTGTTTGTTTGAGGTCCCTAATATCCATCCATTTATTTACTTATTTATTTATATACCCTGTAAATGCTTTATTTAACAGATCATTCCCATGGACCAAGTGGTCAACTCAAACATCCAAGTCCCAGCAGCAACCTCAGCACAGCCTCCAAGTGTCCCGCTCTGACTTCAACAGAGTATGTTGCCCTTGCACATGGGGCTTCTTATGTTGTGGATGACAGAGTGGCTGGCATTATCCATGAACTCTATGCATACTTGTGTGCACTGTCTTGTGAGCTGGTCTTGCCTAGCACCTTGGTGTCCGTGATAGCGGTGGGGGGTAAAGGGAGTGGGGATTATTCATCCTAATAATGTTAGATTACCTCTTGGAGAACTACAATTACACCTCCCCCACTGACATTTCCTGATGACAGTTATCTTCCCTCCAGAGCTTTCTCTCTCTGTGTCTTTTCGGAGAAGTGATCTTAACTTGGCCAGTTAGACTTTCTCTCTGAGACTTTGAATCTTGAGCTGAGGGAAAAAAGTAGGGAATAAATGGTTGTTATCCATTTATTTTCTATTAGCAAACTTGCGTTTTCACTACCAAGAATTTCAGGAATAGCCTGGATCTATGAGTCGGAATAGACTAGACAGCACACAACAATTGTAAACAGACAAAGAAAAATGATAACAGGAGAGAAGAAGAAGAATAAAACAAAGAAGAAGAAGGGGAAGAAGAAAAAGAGAGACAGAGAGAGAAAATGAGAGCAACAAAAAGAGCTTCAGGCTCTGACTGACTAAAATTAAATGATCATTTTACTTGTATTAACTATGTATCTTCTCTATTCCAGTTAAGGCATTCATACAGGCCCTTCTTGAACTTTCTAATGCATTTTAATTGTTTACTATTAGTTTATTAATGGTGTTATTTTAGCTGGCAAGATGTTATATCTTCCAATAATACATATGAATTAATGGGCGACTGATACAGCATTTATTTCCTCATAAATTAGCCCATATTGCATTTTGATATCATTTCTATTGCCAGAGATACCACAGTAGCAAAAGTAAGCAGAGTAGAAGAAATACATGAGAATCTGAATCACTACTGTTAGGATACAGCAAATGTATTTCTGGAATCTAAATGTGAGCTCGGGATTATTTTCACTATAGCCACAATATTAGAAGTGGTATTACAAACCTGTTGTCATTGAGTCGATTCTGACTCATAGTGACCCTGTGATTTTTTCTCACCTAAACATCTTTTTTATTTTACTGTACTTCAGTACATAATAATACATAGATTTTGGAGTCTGACCTAACAACTATATGGCATTTAATTTATGTAAAAATGTTTTCAGTCTTAACCAACTTACAAATGAACTTTTGAGAAAAAAATGTATAAATACAAGGTTTCTGTATTTTGTATCACTCAAAATGAAAAATCTTTGAAATAATAGTTTTGCAAAGGCAATAATTTACTTATTCTGTAGAAATTTTCTTTCTGTATAAGTGATTTGGGGAGAGTGACTTTTTCTAGATTAGTTACTGGAAATTTCAAGAGATACCATTTTTGTGATAGACATAGTGCTTATTTTAATTGACTCTATGCTAGTCAAATAGCCGAAGACCATCACAAAGCATTTTTTTTTCAACATAGTGGAAATACATAGTTGACTTAGTTGTCACTTAAATGTTAACCCTGACACTCGTTTACCACAACCTAACCACTGTAACTATTTAGAAACAAGTATTAAAGGAAGCCATAAATAAGTTAACCTCTGTTTTTTTATGAAACAATCATTTTCCTTCTTTTGTTGTCTAACAGAGTCAAGTACTTATAGAGCAATTCAGGCCTTATGTAAGTCATGTGTCTGTCTCTATATCAGGCAGAATCCCACATCCAACTAGATATTAAATATTTATTTCCTTAACATTTTGACAGAGAGTAATAATGGTATTGTTTTATGGTTCAGCTTTCATTTGTAGAATTTCTGAAATCCTGGATGAGCTCAATCCCTACTAGTAGAAGACATCATCAGGGTTGTCTCACCTGTGCATCCAAATAGTCATTACTGTCATGCTTGTCCATTTTGAAGAATCTATCAGTTCCTACATTTCTATACTAGGCATTTTGAGTGAATTTACTCATGCAGTTTCCTCTGGTAATATCTTTGGCTGCTGTTATGAATCATTTCACAATGTGATCTATTGGTAAATGGTATAGAAGAGAAGGTTGAGACGTTGAGTTTCCCAGTGATTTCAATTGTGTCACACTTTCGACGTAAGACAAGAGTCAAGTGCTGTTTGCATTCTTAGATTTTAGTGTGTTAGAGAGATCTGGGCATTTTTCAAAAAGCTCTACACAATTTCTGAGAAAAAGAGGACAACATAGATGAAACATACACTGCTGGAACTTTCATACATTGCTGATGAGAAAGTAAAGTGATACAGATTTGGAGAACTGTCTGGCAATCTCTTGCCTATCTTGTGACACAGTAATTCCACTCTTCAGTGCTTAACCAAGAAGTGGAAAAAATGTGTCCACAAAAGACTTGTAAAAGAATGCTCACAGCAGCCCTACTTATGATAGCCCAAAACTAGAAACAATCCAAAGGCCAATTAAAAGGAGATTAGATAAACAAATTGTGATATATTCATACAATTACTGATACTCAGCAATAAAGAGGAATGATCGACAGACAGCAAAGAATAAGAATGAATCTCAAAAGCATTATGTTGAAAGATATAAGTTAGACACAAAAGAGTACAAAATGTGTAGTTCTTCTTATGTGAAATAATGATTGCCTCTGAGGAGAGGGAAATTGACAGAGAAGGACACAAACAAAGTTTTTGGAGTGATAGGAATATTCCATATCTTGCATTGAGTGGTGGTTATATTGTACAATTATAAAAATCTCATTCAAATGAATACATAAGTTCTGTACATTTTATTGTATAAATATCATACCTGAATAAACAAACATACACACATAAACACTTTGCTGGGATTCAAATTAAACTCTCCCCAGTCCAACACACCACAAGACCACCATGATTTGCTTTTGGACCAAATGCATCCATTTTTATTCTCTCTTCCTTTTGATTTAGTCTCCTCAATGACCACTCAACAATGCCAGTTCTTCAGGGCTTCAGTGATTTTTATAAATTATTAATGGACATCCACAATCCCTATGGGACTCTGGCTATTCATTAGCTCATTTTTTATCATATATTTGGAGTATTACCCATCTAATACATAGCAATTCAATTTAGCCAGCAGGCACTGAGCTCCTTCATTTTTAAGAAATACTTCACAAGTAATGAAAAAGTCAGTCAGAGTTCTTTTTTTTTGTTTTTAATTAAATGTGCAAATTTTCCCTATGCCAGGAAAAAAAGACTTTAGTGCTAAGTACAGATATCAGCTTCATTCACAGTCCATGCTGCCATACAATTGGACCTCCGTATTCTGTACTAATTGAGCTCAAGTCAGATCATCAGGATGACCTGAAGATAACAACCTGTGATCACTGCCCATCACAGACGAAATATCTTTGTTTGTAATCTTGTTGCAGTTTATGTATATACATACATACATATATATATATATATATA
>NW_004443991.1:4192049-4215303 GCF_000243295.1 Trichechus manatus latirostris | reverse complement strand
TGATGCCATAAAGGTTAAGTGCTTGGCTGCTGAGAGGTGGGCAGTTTGAATCTAACAACCCCTCCACAGAAGAAAAGCCTAGCAATATGTTCCTGCAAAGATTACAGCCTAAGAAACCCTATGGGGCAGTTCTACTCTGTCATATAGGATAACTATGAGCCGGAATTGACTCAATGGCACATAACAAGAAGAAGAAGAAGATGTAAACTCTAATTATTTCAGGAATAAGTCAGAGTTTAAATTAAAAATATATAATAAGAAATCATATATCCAAAATAATTTTTGTAAATATCAACATTTGTATTTTGAAGAGAAACATTTGTAGAATCATCAGTTTATTTTCTTATTTCACTAAAACAAAAAGACAAAATAAAACATTGTGGTGATTCTCTCTGCCAAAATTCCTAATATATATCTCCCATTACTAAAAATACAGCATTTATTGTTCTGTGGCCTCTCTAATTTGAAATCTAAATATAAGATTTTTTCTGAATTATCATTTAGTATAACCCATGTCTCACTTTAAGAAGCATTAAACTGTATCTAAATTTACTGGGGCGGGGGGAGGGTTGTAAAATATTTGTATAAGAATAGCTTTCTTAGAAATTTTTTATACAAGAATTAGATTCTCAGAACCATAAGAAGTAAATTATCCTTGCAGTTAAAAATTTAAAACCAAAATTATAGCAAATTTTCTATTTTTCTTAAGCAGTATACAGAAATAATATTATGGATAGTTCTCTCTTTGGCCTTTCTTGTCCTGGAATAAACATGTTTCAGTTTGTTGCTGAGATGCCTTCCTCCATTCAGAGTCTGTGCTTCACATCCACATACCACAGGGGTCAAGGTAACTCACCAGCACGTTTGTGCTATGCTGAAAGAGATTGGCCAAAGGAAGGAGGTCTTGGTGGTTTCTTTAACCAAGCAACTTACTAATACTTAATATCTATTTTCCATTAGGTTCAAAATTGTCACGTCAATAGATACAAGAATAGATTCCTTTTCCTTCCCTCCTTCAATTATTTAACCTTATGAAAGGTAATAGAAAAATCACTGCATATTTTTCTGATGGAGATGCATACTACTTTAACTCAACATAAATCTAATCATAAATTTAATCAAACTTTACTAAATAATAAAGTTGGAAAAGAAAATTATAGAATAGCTGGAACAAAAAGAATGAAGGAACCAATGCAAAGCAGATGTCAGAAGAGAAAAATATTTGAGATTTTCTGCACTATAAAAACTTATTTAAAATGACGAAAATCCAATTACTTTTTAATTCGGAGTCATTTAGCAGACTACTCCCTTGTATATTACTCAATTAATTTACTTCCAAAGCCACATATTAGTAGTAAACCTTTTACCACCTGTTCCTGCTGAGAAATGCTGTAACATAGAAAAGGTTTATTATAACAAACATTTAAAGACTCACAGTAACTTATAGCCCGCTTATAATCCAGACCAAAATCAGCTTTTAAGGATTCATAGTAAGGAGGTGGTTCTCTTTTTATTAATACTATTTGTTATTGGGAGGAAAAGCAGAAAAGATATATACTGCTATTTAATTTTCTTTGGCTTCCCTATTTTGCAAATGTTTAGAGGATAGGAATCAATGTAAGTATCTGGTTATGACTATATTCAAAGATTTGTAAAAGAGTAACTATATTTATTCACACATACTTCTGTCCTTTTCCTCTAGAAAGTCAAGTGAATTGAAAGATTGTAAAACAAAACAAAGACACAATAATCTATGAAAACTATCTGTTGGGATAGATAAAATTTTGAGGGTGGACTTTTTCTTTTGCAGATTGAATCAAAAATCATATTTGAAAACAAATAGGCAAAAATTTAAAAATGAATCTGATTGAATTAGAAATGTATAGGCTATACTGCATGAGTGTACATGGATACCCAGAAATTAAAGTATATTATAGATAATCTTCCACCACCCATCTATCAGTTTATCATACTGTGGTGGCTTGTGTGTTGCTGAGATGCTGGAAAACAAATCATCAGTATTTCAAATACCAAAAGGGTCGTCCATGGTGGACAGTTTCAACAGAGCTTCCAGTCTAAGACAGACTAGGAAGAAAGGCCTGGTGATCTACATCCAAAAATAAGCCAATGAAAATCTCATAGATCACAACAGAACATTGTCCTATATAGTGCTGAAAGTTGAGCCACTAGGTTGGAAGGCCATAATTGACTCAAGTATGTTGGCGATTATGAGGATGGTGTGGGACCAGGAGGTGCTTTGTTCTGTTGTTCATGAGGTTGCCATGAGTCAGAGCCAGCTTGACAGCAACCAACAACAACAACATAGACAAATTTATCCTATGTATCCATATATTAGAGTGTGGTAAAAACAAAGCACAGAATAACTTTTTTAAATCCAATGCTAAAATTGTAAAAATATCCTAGAAATGCCAAGTTAGATATAATAAAATTAGACACCTCTGAATGAAACAGTTTCTCAATTTAACAGGATAGCAAGAAAGATATCTCAATTAAGGGTTTCTTTGTTTTGTTTTGTTTTACTCATTTTCCAAGTACAAGGGAAAAAGAGAGGGAGGGAGAGAAAGAGAGCAAGAGAGCAAATCTCAGAAGGAAATACAATGGGCTTTTTGGAAATACTTGAAGGTAGTATGTATAATGGTTAAGAATACTCCTGGATTCAAAAAGATTGAAAATCCTGGCTTTATCATTTAGCACCATATATTATTTAAAAGTTACTTAATTCTATAAATAACAATTTCATCAATATGAGATTGTGGAGGAAATAAAAGAATAAAATACATATAAAGTGTTTTGCATTATGTTTGGAACATGTTCTCAATTAAAAAAAATCAATAGCTATGATTTTTTAAGTCCATCAATCTGATAATTTTATTCTTCACTTTAAGACAGTCCTCAGAAATCATGCTGTATGTGTTCTCTGTGGGAAGAATGACATTTTCTTTTTTGCATTTATCTTTAAGTTCTTTAAAATATAACTTTGTAGGTCTCTTCTAAATTGTATATGATGCACATCTTTGCAATTAAAATAATTTTCAGAAATAACAAGTAAAATTAAAATCTTTACTCCATTTTCCGATTTCACCCTCTTGAAGTCACCAGTGTTAACAGTATGATGTTGCCATCAAATGACATCTTGCATTGGGCAAATCTAGTGCAAAAAAGCCTCTTTAAAGTATTAAAAAGCATAGATGTCACTTTGAGGACTAAGGTGCGTGTCTTAGTTATCTAGAGCTGCTCTAACAGAAATACCACAAGTAGATTGGCTTTAACAAAGAGAAACTTATTCTCTCACAGTTTAGGAGGCTAGTCCAAATTCAGGGCGCCAGCTCCCAAGAAAGGCTTTTTCTCTCTGTCGGTTCTAGGGGAAGGTCCTTTTCATCAGTCTTCCCCTGGTCTAGGAGCTTCTCAGTGCAGGGACCCTGGGTCCAAAGGACACCCTGTGCTCCCAGTGCTACCTTGTTGGTGTTATGAGGTCCCTTCCCTCTGCTCCCTTCTCTCTCCTTGTATTTCTTCTAATATAAAATGTGTCTTAGTCATCTAGTGCTTCTATAACAGAAACACCACAAGTGGATGGTTTTAATGAAGAGAAGTTTATTTCCTCAGTTAAAGTAGGCTAAAAGTCCAAATTCAGGGTGTCAGCTCCAGGGAAAGGCTTTTTCTCTCTCGGCCTTCTCATCAGTGTTCCCCCAGACTAGGAGCTTCTCAGAGCAGGGGCCCCGGTCCAAAGGAAGCACTCTGCTCGTGGCACTGCTTTCTTGATAGTGTGAGGTCCCCCTGTCCCACTGCTCACTTCTGTCTTTTATATCTCAAGAGATTGCCTCAGGACACAATCCAGTCTTGTAGATCCAGTCCTGCCTTACCAACACTACTGCCACCCATCATCCCTCATTAACATCATAGAGGCAGGATTTACGACATATAGGACAATCACACAGTACCAGGAATCATGGCCCAGCCAAACTGATATACACATTTTTGGGGGGACATAATTCAAACCATGACAAAATGTGATATAGGCCACACCCCAGGAAAATACCCCTTACATCAGATCAGGGCTATGACCTGAGCAAGGGTGTTGCATCCCACCCTAATCCACTTTAACAAAACCTAATCTTGCCTCATTAGACACAGGCAGATATTAGGATCTACAACATGTAGGAAAACTACATCAAATCACAAAATGGAGGACAACCACACAATACTGGGAATCATGGCCTAGCCAAGTAGACACATATTTTTGGGTGGACACAGTTCAATCCATGACAATGTGTCTGACCCAAGCCGTGGCATTTTCAATTGCCTCTTCTACGAGCTAATGCTGAACAATCGATAAGGAAGATCAAAGAATTGATACATTGGAGTTATAGTGTTGGCAAAGAATATTGAATATACAGTGGACTGCAAGAAGAACCAACAAATCTTTCTTGGAAGAAGTACAGCCAGAATGCTTCTTAGGAGTGAAGATGGTGAGACTTCATCTCATGTACTTTGGACATGTTATTAGGAGGGACAAGTCCCTGCAAAAGGACATCATGCTTGGTAGAGTAGAGGGTCATCAAAAAAGAGGAAGACCTTCAACGAGATGGATTGGTACAGTGACTGCAGCAACGGGGTCAAACATAGCAACAATTGTGAGGATGGTGTAGGATCAGGCAGTGTTTTGTTTTGTTGTACATAGGGTTGCTATGAGTTGGAACGAACTCGATGGCATCTAACAACAACAAATATTTTCCACACATTTACTCATACATAGAATTTTCTTTTTCCAAAAATGTATTCTGCAACATTTTTCCCTATTTAAAACTGTATATCATGCCATTCTCTCAATGCACTTCTTCTTAATTCTAGTTGCATACTTTGGCTGTGCAATGAAATATTCATCCATTTATGTTATAAAATGTTTAAGCTTTTTCTACCATTGTGCTCTTTATAAACAATTATTAAGTACACATTATTGTACACATTTTTTCACACTTTGTGTCTTCATTTACATCTGTAAATAGCAGTGAGTTTCAGTATACAAATCTCTTATCAACTGGCACATAATGAGTTCATTTTGTATGGAATATCCTCAAGTGTTAGTAGTATGTTTGAAAGTTGAAGTTGTATAAATAATCACTTATTTCTCCAACAAAAATGTCATGATTTACGCATACAAAACATTGGACTTAATCAGCCACATTGAGAGCATATACAACATTTTTACCATTCTTCTCATTTTTTCAAAACACTCTAGCTGCTGTCTCAAAAGACCTCATAGAAAGAGACTTTATCTACTCCTAGGTTATCTATCATTATGTCTTACAAATAGCAAGACTTAAGTAGGTAAAAAGTTTATTTACCAATTGAAATTAGACATTTTATCAGGAACCTTGAAAAATATCTTATTATTCTTAAGTTATAAACTTTTTAAAATATTTTTAACCAAAAGCATTACCTAGTTTGACCACCAACAGTAATCAGCATAATTACTTAGTAGCTTTTGCTGCTCTTACTAATCAAATACACCACAAAAAATAAGTTTACCATAATTTGAAATATTGAAAAGAACATGCTTCCAATCATAGTAGTAATTTACAAAAATAGTACACAAAATGTTATGAGCAATTGCAGAAAAATTGAAAGAAGTACATGGTATCTAGGGCATTATGTTGAGACAAACAGTACTCATTTGGTTGATAATATCCTGACAACTGTAATTAAAATTTACTCATGTTACTATTTCATCTAAAAGTTTTGTAGTATGTGTTTTCAAAATGGACTTCAGTATTTTTGGTGAGTAGGTAAAGACAAATCAAATAAATACCTTTCCATAGCTTGAAAATTTAAAAATAGCTTGAAAGTTTAAAAATCTATCATCTTTTCTTTTCTTTTTCTATTATGTATATCCAAAGTTCCTGTGTCAGGAATGTAGATAACTTGATGTCTGTATTTATACACAAAATCAAGTATATAACATTCTGGCCAATCAACAACCAGTGGATGAGATGTTTTCACATTCCGTCTAATACAGTGATCTTGCTGTTTGAAATAAATGAATAAGCTAAATGCCTATTTGACAATCCAGTTCTTATTACAACTTCAAAACAAATAATAAAATTAATTTTATATTCCATAATATGAATGTATATTGCTCAATATTTTAAAGCCACTCTGACTATCTAATGCCTCCATTATTTTGAAACTCAAAATAATGCTAGCGTTCAGGCCTTTGAACAGCTTACAGATGACAGCAGTCAGGTGCATTAATTTCACTTTTATTGTCCTGCATGAGAAGATTTATGTTAAGCTGTACAAAGTTTATTAATTGTTTTTGTCGATTCAGTGCCGACAGTTGATTTAGTGTAGGCCACTGTGTAATCCATGCTTCAGAGAACCAACCAAATAAACTAGTAGATCCTTTCCTAATCTCTTGAGCTGAAACATTGAATGAAGAATCTGTGCTTAGTGGGACCATAACAATAAACTCAGACTGACCCATCTTTATGTTCCTTGCACCACTATCCCACACCCTAATAGCCATTCCCACACATATTTCCAGGTTTCTGTACATATTAGAAAAGTCAAACAGTTCTTTTGGAGTGTAGTGTACCTCCTCCTGGGTCACACTTTGTACTTCACCTTTTGGGGCTCACTGGGACTTAAGTCTAGTTATAGGTCTAGAAGCCAAAGTTGATGGTGGAGATGTGTTTTTGAGAACATTCAGCATTGTCTTGAAAGGTATCTGCCTCAGACAATGCTCCAGGCAATGACTCAGACAAAGGCTCTTCAGAAACAGCTGCATTAATCTCATCAGATGGGGGTGGAGGGGCTAGTGATTTTACCGGGGACGGTGGCTTAGCAGGTGAAGATGGAGTAATTTCTTCAGATGGGAGTGAGAGAGCTGGTTCCTTTGGCAGTAGTAATTCAATAGAATTTAGGCACTCAGTGTCCCCAGCTTCCTGATTATCTGCCCATTCCAAGTTTCAGGATCCTGTTTCTTCCCAATCAATGTCCTCACTTTAACTTCAGGCACCACTAGAGGATGGGAATTCATTTGGCATTGTAATTCAGCCACTCTTACAATAAGACTCTGGATTTGGTTTTTGGCAGTATCAGCTCTGATATTACAAGAAATAAGGCTTTCTTTCAAGGCACAAGTGGAAAGTTTGAGATTGTTTATTTGGCATCTGAGCTTTGATTCTGAAGCCCTGAGCTCATCTCCTTCTTTCACCACTTTGTCTAGTGACCAACCAACCAGCTTCCTTATACTTCTCATTATGACAAAATTGTAGAAAGGTATCAAACATGCAATCATCCAGAGCCTCACCTCTCACCAATATCTGATTCATTGGTGGTATTATTTTGCATATTTCTACTGCCACCTCACGACATGGATTAGCAGTACCCTCTTTACTACTGAAAGCGGAGTCATCAACATCTTTAAAGCTAATCAAACTTGAGAACCAATTTAGAAAACTCATCCTTACAATTTTGTTTTTCTAGAACTACTCTCAGTACTAAATGTCTTAGGCTGGGTCCTCTAGATAAGCAAAACCAGTGAAGCATCTATATAGATAGATAGAGATTTATATCACAGAAATGTCTTAAATGGTTATAGAGACTGCAAAGTCCCAAGTCTGTGGGTCAGGCTGGAGCCTTCTCCCAATTCACATAGCTAAGGGCACTGGTGAAAGATCCAGAATACAGAGGCTGATGAATCCTAAGATCGGCAGGCAAGCTGCTAGTTCAAATCCTATGAACCAGAGGTCAACTGATCAGTAGCCAGCGGTAGGATCCAGAGCAAGCAAAAATCCGCAGCTTTGCCAAAAAGTCTCAGGCCACACCCTCAAGGAAACTCCTTTTCAACTGATTGGCTACTCACAGCAGATCCCATCATGGAGGTGATCACATTATATCAGATCTTATCATGGACGTGATTACATCATTATACGACTGCCAAACTACGTTGTGACTGCCAAACCACTGAAAATCATGGCCTAGCCAAGTTGACACACAGCCTTCACGATCACATTATCAGTTTCTATACACATTTTACTAAAATATTACTCTGGCTTCTCTTATAATCAGAAGAGAACATTTTATTTTCTTTTGTTTAAAAAAAATCTCTTCTCAGTGCTTACTGGTGACAGAATCAAGCCATCTTTATTTTTCTTTAAATCTTTAGTATAATTAGAAATAAATACCAATAAATTCAGTTCCACATTTATGATCTCATCCTGTAGTAAGGAAACTGAGTTCTCTGGGTCAACATTTAGATATACTCCTTTGAGCTAATTCTATGTTCATTCTTCTTTTTCTTAAATTGACTTGCCTTAACTTCAGTAAATTGCCCTGGTGACCAGATTTCATTAGCGTGTGTATAAATTCTCAGCAGCATGACTTGGTAATTTATCTACATTAGCAATGATTTCTAAATTCTAATAGCCCAAGAGAATATAACGTGATTGTTTTCTTCCTTTTTGTTCTAGTGATCATCAAATAAGCCTCATTCATAGTCAATGAATTTAAGGTTGGAATGAACATAAATGGTTTCCAATTCTTAATTCCTTCAGGACAGAGACTCTTGGTCATGAATGTATTTTCCTACCATGCCTAACATAGTACATTATACATAATAGACAATACACTTTGATTACTTGAATTGAAACATAGTTGAGGGAAAGATAGAGATTATTCAGTATAATCAAGATTATTCAGTATAATCTATATCTAAAAGCTTCAATGTCCAAGTTTTAAATAGCTAGGTGGTTAGGGAAGGCACAGTGGAGTAAGGAATACCTGAGGATGACTAATATCTTTAAGCCTCAGTATCTCAATTTTCACCCTCAAAAATGGTGATGATAAAAATAGTGGAAACTACTTCATGAAAACATGTAAAGATTAAACGAAACAAGATAAATAAAATAATTAGATATTGTCTGGAACATAATATGCACTCAAAAAAGGTAAGGTATTTTTACTTCTGATAAGGTATTTTTACTTCTGAAGAAGAAGAGGAGCGTGAAGTCATATTTACTTTTTTTAGTCCTTATTAACATGCCTCAAGCATGGTGATAAGTGTTTTTCTGAGGTTACTTATTTTTTTGTCTCATTAAAAGCTCATTATACAAATAATCAAGTCCATATATCAGAAACAGAAATTGAGACTCAAGAGAGTTATGGTTATTTACTGAGATGTAGTTAATAACATAGACAAGATTCAAACCCAGATCTGTCTGACACCAGAGAGAGACCTTGCTCTTTCTGTGATACCCTGAACCAGAATACCATGACACGAGGGCACAAAAAGTGAAAACAGGATGTGGCACATGGATCACTAGCTTCCAGTTACAAATTCATGGTGGATTGTCTAGAAGGTTCATTATTAGACAAGGTTCATTTGGAGGCAAATGAAAAAGGAAGGTTATGTTTACAGGCATACTAAACACAACACATACTAACCATTATTAACTATTTTCTGATGAAGGTGTGATTAAAATATAATTGCTTATTCTTATTACTCTGTTCATAACTACAAATTGGTTGCAAACTGGTGAGGTCAGGTGATCAAGTAAAGCTCCTTTGTACTTTCTTTCCCTTCCCACTGTTACCCTTGATAATGACAAGCCCTGCTGACTTAAGTCACAGATGACAGAAAAGCTCTGTGAACAAATAACAGCAAGAACGCAGAAAATATTACATTTTATGGAGATACTAAGTGAAACAGTCAAACCTTTAGGTTGTGGACAATAGACAGGATATTCTCAGCACCTAATGCAGTCTCTAATCTAGTATAAACCAAAAATTTCAGCTATTTATGAAAATTACTTGCAGCAATTTTAATTTTAAGGCTTTTAAAATGTGTTGACCCCCTAATGAGAATCCTTTACTACTTTGGAGTTTTCATTGCATTTAATGTGGCTCCTAGGTTTTTATATTTCCTTTTCACATTCCCAATATGTTAGTGTGTTATTGTGGAATAATGAAAAAAATGACAAAAATACATTTTGATATTATTGTCACACCTATAGTCAACATCTTTCTTACATGGCTTTACAGTAATACAAAAACATAACAGCAAAAGGAAAGCTTAAATTACAAATGTTATACTTTATTTTAACTTTCTTTGCTAGTTATTCATTTTTAAAATTTAATTTTATGTTGATTTAGAGAATGAAAAAAGTAAAGCATTAAGTGAATATCTGGGATGTTCTAGATCATAAACTGTCTTGCAGAAATGTTGGTTGAGCACCCTCAGTACCTGAACACAGACACGTAATAATAAGTCTCTGATTACTGGTCATTTTCCACCTGAATAGCACCTCACCCCAGCCAGAACTAGGTTTCCTCCATGTTACTGCTTACTTGGGGATCACAACAGCATGTAGAGTCCTTTCAAACGAAAGCTACTCTATAGTAAAAAAAAGATTCATGTATGCTTTTAGAAATACTTATATTGAGCATCGGTGACATTGTATAGAATGACTAGGGATATAATCAAGATCTCAAAGAAGTAAAAGTTATATTTTATGGAACAGATTATAATATAGATATAGACTTTCATTTTTCTGTTATTTTTAATGGCTCTGTGTGTACTGTGTGTTTGTGTGTAGTCCATACATTTAATAAAAAATGATGAAAAGGGGAACATGGTACCATCATTTTTATCCACTTGGTTTGGGAATGTATATTGGTTACTACTGCTACATAAAATAAAGAAACCAAGTTAAATGTGAATTTCAGATAAACAATGAATAATATTGTAGTATAATGATGTTCCATACCATGTTTGGTACAAACTTATATTAAAAGTTGACTCATTATTTGTTTGGGTTTCAAATTCAGTTTGATATCTGATATTTTTATTTGCTAAATCTGGCAACCCTAATATAGGTACAAACTTCTGGAAAAGAACTGGCCAGGACTCAATTTTTCCATTAACATGAATCTATTCCAAGGAAATAATATCATCAGAGATGCAGACAAAGATGTCTTTTTACAAAGACATTCCATTTTATGTAGATAATACTTATTACACACATTTTCTAGGCTCTGGGGATAAAAGAGAGAAGAATACTGATCAGATCCTTGTTCTCAAGGAACTCACATTCTCATAGTCAGCAGAACATTTTAAAATCATAATAAATAAATGATTATATAATAAAGAATCAGTTCCATATTGAAAATAAAACCAGATAATGTAATGGAGAAACTGAAGAGTTACTTTTTATTGAGTGTTAAGGATAAGCTTTAGTGGAGAAGTGACATTTAGGCTGGGAAATAAATAAAAAGTAGGAGCCAGCAATGGGAAAAGGGAGGGACATGCCAAATATAGGGAACAGATGCAATGGTCATAAAACTTAGCATATTATAGCAAGAGCCAAAAACAAAACTAAAGCAAAACAATGCAGCAGAAGACTGGTATGAGATGGCATGGTCTGAGTGGTATGAGATTAGGTCATAGGGTACACAGGGCCTGGCTAATTTGGGATACAAAAGCTCAGGGTAATGAATTTGGATTTTATAATAAATTCAATGAGAAACACATGGAATGGGTTAAACTGATAAGAAAAAAAATCTAATCTGTGTTTTACAAAGATAATTTTAGCAAGTGGATTGTAAACCATTATGTATGTAAAGTAGAAGACCAGTTAGGAGGTACTTGCAGTGAGACATTATGGTTGGGAGTAGGGGAGATGAGGAGAATTAGCCATCTTAGGAACGTGATGAGTTTAAAATGATAGGACTTGTTAGCAGTTGGCTAGGAGGTTAGATTAGAGGAATAAATAGTATCAGGTATGTTTTTGAATCAAGTAATTTGTAGATAGTGCAAATATTGAGATATGCATAACCAAAGAAGCAACAGAATTGGACTTTGTGGATGAAGAGTATAGTCTGGGGCATTGTCTTAGGCTGGGTTCTCTAGAAGAGCAAAATAAATGAAGCATATATATATAAATATGGAAATATTTACTTCAAGAAATAGCCCACACAGTTGTGGAGGCTGGCAAGTCCCAAATCTGTGGGTTAGGTGTCAGGCTGGAGACTTCTCCTGACTCATGTGGTTGTAGGGGCTGATGAACCACAATTGGCAGGTCAGATGGAAGGCTGCTGGCTCACGGGGTTGAGGGAGTGGGCAAATACAAAGATCTGCAGGTCAGGCAGAAGGCTGCTGGCTCACGTTCCAAGAAACAGAGGTCAGAGGATGACGAGTTGGATGTAGGATCCAAAGAGAGCCATGCCAGAACATCCATATATATACTGGATGCAGGCTATACTCCCAAGGAAACTGACTGGCTTTCAACTGATTGGATGCTCACATCAGATCACAAAATGGAGGATGATTATATATTATCTGCCAAACCAGAGAATCATGGCCTAGCCAAGCTGACACATAACCTTAACCATCACAGTCCACCTCTTGTCAACCTGGCACCTGTACACATCTCCTTAAACCATTAATTGTCTCTAAATAAAGACAATTACAAAATCATACTTGCACATGATACACTTAACACACATACAACCGAAAACACACTAGCGTCCTTTACATCTTATATTTTTTAATAAGCAATGGAATAATGGAGGGAAGAAAAAAAGATATTTGAGATATATATATATATATATATGTATATATATGCACACACATACACGTATAACAAAACAAGGAAGAAATACCAAAAACAATTAGTCTTCATTTCTGCAACTGCATACGTGGTCATAGCTGGTATTTTTAATTACCTTCTTTCACTATCCATTTCATATTCCCTTTGCCCTCAGCAAGAACCTCAGCTGGTGTGGTTCTTTGCCTGGTGGGATGACCCAAAACCACCTTCATTCGTTAATGGTCTGGGGAATTAGTTGTCATGTTGGAATTAGGTTGCTGTAGTTTTCCATTGACTTTAATCACAGAGTATGCTAATACTAAAAAAAATGACCTAAAGGATCCCATGTATTCCAGACTTGCTCTTCTTTATCTTCATTATGTAATATCAATCCAATTTCCCCTTGGTGTTCAGGATCACTCACACTATCCTTTGCCTGTTGACTTAGAGGCATGAGGAGCCCAAAGTGGCTAGGTGGTACTCTTAACTTCCAGTTCAATGGAGTCAGTGTTGTGTCTCCTGGTGGGAGCATTCCTCCCTTTGGAACTAAGACCTCTATACCTGCAGAGCATAGGGTCATGGGACAGGAATCAAAAATTTTGCAAGGGGGTCACTAGGGGTAATAGTGAGTGGTGCCACTCCCATTTCCACCCCTTGATCCCTGGACCCAAGAATCCTGGCTATGGGAGAAACAGCACCATACATTGGATGCTGGTTTAGAGCATACACAACCTCCTGAAGAACATTGTCCCAACCCTGCAAGGCAGTGCCACCTAGCTGGCATAATAATTGTGTCTTTAGAGGGCCATTCCATTGTTCTATCAAGCCAGCTGCTTCAGGATGATGGGGAACATGGTAAGACCAGTGAATTCCATGAGCATGGGCCCATTGTCACCTTCATTTGCTGTGAAGTGAGTCCCTTGAGCTGAGGCAATCCTGTGTGGGATACCATGACAGTGGATAAGACATTCTATAAGTCCACCAATGGTAGTTTTGGCAGAAGCATTGCATGCAGGGAAGGCAAATCTGTATCCAGAGTAAGTGTCTATCCCAGTAAGAACAAAATGATACATTTTCCATGTGAAAGTGGTCCGATGTAAACAACCTACCACCAGGTTGCTGGCTGATTGCCCTGAGGAAAGGTGCCATATCAGGGACTCAGTGTTGGTCTCCGCTGCTGGCAGATT
Organism: Trichechus manatus latirostris; assembly: GCF_000243295.1. Lineage (NCBI taxonomy): Eukaryota > Metazoa > Chordata > Mammalia > Sirenia > Trichechidae > Trichechus > Trichechus manatus. The sequence goes on along the minus strand of NW_004443991.1, from coordinate 4,201,508 downwards.
GGGCATTCAACATTGGCTGTAGCCTAGCTGGCCTTGATGAGTGGAAGGCCATGTTGCTGAGCCCATGCATAACCTCCATCCCTGCCACCATAGTCACTTTGTTCATGGACCCATTGAACAATGACAGGAGTGGTTAGGGAAAGAGGATGACTGGTTTCTATAGAACATGTGACTCTATCCACTTGACTGTTAAAATCATCTTCTGCTGATGTCACCCGTTGGTGAGCATTCACATGAGACACACATATCTTCACTTCTTTAGCCCATAAAGGGGTCTATCCATATACCTCTTCCTCATATCTTCTTGTCACCAATTTTCCAATCACGTTCCTTCCAAGTCCCTGACCATCCACTCAAGCTATTAGCCACAGCCCATGAATTAGTATACAATATGCACATCTGGCCATTTCTATGTCCAAACAAAGTGAACAACCAGACACACTGTTTGAGGTTCTGTCCTTCAGGAGGATTTCCCTTCACCACTGTCCTTCAGGGAGGTCCCAGAAAGGGGCTGCAGTGCTGCCCCTGTCTACTTTATAGTGATATCTACATATCGTACAGACCATCTGTAAACTAGAAACAAGTTTTCTCTTCCTCAGTCAACTGATTGTAAAAACTACCCACAAGGCCATAGGTCCACACAGGGAGAGGGAAGGTATTTGAACAGCAGTGGAGTCTATGGGCATTTGAGCCACTTCCTCATGTAATTTAGTTATGCCTTCAGGTCCTGTCCAAGTCTGATCTTGTAAATATCATCTCCATTTAATAAAAGAGTGCTACTGTGCTTGTCCGACTGTGGGTCAGACAACAGTTAGTTCATGATAGGTGGCTCAGGTTGCATGGTGACTTGGCAGTTCATGGTTAAGCACTCAGTCTCTACTAAGGCCCAGCAACAAGCCAAAAGCTGTTTCTCAAAAGAATAGTAATTATTTGCAGAGGATAGCAGGACTTTACTCCAAAATCTTAAGGGTCTGCGCTGTGATTCACCAATAGGAGCCTGCCAAAGACTCCAGATAACAACTCTGTTTGCCACTGATACCTCAAGCACCATTTAATCAGCTAGATCATACAGTCAAGTGGCTGAGCGGCTTACCCAGTAGCCTGAACCTGTTGCAGAACCTTCTCTTGTTCTGGGCCCCACTCAAAACTAGCAACTTTCCAAGTCACTTGATAATTAGTAGGCAGAGTAGCACATCCAAATGAAGGATATGTTGTCTTCAATATCCAAAGAGGCCCATCAGGCATTAAGCCTCTTTTTTAGTTGTAGGCGGGCCCAGGTGTAACAACTTATCCTTTACTTTAGAAGGAATATCTTGACATGTTCCACACCACTGGATCCTTAGGAACTTCACTGAGGTGGAAGGTGCAAAAATTTTTGGATGGTTAATTTCCCACCCTCTAGTATGCAAATGTCTTACCAATAAGTCTAGAGTCATTGATACTTCTTCCTTACTAGATCCAATCAGTGTAGTGTCATCAATGTAATGAACAAGTGTGACATCTTGCAGAAGGGAAAGGCAATCAAGTTCCCTGCAGACTAGATTATGACATAGGGCTGGAGAGCTGATATACCTCTGAGGTAGGACACTGAAGGTGTATTGCTGCCTTTGCCAGCTGACTTTGCCAGGTTAATTGCTTCCGGTGGTCCTTCGAAACAGGTATGGAGAATAAAACATTAGTCAGGTCAATGCCTGCATACCAAGTACCAGGAAATGTAATAATTTGCACCAGCAATGAAACCACGCCTGGAATAGCAGCTGCAATTGGAATCACCACTTGTGAAGTTTACAATAATCCATTGTCATTCTCCAAGATCCATCCATTTTTTGCACAGGCCAAATAGGTGAGTTTATTTGGGATGTAGTGGAAATCACAGCCCCTGAATCCTTGAAGTCCTTGATGGTAGCAGTAATCTCTGCAATCCCTCTAGAAATGCCATATTGCTTTTGGTTACTATTTTTTAGTAGGAACAGTTCTACTGGCTTTCACTTGGCTTTTCCTACATTAATAGCCCTTATTCCATGTGTCAGGAATCCAATGTCTACTGCAATTTTTCATTCTGGAACTGGGAAAATCACTAGAGTATGAGGTCTGGGAACCATTGGACCTATTGTGAGACAGATATGAGCTAAAACTCCATTAATAACCTGACCTCCATACAACCCCACTCTGAAAGGTAGGTCACAGTGATTTTTTGGGTATCATAGAATTAGTGTCAGTTCACAGCCAGTGTCCAGTAATTCCTGAAAATTCTGATTATTTTCTTTTTCCAATGAACAGTCACTCTTGTAAAAGGCCTCACATCCTTTTGGGGAAAGCTGGCAGAAAGATTAACTGTATAAATTATTGACAGTGCAGTGGATTCCTTCCTTAAGGGGGTCCAGCCTCCCCTTCATTCAAGGGGTTGTGGGTCTGTAAATTGGCTCAATTTCGGGAATTGATTGAGGGGCCATGACTCTATTCTGGCAATTTGAGTTAGAATGCTGTTCACTTGACTGAGAATTCTTTAGCTTGTACCCATCAAGTAAATATTTAGTAGATTCTCTATCTATTTTACTCCTAGGGTAAGTCTAGGAGTAACATCATAAGTCTATATGAGTCATTGCTTAGACTCCACTGATTATTGCTTAGACTCCACTCTCCATTATAATAACCATGTTCACCTTAACCTTGTCTTTGGTGATTAAGTGTCTCCACTTGGCCCCTACAACCATGGGGGTCCTATCAACCCCATTTTAGTTAGTATACCAAGGCAGATCTGGCATTTCACCTTGCTTTAGTGTAGGCTGCCACTTAATCCATGCGTCATTGAAACAACCAAATAAACTATTAGATCCTTTCCTAACCTCTTGGGCCAAAACATTGAATGAAGAATTTGTGCTTAGTGGGCCCATATCTATAAACTCCATCTTTATATTCCATTATGCACCGTTATCTCACACCCTTATAGCCACTCCCGTACATATTCATCAGGTTTATGTTTGTATATATTAGAAAAATCAAGCAGTTCTTTTGAAGTCTAGTGTACCTCTTCATGGGTCACACTTTGTACTTCACCTTTTGGGGCTCACTAGGTGGTGTGATGGGTCCTGGAAACACTCAGTAATGTCTTGTAAGGTGTCTGCTTCAGGCTATGCCCCAGGCAATACCTAGATCTCGCCCCAGGTGATATCTCAGACAAAGCCTCTTCAGACAGTTGGATTAATCTCATTAGATGGCATTGGAAGGGATAATGTTTTTACTTGGTAGTGTGGCTTTGCAGACAATGACAGAGTAATCTCTTCAGATAGGAGTAAGAGGGCTGTTTTGTTGGCAGGAGTGATTCAATGGACTTTAGGGGCTCAATGTCCCCAGTTTCTTGGTTATCTACCGGTAAGTCCCCATACCAAGTTTCAGGATCCCATTTCTTCCCAATCAATGCCCTCACTTTAACTTTAGACACCATTCGAGGTTGGTAATTCAACTGGCATTGTAATTTAGCCACTCTTATGATAAGACTCTGGGTTTTGTTTTTGGTAATATCAGCTCTGTTACAACAAGAAATAAAGCTTTCTTTCAGGGTACAACTGATAACTTTCAGGTCTTTTATGTGGCACTTAAGCTGTAAATATGAAACCCTGAGCTTGTCTCTTTCTTTCACTACTTTGTCTGTTGAAAGCAGGACCTACAAACCAGCTTCCTTATACTTTCTATTTTGACAAAATTGTAGAAGTATCAAATAAGCATCACAGAGAGCATAGTCTGTCACAAATATTTGATACAATGGTGGTGATATTTTCCATATCTTTATTACCATCTCATGCCATGGATTAGCAGAGCCCTCTTTACTACTGGAGGCAGAGTCATCAGCACCTTTAAGGACAGCCAAACTTGAGAATCAACTCAGAAAACTCATACTTATGATTTTGCTCTTCTAGAACCACTCTCAGTACCAAATGTCTTAGGCTGGATTCTCTAGAGGAGCAAAACCAGTGAAGCGTATATATGTAAATACATATAGAAAGATTTATCTCAAGAAATAGCTCAAGCATTTGTGGAGACTGGCAAGTTCCAAATCTGTAAGTCAGGTGTCAGACTGGAGGCTTCCCCCACTCACATGGTTGCAGGGGCTGACGAACCCAAAATCAACAAGTCAGCCAGAAGGCTGCTAGTTCATGGGGTTGTGGGAGCTAGCAAATCCCAATATCTGCAGGTCAGGTAGAAGGCTGCTTGCTCATGTTCCAAGAACCAGAGGTCAGAGGATGATGAGTGGGATGCAGGATCCAGAGAGAGCTTTGTCAGAAAATCTGTATATATTGAAAGCAGGCTACATCCCTAAAGAAACTGATGGGCTTTCAACTGATTGGATGCTCACATCAGATCACACAATGGAGGATGATTACATAATAGCTCCCAAACCACAGAGAATCATGGCCTAGCCAAGTTGATGCATAACCTTAACCATCACAGCATGTTAACTGTGAGATGTTCATTAAATATTTTACTGGTAATGTAAAGTAACTACTGGCTATGAGTTTGAAGTTCAGGAGAGAGATCAGGACTGGATATGTAAATTAGTATTTAGATCCATGGCAATGGATGAGATTCTCTAGATGTGGGTATGAATAGAAAAGGAAAGGGTAATAGACTTGAGCCCTAAAAAGCAGAGATCTAGAAGAGTGGTAATAATGGAAACTAAAGAGGACATTCAGTGGGTCAACAGAAAGATGAAATAGTTTAGAATACACAAGAAACCTAGAATAATTTTTTTTTTTCAGAAAATGTGTTTGGTCAAACTGTACAGAAAGTGCCCAAAAAAACAAAAAACCAAACCCATTGCCATCGAGTTGGAAGGTGCCTAAGATAAGGTAGTCTGTGGGCTGAGAAGGGCTCGTTGCACTTGTGCTGTTGATGATCAGATAACAGCAGTTTCAGTGAGGTGGTCAGGAGCAGAAATCTGGTTGATTCTGAACAAGAGAAAAATACAGCTGAGGAAGTGGATATAGATCTATTGGCAATTCTTTCAAGAAGCTGTGCTAGGACATCTGGCAACATGGCGCTCTAGGCAGAAGCACTACGCTGTCCCTCCACAGCAAAGATCCGAAAAACTAAGCCAAACAGAGAAAACAGCAATCCTGAAACCCTAAAGCATCAAATGAAGAGATATAGAACTCAGCCAAGCACCAAATGGAGTCAGAAAACTGACAGAGAATGGAGAGTGAGGAGAGGTTCATACGGAGGTCCCCTATCAGCTAACGCAGTGCGGATCCACTATCTTGGACTCCTATCAGAGACCAGCAAATAGGGGATACAAGAAAGCAGCTTCACAGAGCTTCCAGCAGGAGACAGAACAACTGGTAATTTGTGATATATGCTTTCCCACCCCCCACCATTCTTCACCCCCACTCAGCCTCCTCTGCTTCCCGCTGCCACAGTCTCTTGGCCAGAAAGCACCGCCTGCTTGTATTCCACCCACCCGCCCTGGCCGACTCCCTGAGTGCCATTTGTTGGCTGCTGGTGTTGCTTTTTGCCACTTCTTTTGATTTCTTCCTTACCTCTCACAACCTCCCCCTCCTTTCGCTCAAATACCTGGCTCCATGCACCATCTTTACCTCTTCCTAAGGGGCTTCAGAGCTCCATTCAAGTGTGGAACTGCTTCCCGGTCTGTGAGGCTGCACTGGTGAGATCCCGGGGCTTTGTTTGTTTGCTTTGAATTGTTTGCTTGTTTTCTTTTTATTTTCTCGAGTTGGGAGCCCGCTCTGGACCGGCAATGCTATGCAGCTTGGGACGTAGCCCCTCAGCTTGTACAGATGCACACAGGGATTCCTGAGCGAATTTCTTTTTTGTGGTTTTATTTTTTTCCTGTTTTTTGGGGGGCTTTTCTTCTTCTTCTTCTTTTTAAATTTCTTTTGTTTTCTTTCCCCTCTTTTTCCCCTTTTGTCTTTTTCATTACTCAGTTTCTCGTCTCTCTATACATTCCTTCTCTTCCTGTCCCCTGAATACCTGGCGCTGAATACCTCTATGCCTTCTAGACAGGCTGTACTGCAACACGTGGGAACAACGTCCCCAGATCCGTAGCCAAACCAGTGGGATCCCTGGGAGCTTTGCTGTTCTTTTTTCTTTCTAATTTTTATTTATTCATTCTTTTCTTTTCTTTTTTTCTTCTTCTTCCCTGTTTCGTTTTTCTCCATTTCATAGTCTCTCATCTCTCCACCCCAAAGGCAAGTTCCCCTAGCACTCTTTTTGTTTGTTTGTATGTTTTTGGCTCAGGTTCCTCTCCTATCACTCCAATATCCATCTTAGCTCCACAAATCACACTCGCCCCCCTCCATCCTGCCTAACTGCACCGTGCACTTAACATCACACTACCAAGCAGCACAGGCACAGCCTACCGGAAACTACCTTGCACTGATTACTGACCCGCCCTGGTGGCTGTAATAAGTGCCACAAACAACCTATCCCAGTAACTCCTCTTCAGCTAAACATGTCCTGTTGAACCATATTAGAGTGACTGACCCTGCCAACTGGAGAAGGAGGCAAAAAGTATCGTGCCCCCATATGAGCAAACAACAAAGAACACACAGCCCGCCTACTCAGACATAGCCAAATAAAAAACACAAGGACAAAACAAACAAATCTACAATCAATAAACGAGAAAAATAACTACTGAATGCCCTGAAGACAGCAGACAATATCAAAACATTTACAAAAACAGGATAGGATGGTTCCAGTAGGCATCCAAAATGAAACACCAGATGACTTTCCAGTGGAAGAAAAGGCACTAGAACTACCTCATAGGGAATTAAAATCTCTAATACTCAGAATTATCCAAGAGTTGAAGCAAAAAAGCAGACAAAAAAGAGGAAAAAATAGACAAATTCATGGAAAAGGCAGACAAATTCATGGAAAATACAGACCAAAAAAAATGGAAGAATTCAGGAAAATAATGCAGGAACAAAATGCCCAAATAAATTCACAGCTAGAAATTATAAAAAAGTAACAATTAGAAATCCAAAAGATAAACTACGAGACTTAAGAAATGGACAGTGTCATAGAAGGACTGAAGAACAGATTTGAAACGGTGGAGGACAGGATCAGTGGAATTGAACACAAACACTTGGATACAACTCTGTTCAAGGAAAACTCAGAAAAAAAAGAAAAATGAACGTACCCTGAGAATTATATGGGATGCAATCAAACGCAAAAATCTGAGAGTGATAGGAGTCCCAGAAAAGGGAGAGAAAACAGAAAACACAGTGAGAGTCATTGAAGAACTGCTGACAGAAAACTTCCCCAATATTATGAAAGATGAAAAGCTGGCCATCCAAGAAGATCAACGAAACCCATATAAGATAGACCCCAAAAGAAAATCACCAAGGTATCACACTCACCAACACCAAAGACAAAGAATCCTGAGAGCGGCTCGTGAAAAACAAGAAGTCACATACAGAGGAGAAACAATAAACTAAGCTAAGATTATTTGGCAGAAACCATGCAAGTAAGAAGGCAATGGGATGACATATATAAAAAATTGAAAGAAAAAATTGCCAGCCAAGAATAATATATCCTGCAAAACTCTCTTTCAGATATGATGGTGAAATTAGGTCATTTCCAGATAAACAGAAATTAAGGGAATATGTAAGAAACAAACCAAACTTACAAGAATTACTAAAGGGAGTCCTTTGATCTGAGAACAAACAACCTCAGCTCACAGGCAGAATCTAGGACTCAGGATCGTACCAGCCAGATACCAATCAAGGAAATGAACTCTCAAGTACTATCCCAAACCAAAAGAAATGCAACAGGGAATCAGAGTAGTTAATCTGTAAATGAGAATAACATCAGAACAATAAAAGAGGGAATAAATGGTGTAGGTATAGAACCTTCTAATGGGAGGAAGGCAAGGAAATACCAAGTAATAATAGACAGCTTCAAACTTAGAAAGATATGGGTAAATATCACAGTAACCACAAAGAAAGTTAACAAACATACTCATAAAAATAAAGAGGAAAAACACAAAGTCTCAGTAAAACAAAAACAAAATAAATGAAAAAAAATCCACAAACAAAAGTAACTCAGCACAAGAGAGTAAGAAGAACAAAGAAAATGTCAGCACCACAAAAAAAAGCACTACCAAATGACAGCAATAAACTGACATCTATCAATAATTATACTGCATGTAAATGGACTGAATGCACCCAGAAAGAGATGCAGACTGACCGAAAGGATAAAAAAACAGGATCCATCTATTTGCTGTCTACAAGAGACACACCTTAGAAACAAAGATGTGAATTTATTAAAAATCAAAGGTTGGAAAAAAATGTATCAAGCTAGCAACTACCAAAAAAGAGCAGGAGTGGCAGTTCTAATCTCAGATAAAATAGACCTTGAAACAAAATCCACCATAAAAGACAAAGAAGGACCCTATATAATGAATAAGGGGATGATCCAGCATGAAGACATAATCATAATAAACATCTACGCAGCCAATCAAAGGGCTCCAAAATACATAACCTCTAACAACACTGAAAAGAGAAATTGACAGTTCCAAAATAATAGTAGGAGGCTTCAACACACCACTCTCGCTAAAGGACAGAACAACTAAAAAGAAATTCAGCAAAGATACAGAAGACCTAAAGGGCACAATCAGCCAACTGGACCTCATAGACATATATAGAACATTTCATCCAACCGCTGCAAAGTACACATTCTTTTCCAATGTACATGGAACATTCTCCAAAATAGAGCACATTTTAGGCCACAGAGCAATCCTCAACAAGATCCAAAACGTTGAGATAATACAAAGTATCTTCTCTGACCACAATGCCATCAAGGCAGAAATTAACAACATGAAGAGCAAGGAAAAAAATCATTTACATGGAAACTGAATAACACCCTGCTTACACATCACTGGGTAATAGAAGAAATCAGAGAGGGAATCAAAAAATGCCTAGAATCAAATGAGAATACAACACATCACACCAAAACCTTTGGGACACAGCAAAGGCAGTCCTCAGAGGACAATTTATAGCAATAGATGCACACATCAAAAAAGTAGAAAGGGTCAAAATCAAAACATTAACTACACAACTCAAACAAATAGAAAGAGAACAGGAAAAAAAGCCCGCAGCCACCAGAAGAAAGTAAATAATAAAGATCAGAGCAGAAATAAATGAAATAGAGAACACAAAAACAATAGAAAGAATCAGCAAAACCAAAAGTTGATTCTTTGAAAGAATCAACAAAATCAACAAACCACTGGCCAGACTGACAGAAGAAAAACATGAGGGGATACAAATAACCCAAATAAGAAATGAAATGGGCAACATTACAACAGACCCAAGTGAAATAAAAAGATCATAGCAGAATATTATGAAAAACTATACTCCAACAAATGTGAAAACCTAGAGGAAATGGATAAATTCCTAGAAACACACTACCTACCCAAACTACAACAAAGTGATGTTGAAAATCTGAACA
>NW_004443991.1:4147976-4177679 GCF_000243295.1 Trichechus manatus latirostris | reverse complement strand
GTTTTGGGGAGTGTGATTATGATACGCCTTGGTGATTTTCTTTTTGGGGCTATCTTATATGGGGTTCATTAAGCTTCTTGGATGGCCAGCTTTTCATCTTTCATGATATTGGGGAAGTTTTATGTCAGCAGTTCTTCAATGATTCTCTCTATTTTCTGTTTTCTCCCCCTGTTCTGGAACTCCGATCACTCACAGATTTTTGCTTCTGATTGTATCCCACATAACTCTCAGGGTCTCTTCATTTTTCTTTGTTCTTTTTCCTGAGTTTTCCTCAAACAGAGTTGTATCCAAGTGTTTGTCTTCAATTCCACCGATCCTGTCTTCCACCATTTCAGATCTGCTTCTCAGCCCTTCTATGACACCGTCCATTTGTGAGATCTTGTTGTTTATGTTTTGGATTTCTAATTGTTGTTTTTGTATAATTTCTAGTTGGAATTTATTTTGGCATTTTGTTCCTGCATTATTTTCCTGAATTCTTCCAATTTTTTGTCTGTATTTTCCATGTATTCGTCTAGTTTTTTCCTCATCTTTGCCTGATTTTTGCTTCAGCTCTTGGAGAATTCTGAGTACTAGGGATTTGAATTCCCTAACAGGTAGTTCTAGTGCCTATTCTTCTACTGGAAGGTCATCTGGTGTTTTATTTTGGACACCTACTGGAACCCTCCTGTCCTGTTTTTGTAAATTTTTTGATATTGTCTGCTGTCTTCAGGGCATTCAGTATATATTTTTCTCATTTATTGATTGTTGATTTGTTTGTTTCCTCCTTGTATTTTTTAATTTGGCTATGTCTGAGCAGGCAGGCTGTGTGTTCTTTGTTGTTTTCTCGTGTGTGGGCACAATACTTTTCACCTCCTTCTCCAATTGACAGTGTCAGTCACTCAGATATGGTACAGTAGGGCAGGTCTAGCTGAAGAGGAGTTACTGGGACGGGTTGTTTGTGACACTTACTACAGCCACCAGGGTGGGTCGGTATCAGTGTAGGGCAGGTTCAGTAGGCTGTGCCTGTGCTGCTTGGTGGTGTGATGTTAAGCACACAGTGCAGGCACGCAGGATGTAGCAGGGAGATTGTTATTTGTGGAGCTAAGATGGATATGGGAGAAAGGAGAGAGGAACAGGACCAAAAACATACAAACAAAAAAGAATGCTGGGCAGCTTGCCCTTGGAGTGGAGAGATGAGAGACTATGAAATGGAGAAAAAGAAAAAGGGGAAGAGGAAGAAAAAAAAGAAAAGAAAAGACTGAATAAAAATTGGAAAGGGAAAAGAACAGCAAAGTTCCCAGGGATCCCACCAGTACAGCTATGAGGTCTTGGGAAGTTGTTTTCAGGTGTTGTAGTACAGCCTGGCTATAAGATGTAGAGGTATACAACGCCAGGTTTTCAGGGAACAGAAAGAGAAGGAAGTATAAAGAGACGAAAAACTGAGTAAGGAGGAAAGACAAAAGGGAAAAAAGAGGGAAAAGAATACAAAACAAATTAAAAAAAAAAAGAACAAGAAAAGCCCCCAAAAAAAACAGAAAAAAAAAAACCAACGAGAAAAGAAATGTCCTCAGGGATCCCTCTGCACGTCTATGCAAGCCGAGTGAGTAGGTTCCAAGCCACGCAGCACTGCCTGGACAGAACGGGCTCTGAACTCAGGAAAATGAAACGAAATCAAACAAACTATTCAAAACAAACAAACAAAAAGCCCCAGGATCCCACCAGCGTGGCAGCCCAGACCAGGAAGCAGCTCCACACTTCAACGGAGCTCCGCAGCCCCTCAGGAAGAAGCAAATATGGCTCACAGAGCCAGGTATTTGAGCAAAAGAAGGGAGAGGTGGTGAGAGGTAAGGAAGAAATCAAAAGAAATGGAAAAAAAGCAACACCAGCAGCCAACAAATGGCACTCAGAGAGACAGCTATTGCTGGCTGGTGGAATCCAAGCAACCGGTGCTTCCTGGACAAGAGACTGTGTCCATGAGAAGCAGAGGAGGCCGAGTGTGGGTGAAGAAGGGTAGGGGGTGGGAAAGCGTATATCACAAATTACTCATTGTTTTTTCTCCCGCTGGAAGCTCCATGAAGCTGCTTTCTCGTACCCCCTGTTTACAGGTCTCCGATAGGAGTCCAAGATGGTGGATCAGCGCTGCGTTAGCTGGTAGGGGACCTCTGCATGAATCTCTCTTCACTCTCCATTCTCTGTCAGTTTTCTCACTCCATTTGGTGCTTGGCTAAGTTCTTAATCTCTTCATTTGATGTTTTAGGGTTTCAGTTGTTGTTTTCTCTGTTTGGCTTAGTTTTTCGGATCTTTGCTGTGGAGGGATGGCATGGTGCTTCTGCCTAGAGTGCCATTTTGCCGTACGTCAAAGAATATGCTTTGTGAGAGGCCGGTGGCCATCTTTCTAAGCACAGCGGAAGAGAAGATAAGTTAACAGATCAGGTAAATATTGGCAGTGCTGAGCCTGCCTATCAGTTCCTGTGAACTCTATTTTGACTCACTGTGATCCCATGTATGTCAGAGTAGAACTCCACTCCATAGGATTTTCAATGACTTATTTTTATGGAATTAGATTGACAGGCTTTTCTTCAGAGACATCTGTGAGTGGACTCGAATCTCCAATCTTACAGTTAGCAGGTGAGTGGATTAACCATTTGCATCACCCTGGGACTCCTATCAGCCTGCAAATATGGAATGAGGGCTCTGGAATCAGATTTCCAGAGTTCAAATCCCAGTTCTCCCACTTACTAACAACTCCATCCATATGAGCAAGTCACCACTCTCTGAGACTCATTTTGTTTCCTTATCTGCAATGCAAATTTGTTTTGAGAGCATTGCATGTAAAGGTTAGCACTGTTCTTGGCACATAGTAAACACTGAGTAATGCCATCTGTTTTATTACTGGAGGTACAGCTATAGGAAAAGCCATAGGGCAATGACCAAGATGTGAACTGTAAATCTTTGTTTGCGCTCTTTTAAAATCATGTCCACCTATTACCGACCCCACAAAATACACCGTTCTCTCATCCTGGTTTTTACAATGGCAAAGCATGTTTACCCCGCAGGTCTATAATTATTTCAATATGCTAAAAGCCTAACTTTTCTGTGTAGATGTGCAATAAAATCACAAGAAAAATATGACATTTTCCAAGAACTTGTTCCTTCTATGCATTGACATTAATTCCTCAAAAGTTTTGCATAGCTGGGCAGTCTTTTATTGTATGCATTTATTACTCCATTTTGAACATAGAGAAAAAATTATCCATTATCTTCTTCTTCTTCTTCCCTTCCTCCATCTTCTTCATTTCAATGATCTCTTCCATGCTTGATATTAAGGTGAGGAAATTATGAAGGTTATTAATAATTCATGGGTTTGTTCTAACCGCAAAGTGTGATTCTTCCAAGATTCATTTAGCATTCTGAATAATGCTAAGTATATTGACTAAGACAAAAAGTAATTTCTTTTAGGGTTATGGATTTTTGAAGTATTTTTTTAAATGTTGAGTAATTATTTCTTTTACTGTTTCTGCCGAGGTGTTTTGGAAAATCTCTAAGAATCAATCTAGGAATGAACCATGCTGATTCTCTCCCCTATTGGTCACAAGCTTTGTGAGTGATATTAAACAACGGCTTCTTTTTATTATTTTATCATTTTTAAAATGAGTATGCTGAATATCAATATATTTGACCTCAATAATTGTACTTCTTTGAATATTGGATAATCCCCTTTTACAGAGGAAAAAAATGAACACTTACAAATCAGTGCAGAAGTTCAGCTGAGAATTGAGTGTAGCTATTCCAAGTATGCTGTTCCAAAGTCAACCAAGAAATGCATCCTTTACAAATAAAGGATTAAGAAATAGCGGAAGCCACAATTGATCCAGGGAGAACAAACTGAGTACCAAGAGTCAATGTGATACTTATTTTGAAAAGCAAAGATTTTCTTGTTTTAACACCTCCAAATACTACTCAATCACTTGGAAAAGTGGTCCTTCTTTTTTTATTTTTTTTATTTTTTTAGTACTTGTTCCTCATTTTTTCTGTTTGAAGTATGTTTGCATGGTTGCAAAACTGTAAGAAGAGCACATGTTCCACTACTTGGTCATTCTAATAATATGATGGTAAAGTCTAAGTATTAGCTTTTACCTTTTTAAATAATTGATTTTTAAAAGAAGAGTATTTTCTTAGAATTTTAAATAGCAACTTTAAAAGTTATTTTTAATGACATAGAAGACAAAAGGAAAGAATAATTATTATTCCTAATGAGAAATGCAATAATAATGCTGAAGTCACAGAAGAAAAGGCAAATTATGGACAGCAAACCAACTAAAAAATTAAAAAACTAAAAAAGCAAGCACTTACCTTTCAGGAGTAATTTTATTCAGAACAGTGCTAAAAACATTGGGTTATTTTGTTTGTTTGTTTTTTGTTTTGTTTTTCCCCCAATACAAGTCAGAATTCTAGACTGTTAAAATGTTAACATAAATAATGCAGGAGATACCACCTAAATAGCTAGATAAGCTTCAAAAAAGAATAATTCCAGAATAATGAAAATGGTGATCATAGGAGAAAGAAGGTGGAGTGGAAGGAGGAGAAGAAAGTTTAAGTGTTCAGTAGTCTGCCTCTCCTCTAAAATGACCCTGTTGTGTACCTTTCTGGTGTTTAATAATAGAAAAATGCATCTTCTGTGGGCTCCAAAGCGTGACTGGATCACAAAATCCTGGCTGCCACCATCAGAGCAAAGCTTTCAGTGCCTTCCATTCAGCCTCTTTGTGTTTTTCACAGGTGTTGATACACAATTAGAAACACAAAATAACTTGGAAAGTGGTCTATTGTCTGTACATAGAGTGGTACAAAAACCAGGTTTCTGTCCAATTTGGTAATCTCATTCCTTGGCAGTGTTTAAATATGAATAACAGCTGCAACTATTCTCAGATCTGACTAACAATTTATCCACTGAGAGCAACTTTCATCAGGAAGCAACATATAGAAAACAACAGAGCAGCATTTGAGCTTTACACTCTGTCTTTGATCAAGCAATAACAGAAATTGACTCTTTCCAAATCATTAGCAGTGTCCCCTAACATCTACACGCAGGCAAGATGTACCAATCACAAATGCCATGTGAAAATCTTCTCACTTCTAAGAAGGATTAGGAAAAGCCTTTTTGTCAATCCTCACTACATCCTCATTTCCATCCTATTTTGTCTAAAATATATGTTATCAATTTATATTATTTCTGTGGCCACTAATATTACATTCACTTTGGAATTTTATTCATCTTGGGTTTTTGTTTCTTAAAAGCAAGTAAAATGACTGAACCTAGCATCAAGTTAAACATGGAATCAAACCATGGTTAAAGCCCAGTACTCAATAGTTGGTTGAAGATTCAGATAAAAGTCAAACAAAATTGTATTAGTACTCTCATTATTAAATTAAACATAGGAAGGGAACAAATAAATAGGCCCCTGGGTCTATTTGTAACCACAGGCAGGGTTCAGTCTTTTATCTTAGCGCCTAGTCTATGCATTTCTATTCTGTTTATAGCATCTGAAGAAGTTTAATATTTTTTGAGTCTTGCTTTAGTTTTCTAATTGCTTTGTTGTTGTTGTTCTTTTAATACTTAAATTGCTGGATTCAATTTGTGACAAGTTTACTTATCATATTATTATCTATGTTCATATGTTATAATGGACTGTAGTTTTTTCTTCTTATATTCTTCTTGCCTCATTTGGGTCATTATATTATACCAGCCTAAGTTGCATAGTTCTCCCTTTTTATTCTATTATTTGATATATTTAGTATAAGATAGAAATGACATGATTCTTGAAGTAAAAACAAACAAACAAAAACTTGCCTGGAAATCCATTTGGTCAGGGCATCATTTTTCCTGAGAGACTTTACTACTCATTCAATACCATTAGTGATTATAAGACTTTGTTTCTCTATTTTCTCTTGAGTCTATTTTGGTAATTTAGTGCAGGTTTGTGGTAAAAAGAAAATGACATTAGAGCTCATATTCTGCCTCCAAACATAAAGTGATAAAATTTAAAATATGAAGCTTATGGAGTTTACATCCTAGTGGGAGAGGTAGAGAGATAGAAAAGAAACAATAGACATGATAAATGATTATATAGAAAGTTAGATAATGTTAATGTTATGTTTCTATTGAAGCAAGAAAGAGAAGGGAACATTCAGATAGGGGTTGAAGATATGGGGTAGGAGAGGAGATTGCTGAAAGAGAAGGATGTTTTATCACCCCACATCTGATAAAACATTCTTTGGAGCAAGTAAGCCAATGTAAATAATTGTGCACACTGACCTAATAATCATGGGAAATAAATGGATCAGTGAGTAGTAGGTCCTGCTTCTGACAGCTCTAGACTAGGGAAGACTGAGGTCTGTTCTTATGCTGAAGCACAATCTTCTCTAAACCCTAGGTTCTGAGGTAGGATGCTCATTCTGAGAGACAACACCCAAGGAAGCATGCATTGAAAAAAACTAGTGCTAGGCCAGCTTCCTTCTTGACAATAACAAGCATCATCATCATCATCATTATAATTATCATCATCAATGTCATTGTCACAACTCATGTTTACTGAGTGTTTACTATATGCTAGGCACTATTCTGTATTTTCTACATGCATCAATTTATTTCAGTTCCACAATACCCTGTAATATAAGGGATATTATTCCCATTTTATAGACGAGTAATCGGGTATAGAGAGGTTAAGCAAATTGCTGTATATTCTGAGGTACAGAGATTAAGTAAGCTGTGAATGACACTCAGATAATAAATTGCAGAGCCATATTTTAATAATAAACTTTATTTTTTAAAAGAGTTTCAAATTTACAAAAAAAACGTGGGAAGATAGTAAGAAGAGTTCCTGTAGACCACCTACCCAGTTTCCCTTATTACTAACATCTTACATTAGTATGGCACATTTGTTACAATTAATGAACTGATATGGATACATCATTATTAACTAAAGCTATACTTTGATCAGATTTCCTTAGATTTTACCCAATGTCCTTTTTCTGTTCCAGTATCCTAACCAGGATATCACATTATATTTAGTCCTCACGTCTCCTTACAATCCTGTTGGCTATGATAGCTTCCAAGATTTTCCTTGTTTTTTTTATGACATTGATAGTCTTGCAAAGTACTTATCAGATAATTTTGTAGAATTCACCTCAACAGTTATTTGTTTGATGTTTTTGTCAAGATTAGACTGAGATCGTTTGTTTTGGAAGACCATAGACATGAAGTGCCATTTTTATCACATCATCTCATGGGTACATATTATCAACATATTTATCACTATTTATGCTGACTTTGATCACCTAGCTAAGGTAATGAGATTGTGCAAAAATTGGTATAATTTCTTTCTTAAATATTTGGTATAACTCACCAGTGAAACTATCTGGGTCTTGTGCTTTCTGTTGGGAAGATTATTAATTCAATTTATTTAACAGACATAGACTTATTTAGAGTATCTCTTTCTCCTTGTGTGAGTTTTGAAAATTGTGTCTTTTAATGAGTTGGTCCATTTCATTTATCAAATTTGTGTGTATAGCATCTTTAGTATTCCTTCATTATACTTTTAATGTCTGTGGGATCAGCAGTGATTATTCTTCATTAATTTCTGATATTGGTATTTTATGTCTTCTCCCTTTTTTCTTGGTTAGCCTGGCTTGAGGTTTATCAAATTTCATTAGTCTTTTCCAAAAAAAAAAAAAAGGCCTTCCGTTTAAATGAGTATTGTTTTCATGCATTTGAATTAATTGACTTATGCTCTAAATTTTAATTATTTCTTTTCTTCTGCTTTTTTCAGGCTTAAATTTCTCCTTTCCATAGTTTTCTAGGGTAGAAACTTATATTATTGATTATTGTCTTATTTTATAATATATGCATTTTATGCTATAAATTTCCCTCTATGCATTGTTTCACAGCAACCCACAGATGTTGATAAGTTATATTTTCATTTTCACTTAATTTTAAAACATTTTTAAATTTCTCTTGAGACTTCTTCTTGATCAATTTGTTATTTAGAAGTTTGTTGTATAATCTCCAATTATTTAGAGATTTTTTTAGGTGTTTTTATGCTTTTGAATTCTTGTTTAATTCCGTTATTTTTTGAGAATATACTTTGTATAGTTTCTAACGTTTTAAATTTATTAAGGTGTGTTTTATGACCCAGGATGGTAAGTGATTCATGCAGAATTGATAAGAATATGTATTCTTTTGTTGTTGGATGGAATATTCCATGAATGTCAACTAATCCAGTTTATTGATGGAGATATTCAGTTCAACTATATCCTTACTGATTTTCTGCCTGCTGGAGCTGTCAATCATTGACAGAAGGGTATTGAAGTCTCTAACCATAACAGTGGATTAATCTATAACCTTGAAGTTCTATCAGTTCTTGCCTCCTGAATTTTCACACTGTTGGTAGGTGCATACACATTAAGAATTGTTACATGTTTCTGGAAAATTGATACCTTTATTTATGTAATGCCACTTTGTGCCTGATAATTTTACTTGTTTTGAAGTCTGTTTTGTCTGAAACTAATAGAGCTACTCTATCTTTCTTTTGATTAGTGTTAGCATGGTATATCATTCTCCATCCCTATGCTTTTATCGTAACTGAATCTTTGTATTTAAAGTGGGCTTCTCATAGACAAGAGTTGGGTCATTTTTTTTTTCTTTTTTTCTTATCCATTTTGACAACCTGAGTCTTTTAATTAGTGTATTCAAACCATTCATACTTAAAGTGATTACTAATATAGTTGGATTAATATCTACCATGTCTATAACTGTTTGCTATTTGTTGTACTTGTTCTTTGTTTCTTTTTTTGTCCCTCTTTTTCTGCATTCTCTGGTTTTAATTGGTCATTTTATATGACTTTATTTGTCTTCTCTCTTAGTGCATCAATTATACATCTGTCTTTAAAAAATGAATTTTTTTGTGGTTGCCACAGAGTTTGTGATAAAATATTCATTTTTACCTAAGTCCACCTTCAAGTAACGCTAATTCACTTCATGTGTAGTGCTGGTAACTCTCCCATTCTTATGACATCATTGTCTTTCATTTTATATATCCACTTATCAAAGACTACAGCCTTCAGTATGGATTATACCTCAACATAAAGGAAACAAAAATCCTCATAAATGGACCAATAAGCAATGTCATAATAAACAGAGAAAATATTGAAGTTATCAAGGATTTCACTTTACTTGGATCCACAATCAACGTCCATGGAAGTAGCAGTCGAGGAATCAAACAAAGTATTGCAGTGGGCCAATCTGCTGCAAAAGACCTCTTTATAGTGTTAAAAAGCAAACTGGGATAAATAGGCTTTTAGTATGAGGTTTTGTGCCACGCTGGCAAAGAGTTGGGCCATGTTTAATGTTTTCTGTAGCTGTAGGTGCCACATGCTTCAAATTCCTCTAATGTCCTTGTTCTTTGTATCCCCTGTTAATTTTGGGCTTCTCTAACTACACCTCATCAGAAAGAGTCTGTGTCATGCAACTCTTTCAGCTGTAAGCCCCTCCTATAGTACTGGATCCCTAGTGCTTGGCTGCTAACAAAAAGGTTGGCCATTTGAACCCACCCAGTAGCTCCTCGGTTATCGGCTCTCCTAAAGATTACAGCCTAGAAAACCCTATGGCCAGTTCTACTCTGTCGCATGCGGTTGCTGTGAGTCAGAATCGATTCAATGGCATCCAACAAAAACAATGGTGTGGGGGTAAGGAATGAGGCGGAAAAGTATTGTATATTCTTATGATTAAATTACGATCATTTACTGGGCCTGTGTCCCTGGGCTGTAATCTTCACAAATACACTTTAGCTTCCTTTTTAGGTGAGACTGGAGGGCTAATGGGGGTTGAAATGAGCTAAATGTCTTCCCCTAGGTGGGATAAGGCTCTGGCAAAGTCGTTTCCCCTGGAGAGTAGGCCTTTCTTATGGAATATACTCTAGTTGTATTTTACAATGTTTAAGATTTCCGTACCTCTGCCAGAGCCCAGGGGATCTTTCTTGGCTCCTCACGGTGAGAACCTGTGACATTTCTGAAGGCAAAAATCTACGAAGCACAGGAGAGGGGGCCACAAGCCTCTGCTTTTAAGAATGTGCATGGTGAAGAGTGTTTGATTCCATTTGTGAATAAGAAAGTGCTTCATTTATTTTGTAGGTGTGAGTAAGCTATTTCTACCATGGCAACATTTAAGTAATTTTCTGATCCTTGGATGCAAGTTTCTTGAGGAGAGATATCTCAATCTTTCTTTATTTGTCACTCTCTTGCCAGTGCCTAGAACTATTTTCTACAATCATTAAGTGATCAATAAAGATTTGTTGAACAAATAATTGCTCCAGGGAAATAAAGGAATGGTGGCTTGGGTATGGCTAAAAGAAACTGACCACAATAAAACCCTGTAGCCTCATCCCTTCCAGGCCAGCAACAGCAGTGCCCAGAGTGTACACTAACAGGCTGCATGCAGATCATTTTCCTTCATGCCTCACGTGGAATGAACTGCTATTCTTCTGAGCCAAGGATTCCCTCGACATTTGGAATCATTGGAAACTAACAGGACATATGTGTACAAAAAAAATTTAATGGTGAACCATAGCATAGATCAAGAAAGTAAGTTTTGAGGAATCCAGGGGAGGGAGAAAACACTCAGAGTGAAGTAATAAGGAAAGAAGAATTCATGGAAGTTGGAACAAAAACCAGTACATGAAAACAATATATCCAAAAAAAAAAAAAAATCTCTTGTCATCAAGTTGATTCCGACTCATAGTAACATTACAGGACAGAGTAGAACTGCCCCATAGGGTTTCCAAGGAGTGGTTGGTGGATTTGAACTGCCAGCCTTTTGGTTTGCAGCCAAACTCTTCACCACTGCACCACCAGGGCCCTGAAAACAGTATAGGAAGCATTTAAGTAAAAAGAAAGATGAAAAGGAAGGGAAGAAGGAAAGAGACAGGCAGGAATTCAAAGCAGAAAGAGCAGGTTGAGCCAAAACACAGAGGCTGTGTAGTTCATGGAGTAAAAGACAATAGCAGGGAGAAGAATCTGGTGGGCATAGAGGATTTAGGGTTATGCACAGTAATAAATCAAGTCAGAAAGGTAAGTAAGATTTAATTGGTAATTTAAATCTCAGTCATAAAATTGAATAGTAGAATTAAAAGGCACCAAGAGATTCAGGACCTCTTCAGGAAACTTTTTTTTTTTTTCCCGAGTGATAGTAAATCACAGGGGCACTAGATCGTTTGGCATGAAAATGATTGCTTAAGTTGCAGACACAATCCAATTAAGTTTCAATCAATAGCGTAGGATTTTGGAGCATTTGCAGTAATTTTTTATATGAAACCATATCATCAAATTTGAGTGTAGTTGTAGTAAAAATTCCAGGTTTCCATACCCATCGCTATGTTCTCTGACCCTCAATCATCAATCTAAAATGTACAAGAGCATTATGGAAACAGATATGAGAAATGTAATTTAAAAAAAATCTAGAGAAATAATAATGGAAAAAATAATGAAAATTATATCCAAATGTTTAGCAGTCCATCAAGATAATGTTTTATCTATTCTTTAATTCTAATAAAACCTAACACTTTCAATATATATTATTAAAGAGGTGTTAACTTTGTAGTCAATGAAAACCACATGATTCCTGACTTCCATTCATCTAGTCAAAAGCAAGTTTAAAGTATGAGTCTATTATTTCCTACTAAGGCAAATTCTCTGTGGCAGCCGGTTTGGTTTACCTTTAAGTATGTTTATCTGTCTTGTGTACCAGAGCTCTGCTAAAAACTCAAGAAGCTTAAAGTTATTCAAGTTCTAAATATAAGTAAAGAAAGTTCCCCTTTCTCTCAATGCCGGTGTATTAATGAAGAGCTAAGGATTTTAGAAATAACATTTTTCCATTTATCTTCCACAAGTTTTATCTTCCACGTTGTTTTCTGCACATTTAGTATTAAACTGCATCCATAAGGTCACATCTTGAGCAATAGAAATGCATGTCCATTTGTATTATTAAGCTAAACTGTTACCTGTTACGTTGCAAAAAATACCTACAGATCATCAGATTATGTTCAAAAAAGCTTCAATCGTTAGCATTTTTTGACAATGCCATATTATTTTCCCTTTGACTTTAATAGCAATGATATATGAGTGGCATATAATAAGATTTAAAAGCAAATAATGGGTGAAGTCTAAATACATCACATTCAGGATTGCAAGACCATTTATTTGTGCACTGTAGAAAATATTGCTTATAGAAGTCTATAAGCAATTGATTCTTCAGGGATAAGTTTCTGAAATATTCGGGTAAAAAAGTATTGTCAAGAAGGAACTCAAACTATCATCAGAATTGAGTCCTTGATAACTGTGAGTTATTTTATTAGTGTTATACAGATGCATCTTTTTTGTGTTTTAACATTTTAAGGGCTTCAGGCCTATAAAAATAGGTCACACACTCAAAACTTTCAAATTCAAAACTCAGCAGAACAAGAAATCAAAACTTCAGTTACTAAAGATTTTATTACTTCTCCATAATTTAATTTTCTGTCATCCCATAAAATCTAACTACAGATAAAATTATAGCAAATATCCACATGAGGTCCAATGTAATGTACTCACAAAAATTGAGCTTAAAAAGAGAGAGATCCAGTTTTTCTCATCGCATGGCAAAGGAGGCAATTTTCTGTGGAGGCAATTAACCACACTTTCCATTTCTCCTCCTATGCTGATTCCCCTTCTTCCTCTGTTGCTCCTGAAAATAAGAGACCAACTTTGTACCTTGGATGGCCACTTACAAGCCTTTACAAGCCCAGACGCTATACAACAAACTAGGAGGCAGAACAGAAGTACAAAACACAGTATTAAGCCAATTAACTGGGATGTCCCATGAAACCATGACCCCAAACCAAGGAAACAAATCCCATGAGCTGTTTGATTGTGCATAAACAGCCTCAGCAGCTACTCTTTCATATTGTTGTTGCAAATAATATATCTCACAACTTTTGCCAATTTAACTTTTAACAGGTTACATTACTGAAAATTTTAATCAAAAATTATATAGAAAAATCCTGATTTAAGGGGTGAAAATATAGAACAGAATTTTAAAATTTTCAGAATTTTTAGAGCCAAGGAGGCTGGATGAAACCCTGAAATTATTTCACTGAGAAAATATTTAAACCTTAAACCAAAAATATTCCCTGAAGTCTTCTTAAAATTAAACAATAGTTTAACTTCATTAGTAAAGAATGTCTGCCTTGAACATTGAGCTCTTTTAAGATCTATCCATTACAGGACAAAATTGACAACAGCAACTCAAAAGATTAGATACAAACCTTAAGCGGCAATGAGTGTATGTTAATAGTAGAAGAACAACTCAGAAAAAGAGGGTGAGAATGGTTGCACAACTTGAATAATATAATCAATGTCACTGAATTGTACATGTAGAAATTGTTGAATTGGAGTATGTTCTGCTGTGTATATCCTCAACAACAGCCAAAATAAAATAAATTATAAAAAAAGAATAAATAAATTTTTCACAATATTTAAAAGAGAAAGATCAATACAATTGTGTTTAATTGCAAATATTTTCACATCAATTTACTAAATAACAGTCAACTTAACATGCGTATTGTCTATCCCATTATACAGAGATATTCCCTATACTTGTGACATTGAATAACAATTTCTATTATAACTAAGTACACTTATTTGATCTTGGTAAAAACCACTGGTGAAAGTATTGGTTATATGACCATGATGAAAATATCTTAACAAAATTCAGCATTCATTAATTCTTTTTCTTAAAAAAATAAGACTGTTAAATTTCTTAATCATAGATGAATTAGACATTTTATATCACATAATTTAAAATGAAAATTTGACTAATATTTCATCTTGACACTGAAAATTATTCCTTTGTCAAGATTTGATTTTTCAAAATTTTCAGAATTATTGATCCTAACGATTGAGTCTCTTGCTGTCTTGTGTTTGTCTTTTTATTTCCTGAGAACATTAATTTTCCACTATATCTATAAATCTTCTAGAATGCTTAAGTCTTCTCAGAAGGATCCATAATACTGTTCATAGAATATTTAATTTGATTAATGCATTTAAACATTATGTTAATCTTACCATTTTTGGATCCTGAATATCTTTCATTTTTTAGTTTTTTAATATAATATAATCTGACATTCTTTATCTCCTATTGCTATTCTTATTTTATCTGTTTCCTCAATTCTTCTGTAGGATCTGATGTTTGGAATCCCTTATGAATTATTTTAAGATATTGAACAAATTGTTCAATAATTTGTATGATAATTGAATGGTCATTCTTTTAGATCATCTCTTAAGATTCCTAATGCTAGGACCTAAAATCTAGATTTGTGTTCTCATAATTCGTTATGCAGCTATGTCTGGGACTCAGGCTATAGCTGTTTAAACTTGTATAACAACCAGGTTGCAGCACATTCTGATTAGTCACTGCAACATACCATAGTATGACTGACCTAACTATGTGGATGAGTATCTCAGGACCTCCATACCAGCAGAGCATTTTGGACCCTGTTCTCTTTCCAGTATCATTCTGTGCAGTGCACTGGGGAGCTAAATCATTTCTGTAGATAGTCCAGGCCCCAAATTTCATATCATAAAGAAATTGCCCATAATCGTATGTTATCTCAAATCAGTGGTTCTCAACCCTTGCTGTACATTAGAATCTCCCTTAAAATAACTTAAAAATAATTTCTGATGCCCAGTCACCACCTCACTCCACCACTTCTTCATGGTCTAGTGAGGGTCCTGGGCATTACATTGAAAACACGTGCTCTAAATTTATAGATCCCATTTAGATAATTGGTCAAATCTTTACCACATTCTGCATTTTTAGAAAATAAATAGGTTTTCCATCAGCTCACTAAGATAACGTAACCATGTTAAAGGTAAAAGAAGAAAAGTTACAATACACTACACCTCGTAAATACTCATTAGGTTGGTTAATTAACTACTTGAATATACCTCTATGTAGATGATATGTTAACCCATTCTTGATTCCTTCTTAGAAATCATAGCAGTTGGGAAACCTTACATTTTGTCAACTTTCTTAAAAAATGGCATAATCCCCTCCAAAAGTGATCCTCTTAATCCTCTTCCTTTTTTGTTCATCACTATTCTATCATTTTGTAAAATCTTTTATTATAATCCTGCCTTACATTGTACAATCTCTGCTGTATAATGGTCACGAGGACAGAAACATCTCTACAATAAGCAACTGCTAGTGAAATGTTTCTAGACTTTTAAGTTCATTCATTGACTAATTCTAGAAGAAGAAACAAAATTTCTACTAATGGCCAGCAAACTTGCCAAGTCCTTGGAAAATCACAAACATTAGACATGAGATTTAGCAGTAAAAATCACTAACTGGTAAGGAAGATGGATCTTCAGACAATTAATGGAACTTCTTAATAATTAGTATAATACTGAAATATTCATAGTATGTTAAAAACATGGGAGAATAAATCTTAACGGTATCCCTTACAATCCTACAAAATCAGATATATAATAATTCTGTTAAAATTAGTACACACTCATAGCAATTTAGAATTAAGATATCAAAGAACTTCTGGACCAAGGATCAGAAAACTACAGCTTGTTGACGGTGATAGTATGACCAGAGATTTAAAAAAGTTTTTTTGCCCTTTTAATGGTTGAGAAAATTTAAAAAAAAAATAATATTTCATACCATATAAAAATTAAATAACACTCAAACTTCATTGTTCACAAATAGCGTGTTATTGGAACAGAGCCATGTACCATACAGCTGATGTATTGTCTAGGCTTGCTTTTGCATTGCAATGGCAGAGTTGAGTAGCTGCAGCATAGACCAACCTAGCCTGCAAAGACTAAAACATTTGTTATCTGGCCCTTTATAGAAAACGTTTGCCAACGACAGTTCTAGATCGACCCTGTTGAATAGAGCGTTTTGTGATGATAGAAATGTTCGATATATATAAACTCGTTGCTGTCAAGTCCATTCGGACTCAGCAACCTCACAGAACACAGTAGAACTGCCCTGTAGGGTTTCCAAGGAGCAGCTGGTGGATTCCAACTGCCGACCTTTTGGTTAGCAGCCATAGCTTACCCTAACTCTTAACCACTGCACCACCAGGGCTACATGCACTGTCAAATATGGGACCCACTAGCTACAGGTAGCTATCGAGCACTTGAAATGTGAATAGCGTGATGGAGAAACTGATTACTTCTTTGTTAAATTAAATGTTAGTCAATTTAAATTTAGCTCATTTTTTAAATATTAATGTAGCATTAATAGGTCAGAGCGTTTTTTCTAGATTCAGTCTGCATGGTTTTTAATTTCAGCTCTGATACAAACTGATTCTGAAACCTTGGGAAATTTACCTAACCTCTCTGTTAATAGTAATACTTATATTGTTATTATACGTACTAAGTGAGTTAATGTCTCTAGAGCACATAAAATTCTGTCTGGCAGACAGATGGTCAAAAAATGGTTAATATTGTTATTATTATTATTTTGTTTTAACATAAAATATGTTCAAAATATTGTTTTTGTTGTTGTTTGCTATTGAGTCGATTTTGACTCATAGTGACCCTCTAGGACAGAGCAGAACTGCCCCATAGGGTTTTCTAGGCTGTAATCTTCACAGAAGCAGACTGTCAGGTCTTTTCTCCCAGAGTCGCTGGTGGGTTGGAACCATCAACATTTCAGTTAGCCGAGCACTTAACCATTGTGCCACCAGGGCTCCTTTTCATAAATATTAATGCACCAAATATTTGTATTCCCGGAACCTTGCTGGGAATACATAACTGAAAAACTCACAAGATACCTGTTCTCATGGAGCATACATACTACGAACTAAGATGCAAAACAAATATAACAAAAACAAAAATCTGCTGTTACAAGTTAATTGTATACGTGGATCAAGATTATATTGATACCATGAAAGAGAATAAAACAGAAATTATCTGGTTGCAGAATCTGATATAAGTCTGTAATTGTCATTTATAGCCTCTAATTCCAAAATTTTGTTAACATCGGATCATCTTCAATATTCCTATTAATTGATCTTGTAGTAAAAAAATATAAATTGAATTCAAAATAGAAATTTATACTAATAGAAAACTACAAGTATCTGTTTAATACAGTGAGGTCCCCAACAGGTTCTGTTTTTATTAAGTTGTCTACTGCTAATATGTATAATGTACTTTATGCAAATAACACGCACCTTCTACATTTGTTTGCCAATCGCACCCTCCGTCACAAGATATTTTCGTAAGTGTGATATGCTATTTTTTTACAGCAACATATAAAAAAAAACTGGCATAGTGACACTTATGAAAATACCTCGAGAGGGAAGGGCCTAGTTGGCAAACATTGAAGGCCCATGTTATTTGCATAAAATACAGTATATATATATATATATCCATATGTGTATAATATCACTGCTTAATCTAGCAAAGAAACAATTAGAACGCGAGAAACACACAGAGAGCTTGTTTAATCTGCCTAAAGCAGTAATAAGTGTCAGAGTTTGGTTGAGGACCCAGGTGAGCAACAGCACTCTGATGACTGGGGAGCTTTTCCTGGAGAACTGACATATTTAGAAGTTGTTGGAAAAGGTAAATAAAGTAACCATGCAAGGTTGCAATTGAGATTTGAAAGTTGTATTCAGCCTGCCTAAAAGAACTAGTAAATTACTTCTGGAGGTAGTTCTGACTATTGCCTATAATTTCTTTTTTAGAGGGAACCCTTATCCATAGAATAAATATCCAACCAATTTACTTCAACTACCACCACCAGGATTTTCTTTCAGGACATTTTGTTATAATAAAAGTGTCTTTCTGTAATGTGGCCCTTTTCTGTGATTTGGCCTCATCGGCAAGCCAAAATTATTCTTATGTGGTTGTTAAGACAGAAGTACCACATGAGACACCTGGCTTCTATCTGAACTGACAGAGAACTGCATCAGCTAGAAAAAGGGCTTATCACAACCCAACACTCAAAGAGAATAAAGGAGAAACATTGCTTCCAAATGGTGTAGTCTAGTTAATGAAATCTAATGCTTCCTAAAACCCACCCTGGGCAAACAAAGCGTGCCTCCAGAGAACTGTCTTCTTTATCAGACACTGAATGCCAAACCCTTTCCTGAACTGTCCTGAGACCCATTCCACAGAGGTAGAGTGCCATTGGAAACTATAATTAAATCAAATCTTGCTTGGTCATTTCTCCACCAACGAATACAGCAAATTAGGAGTTCTTAGGTCAAAATCAATAAGTGTATAGCCTGGTACATACTCATGAAAATAATATACATTTAGACGATTAATGCAAGGAATTTGATTGTGGCGGGTGAGACCAATGATCCACAATGCTTCATTAAAAAATGTACAATTCACACTGCTGACGAAGCAACGGTATATTTTATGATTTAGAGTTTGGCATTTTGAAGTATTTTTTTTTACAGAGAACAGTTTAATTTATATATATATATATATATACATATATATATTAGATAATAGTAACTAGCCATCTTAGAAAATGTGAATTTTTCGGAAAAAGAGAGGGGAAATTCAACAATTGAAATACGGAGATTATTGAGTTCAGAATAAATTCTTCAAATTCTGTTTTCTTAGTGGGATCTTCCATAAAGAGCAAGAAAAGAAACATGAATTGTTCTGTGGAAAGTTATAGATTCCAGCAGGCTGGAGTTTACTGTGCCCCATTGGTGTACTTCAAAATACTATCAGCTGTGGAAACATTATCACAACTTGAATTTCTTCCTCACTAAAATTTTTAAATTCTTATATTAACACACTTGTTATTTGTATGTCTGTGAGAATGGCCAGCAGCATGGATAGATATTTCAGGAAACTGATGAAACTTAAGCTTCAGCGTCTCTCACTCGTAAATCCCTGGGAAAAACTCTAGCAAGGTGTTTCCATGGTCATGTGTTTTTGTAAAATGTCCAAAAGTTAGACATTTTAGCTATAATCAGTTCAAACCACTGGCTCATTCCACTCTGACTTCCCTTCCATTATACAGTCCCTACTTTGGGTGGCGATGGAATGAATGTGGGCAGTCACTGATTTTATATATATATATATGTATATATATATATATGTACATGCATATATATGTGTATATATATATGTACTTGCATATATATGTGTATATATATATATATGGAGACACACATGGAGACACACACACACATATATATATACATATTTGTGTGTACATATAAAATTACTCTAAAATAATATTTTTACACTGGTTTCCATTTTAAAATCTAATAACCAAGGGCAGAACCAGGTTTTGTGGTCCCTAAAGCCAAGTCCCAGTGGCACTGTGGTTAAGAGCGTGTCTGCTAACCAAAAGGTTTGTGGCAGTTTGAATCTACCAGCTGCTCCTTGGAAACCCTATGGAGCAGGTCTACTCTGTCCTATAGGGTTGCTATGAGTCGGAATCGACTGCATGGCAATGAGTTTGAAAACCCTATGGAGCAGTTATAGTCTGCACACGTGAGGTCACCATAAGTCAGAATCGCCTAGACTAACAACAGCAACAATGTGGTTGTGTGTGTGTGTGCATGTGTATAATATATTATGTAAGGCAAATAAAATTATGGCAAGTTTTAAAAATATGCATCTCTAGATATGTTGTGTAATTGGTAGTATGCTTCCTTTTAGATGATCTTAGAACAAAAATGTCTTTGAACTTAACCAAAGGGGAACATTTAGACAGATCTAAAGCAGTGAGAGAAAAGTGGAAAACTATATGCAATTTTTAATGTGTTACTTAGAGACTATCTATTTTCTTTTCAACCATGTTTTAACTAAATATTATCTATGAGCTCTTAAAAATTTATAATGAATTTTTCTAGGATACATGATATTGTTACTAGGCTCATAGCTCTATATTTAAAGTATTACTGCTTTTTCTAGAAACTTTAACTCAAGCAAATGGGATGAATAAATGATCCATATTCCAATAGTTTCTTTGTCCATTTTCTTTCTCAAATTGTAATATATACTAAAGAATATTATTTTATACTTATTCCTCTCACTTTTTAAAGATTTTTCTCATTTAGTCCTCCTTTTCATGTTCCTACCTACACCATCAAAATAAAAATATTTAAAAAATTGCAACTTTGTCCATTAAGAAAACATTTAAGATGTTTGACGACTTCATCGGGGTCTTAAAAGCTTGCAAGCATCCATCTAAGATGCATCAGTTGGTCCCAACCACCTGAAGTAAAGGAGAATGAAGAACACCAAAGACACAAGGAAAGTAGTAGCCCAAGAGACAGAAAGGGCCACATAAACCAGAGACTTCATCAGCCTGAGACCAGAAGAACTAGATGATGCCTGGCTACCACCAATGACCACCCTGACAAGGAACACAACAGAGAGTCCCTGACAGAGCAGGAGAAAAGTGGGGTGCAGAATTCAAATTCTAGTAAGAAGACCAGACTTAACAGTCTGACTGAGACTGGAGGAACCCTGGAAAGCATGGCCCCTGGGTTCTCTATCAGCCCAGAACTAAAACAATTTCTGAGGCCAACTCTTCAGACAGGGATTGGACTGGACTGTGGGACATAAATTGATATTTGTGAAGAGTGTGCCTCTTAGCTCAAGTAGACACAAGCAACTAAACCGGCAGCTTCTAACCAGAGGTGAGATGGGAAGGCAGAGAGGGTTAGGAGCTGGTTGAATGGACATGGGGAATGAGGGGTGGAA
This sequence comes from Trichechus manatus latirostris, assembly GCF_000243295.1. Taxonomy (NCBI): domain Eukaryota; kingdom Metazoa; phylum Chordata; class Mammalia; order Sirenia; family Trichechidae; genus Trichechus; species Trichechus manatus. Next base: position 4,156,910 of record NW_004443991.1, on the reverse strand, counting down.
AAGAGGAGCGTGCTGTCACAGTATGGGGAGAGCAATTAGAGTCACATAACAATGTATGTATAAACTTTTGTATGGGAAAAAAAATTATAGTATGTACATATATATATATATGCAATTTACTTGTCTTATTCAAAAATACTTTAGAGAAAAGGAAATACTCTTCCTCACAGTAAAAAGCCAACTAAAAATTTAGAAGGAATGATTAAATAAAAAAAAAAAAAAATCACCAAATGCATGCTAAAACTAGTGGGTTAAAGTTTAAAGAGTAACAGAACATTTACATAATATGAATGTTTATCCCAAAATATTGATTAATTACAAAGAGAAAAATAATAACCTTGTAGAGGAGAAACCTGGCAGTAGCTTTAACCAAGTGATTAACATTAACAATATTGGTAATAAAACAAATTGATATCACATGCATCCTGAGAAAAATACAGCACCACTTCTTTTTTATTCAATAAATTGAATCAAATCCTGCAGAAACATCAGAAAAATTCCAACTGAGAGCATTTTACAAAATAATAAGCCCTGTTATGTTTTCCAGTTCACTGATCTTTTCTTCTTCAGTGTCAAATCTGATGTTTATTTTATCTAGTGACATTTTTATTTCAATTATTATAGTTTCCATCTTTAGAAATTACATTTTGTTTTTATATCTTCCTTTTCTCTTCAGCAGAAAGCTGAAGTTCTTTTTCTGTGCAAATATTTGAAAAAGAAGAAAAATTATTACAACTAAAATTATAATTGCTTCTGGAAAGGGCATTAAGGTGGCTGATTACAAAACTACATGTACAGAAATCAGTAGTTTTTTCTTCATTCATTAAAAAAAAAAATGTTGAATATTTGTTGTATTCCAGGAACTCTGTAAATTAAAGAACGAAACAGTAAAACTTTCAGAGTATTTACTTTCAGGTAGTGTAGACTACAGCATTCGTTTTCATCCAGAGCTGTGCATCAGAATTACCTGAGGAACTTTTTTCTAAATGTACATGCATGGACCTTATTTCACACCTACTGGATTAAAATCTTCAAGGACAGGGTATGGATCCCTGTATTTCAGGGGAAAAAAGATAAACCTTTCCAGGTAATTCTTATATGTATAACTAATCATAAATCACTGCTCCTGAGGAATATAGGAAATTGTAGTGCACTGAGTTACATGTTATAATAAATGAAATAGAAGAGGAGAAGAGAGCCTTGTTCAAGCTTTGGAAGTCAAGAAAGAATTCTTGGTGCAATTATTAGTAAGCAAAAAACAATGTGGAGCAAAAATTTATCAGGGAAGTTTGCTCCATGAAGGAAAAAAATCTTGCTCAAAAGTCCTGATGCAATAGAGTGGTAAAAAAATAAATAAATGAATAACAAGAACGTTTCTATATACTGATCTTAACCCTTTGGAAATACAGTGGAGGTAAAAATAAAAATCACTAATATTTAGCAACATATGGACTCAAACATACTAACCACACCAATAATCATGAAGATGGTGCAGGATCCAGCAGCATTTCATTCTGTTATACAGAAGGTAAACAACTCAAGGTCAACTAACAAGAACAACATATTAACTTCCTAGAAAACTCTTATCAAGAAGTTTATAGAATTTATATTTAAAAACCAGCAACAAATTCTAGAAAACTCTTTTCTGAAGTATGCGAAAGAAGATGTGAATAAAAGTAGTAATATATATTTCTGAATGAAAAGATTAAATCATATTAAGTTTCAAATATTCTCCAAATTAGTATACAAAGAGGAAAAAGAACCAATTATTAATATGGTTTTTATTTACTCTAAAGTATTTCTTTAGAATATATTTATTAAAACATTTTAAGTTCCTTTGATTTGGTTTTTCAGATTCCAGCCTATCTGGGCTTCCACTGTTTATATTAGATTTTATGAAATCTGTTTTGATTTATTTCCATGTTATTTTATTTCATTTTAAAGAGATCATTTGTAGTTCCTAAAGATCAGATACTTGGCATGTAATCATCAAATATGAATAGAAACTGAAAGGATACTATAGGAACAACATTCACACAAAAACCGAATCTCTAGGAGAATAGATTTACAAGTGGAATATGAAATACCAAATCTGAGCCACGAAAAAGAATAAAAATAAATTGATTATTTGCTATTATAGAAATAAATTAAAGATGTTCCATTTAAAAAAGTGCTGCGGCCTCTGGCAATGGCTGAATAGATTATTTCATCCAAACTTCAAGGCTAGGAAAAGTGCAAAAGGTAGAGAAACTTATTTTAAAAGTGAATTTATTTGAGCACTACCAATGCAAGGAATTTGTAGGGTACAGACTCGAAAGGACTGAGAAGAATAGAGAGGTAAGTCAGACATTTGGGTCTAATGTTCCTCTTGATAAGAAATAGAAAAATCTTGATTTATCGAGACATTTTAACAATACTCTGTCATTATTGACAGAATACAAAGGAGGGGGAAGAGATGCATAATATTTGAACAATACAATCAACAAAATTGACTCGATAGTTATAGAACATGCACACAGAAATAACATAATACACATTATTTTCAAATTCACATTTAATGTTTATCAAAATTGGTCCTTTGCTGTGCAGTAAGGCGAGTCTCCACTAATTTAAGAGAATTCAAAATACAAAGAGTATGCTCTTTGACTACAATGGAATTAAATTAGAAATCACTAATAAAGTGTTCATGAGAAAAATCCTTTATATTTTGAAATTATGCAATAAAATTTTAAATTACCCAAGGTCAAGAAGAAATCACAATAGAAGTTATAAAACACTGTAAGCTAAATAATATTGAATATACTACATATCACGTCTTGCAAGATCCAGCTAAGATTCAGCTTATGTGAAAATTTATAGGCTTAAACACGTATGTTAAAAAATAACATGAGATTGGGGTATGTTTTGTTCTGACATTCTACTCTGACTTCCCTTCCATTATACAGTCCCTACTTTTGTTCTGACATTTCGCCATGAAAAAAGGCTGAAAATCAACTATCGAAGTCAAAAAGAAGAAAAAAACAATAGAAAAAGAATGAAGAGATCCAAAAATGAAGAAGTAAGGAAATAATAAAAATTAAGAAAATAAGGAAATAGAAAGCAACAAAGCTGATCTATATAGCCAAAAGATATACTAATAAAATTGATACTGCTGGCAAAAAAGGATCAAGAAAATAAATGAAAAAGGCACAAATAGCAAATATCAGGAGTTAACAAGGGGGCATCACTAAATAAGACAATAGTAAGAAGTGAATTGTTGTTAGTTGCCATCAGGTAGATTCCAACTCATGGCAACCTCACCTGTGCAGAGTACAACTGTTTCATAGAGTTTTCAAGGCTGTCACCTTTCCAAAGCAAATCGCTGGAACTGTCTTCCTAGGTGCCTCTGAGTGGGTTTGAACCTCCAAACCTTTTGGCTAGTAGTTAAACATAACTGTTTGTGCCACCTAGAAACTTCTAATAAGTGAATATTATATTAAAGGAAAAAAATTATTTAAAATTTCCTGCCTCTTCCAGCAATATTTCAGTTACATGAATAAATGTGTGCCAATTCCAGAAGCAATCTTACAGAACTTCAGTTGAGTTAGGCAAATATTTATTAGCTCCTATTATGTCTCAAGATTGAACTCACCAGACACTCCATGGGAGAAAGATGTGGCAATCTGCTTCCATAAAGATTTATAGCCTTGGAAAACTTGAGGGGCAGTTCTGCTCTGTCCTATAGGGTCACTATGAGTCAGAATAGACTCAATGGTGACAGGTTTGGTTTTGATTTATTATGTATCCAAGCAGCCCTGGTGGCATAGTGGTTAAGTGCTTGACTGGTAACTGTAAGGTCAGTGGTTTGAACCTACCAACTGCTCCATGGGAGAAAGATGTGGCAGTCTTCCATAAAGATTACAGCCTTGGAAACCCTGTGGGGCAACTCTACTCTGTCCTATGAGTCAGAATCGACTCAACAGCAATGGGCTTGGTTTTGATGTATTATGTATCAGTCCTTTTACTAGCCTATGGAATACAAAGATGCAAAATCCATAGCCCTGAACTCACAAACTAGTGGGGTAAATACTTCTCAGATAATTTCAAAACAATCTTAAGCACTGTGATAATGGTCAAACCAGAGAACAAGGGAGCATGTATAAGAGTAGTCAACCCAAGTCTTGAAATTGCCAGTGAAGGCTTTCCGAGGAGGTAACAATTAAAGTGAGTCTTGAAAGACTGATAAGACTTTGCCAGGGAAAAACGGCCATGAGCAAATCCTTTACTGTTGTTGTTAATTGCAGTCAAGTTGGTTCGAATTCATGGTGAAATGTCAGAACAAAATGTTGCTCAATCGTGTCATCTTCATCATCACTGGTATGTTTGAGTCCATTGTTGTTATTGTGTCCTAGGTAGGGCAAAAGTGTGAGTCAAGAGGCACATGGGCATGACACAACTTTGTTCGTTTGGGAAACAACAAGTAGTAGTTGGTACTGGTAGATTACATATTAAGGTCTGTTGCTAAGAAAGAGGGGAGCTTAGAAGTAATTGTAAATATAAGGAGATAATGATGAAGATCTGGATAAGTTTGTATACCACTCTAAGCAATGGAAATACCAAAGGTAATTAAGGTTATTCTGAGATCTTTGCTTCTCAGTGTGTGAGCTGCAGAACAGCATCATCGGCATCACCTGTGAGCTTGTTATAAATGCAGAATGCCAGATTTCATCCCAGATCTAAGATTGCCAGATGACTTCTATGCATATTTAATTCTGAGAAGTGCTGACTTAAATTGTTCAAATGGGATATTTTGTGTATTGATGGAGGTAAGATACAAATGAGGAGACCAATTAGAAATATTTAATAGCATAGACACCAGATGAAAGGGATTTGCTAAGTCGTAGAAGATGAACAGCAGATTACATTTGATAAAATAATTGAGTAAAATCAGATGTGCTTTTGTTGGGTTAAATTTAGGGATTGAGAGAGGATGAAGTCAAAAATTATACCCAGGGTAAGACCACAGGTGAAAAGATTGATGATGAATATATGGAAAGAAACAGATTTAAAAAACACCTCATCGTACAAAGAATAAAGCTGAGTAATGTATTATGTTAAAATAAAATAAGCAATGATAAAACAAAAGGTCATTGTAAACCGTAAATCACTAATTTTAAGGTGTATTACAGTTACAAAAACCTCATTTGCATTTGTGGAATATTTAATCCATTGAATTAACTCAAATCTATTGTGTTAACTTGAGTTTACCTCTTTAAAGCAAGTTTAAGTTTTATAAATAAGTTATTTTATCTGACTTTTAAAACTGGATTACTATTAAATCATGGGCTTAGGGATAGGGTAGCATAATTTATGTTCACAGATTCTTGAAATGTGTTCTCTCGTGCACTCTACTTCTGACTACTGTTTAAGAAATATCTGACAAATTTCAAGATTTTTTCCTTAGTGACAAAATGTTTATAGGAGAAATTGCCTGGGTTTCTATCTTTTATGATACTACTCTTGGGAGGTATTCTGCAAGCTGTACCCGTAGAAGATATCCTTCAGCAAAAGTCTCCATTTCAATATTGCCTAATGCATCAACAATATTTCTGCTGTTAACAGATTTTTGTTTGGTTTTTAACTGAGGCAGTCTGAGAGATCCAGCCGAATATGTACAGAATATTGCTGCTATAATGTTGGTCACAGAAAGTACAAAATAGCTACATGTTAAAGGGTTCACAGTTTGCACACATCTACTAACCTAAAGGTTGGAGGTTCAAACCCACACAGTGGCACCATGGAAGAAAGACCTGGTGAACTGCTTCCATAAAGATCACAGCCATGAAAACCCTATGGAGCAGTTCTATTCTGTAACACATGTGGTCAACATGAGTTGGAATCAGCTCAATGACAACAAGTTTGGTTTTTGGTTATAGAGATTGTTCAATATGTCTGAATTACAGATCTTTCCACCAAAATGGAAAATGATAGATATAGATGATAGATAGATGGATAATCAACTTCTACCTATTCAACTCCACATAAAACAAATTATTGAATTGGCTATCTTCACTCTGAATACATTGAATGTTTCATGTACAAAGAAAAAAGAAGGGCCAATACCTACTGAAACCCAATAGGTAAGTAACTTCCTCTGAACATCAAGTCTTAATTAATCATTCATCAACAAAGAATAACAGAATAGGGCTGTCTTGCTAAATCTGAGAGTATGTTAACTATCTTTTTCTGTATGCCAGAAATATTGCCCTACTATAATTCTTTATTAATTTTTTTCTTCATTATTTTTTTTCTTCTTATTGTTGTGCTTTAAGTGAAAATTTTACAATTCAAGTTAGTCTGTCATACAAAAATTTATACACACATTGTTTTGTGATCCTACTTGCTCTCCCTATACTGTGACACACACTCTTCCTTTCCACCCGGATTTCCCGTGTCCATTCAACCAGCTCCTGACCCTCTCTGCCTTCTCACCTCTCCTCCAGATGAGAGCTGCTAATTTAATCTCATGTATCTACTTGAGCTAAGAAGCACACTCTTCACAAGTATCATTTTATGTCCCATATTCCAGTCTACTCTTTGTCTGAAGAGTTGGCCTCGGGAATGGTTTTAGTTTTGGGCTAACAGAGAAACTGGTAGCCACGTCTTCCAGGGTCCCGCCAGTCTCAATTAAACAGTTAAGTCTGGTCTTTTTACTAGAATTTGAGTACTACATCCCACTTTTCTCCTGCTCCGTCAGGGACTCTCTGTTGTGTTCCCAGTCAGGGCAGTCATTGTGGTAACCGGGTACCATCTAGTTCTTTTGATCTCAGGCTGATGAAGTCTCTGGTTTATGTGGCCCTTTATGTCTCTTGGGCTACGACCTTCCTTGTGTCTTTGGTGTTCTTCATTCTCCTTTACTCCAGGTGGTTGGGACCAATTGATGCATCTTAGATGGCTGCTCACTAGCTCTTAATACCCCAGACGCCACTCACCAAAGTGGGATGCAGAACATTTTCTTAAAAAACTTTGTTATGCCGATTGACCTAGAGGTCCTCTGAAAGCATGATCCCCAGACCTGTGCCCCTGCTACTCTGTCCCTTGACGTGTTTGGTTGTATTCAGGAAATTTCTTAGCTTTGGTTTAGTCCAGTTGTGCTGACTTCCCCTGTAGTGCGTGCTGTCCCTCCCTTCACCTAAGATAATTCTTGTCTACTTTCTAGTTAGTGAGTACCCCGTTCCCTCCCCACCCTCATAACCATCAAAGAATGTTTCCTTCTGTGTTTAAACGTTTTCTTGAGTTTTTATAGTAGTGGCCTTATACAATATTTGTCCTTTTATGAATGACTAAGTTCACTTAGCATAATACCTTCCAGATTCCTCCATGTTATAAGATGTTTCACGGGTTCATCGTTGTTCTTTATCATTGTGTAGTATTCCATTCTGTGAATATACCATAATTTATCCATTCTTCTGTTGATGGTAACCTAGGTTGTTTACATCTTTTTGCTATCGCGAACAATGCTGCAGTGAACATGGGTGTGCATATAACTATTCGTGTGATGGCTCTTAATTCTCTAGGATATATTCCAAGGAGCGGGATTGCTGGATCGTATGGTATTTCTATTTCTAGCTTTTTAAGGAAGTGCCAAATTGATTTCCATAGTGGTTGTACCATTTTCTATTCCCACCAACAGTGTATAAGTGTTCTAGTCTCTCCACAACCTCTCCAACATTTATTATTTTGTGTTTTTTGGATTACTGATAGCCTTGTTGGGGTGAGTTGGTATCTCATTGTAGTTTTGATTTGCATTTCTCTATCGGCTAATGATCATGAGCATTTCCTCATGTGTCTGTTAGCTACCTGAGTGTCTTCTTGGCAAAGTGCCTATTCATATCCTTTGCCATTTTTTAATTGGGTTGTTTGTCCTTTTATTGTTGAGGTTTTGCAGTATCATGTAGATTTTAGAGATTAGACACTGATGGGATTTGTTGTAGCCAAAATTTTTTTCCCAATCTGTACGTTGTGTTTTACTCTTTTTGTGAAGTCTTTCGATGAGCATAAGTCTTTGATTTTTAGAAGGTCCTAGTTATCTAGTTTCTCTTCTGGTGTTTGTGCATTGTTACTTATGGTTCATATTCTGTTTATGGCTTGTATTAGGGATCCTAGTGTTGTTCCTACTTTTTCTTCCATGATCTTTATCATTTCTGATTTTATATTTAGGTCTTTGATCCATTTTGAGTTAGTTTTTGTGCATGGTATGAGGTATGCATCTTGTTTCAGTGTTTTGCAGATGGATATCCAGTTATGCCAGCACCATTTGTTAAAGACACTGTCTTTTCCCCAGTTCATGGGCTTTGGGCCTTTGTCAAATATCAGCTGCTCATAGGTGGATGAATTTATGTCTAGATTCTCAATTCTGTTCCATTGGTCTATGTATCTGCTGTTGTACCAGTACCAGGCTGTTTTGACTACCATGGAAGTATAATAGGTTCAAGATCAGGTAATGTGAGGCCTCCCACTTTGTTCTTCTTCTTCACTAATGCTTTACTTATTTGGGGCCTCTTCCCTTTCCATATGAAGTTGGTGATTTGTTTCTCCATCTCATTAAAACATGCCATTGGAATTTGGATCAGGATTGCATTGTATCTGTATATCACTTTGGGTAGAATTGACATTTTCACAATGTTGAGTCTTCCTATCCATGAGCAAGGTATGTTTTTCCATTCATGCAGGTCTTTTTTTGTTTCTTCCAGTAGTGTCTTGTAGTTTTCATTGTATAGGTCTTTTACATCTCTGGTTAGATTTATTCCTAACTATTTTATCTTCTTGGGGGCTATTGTAAATGGTATTGATTTGGTGATATCGTCTTTGCTGGTGTAAAGGAATACAACTGATTTTTGTATGTTTATCTTGTATCCTGAAACTTTGCTGAAATCTTCTATTAGTTCCAGTAGT
>NW_004443991.1:4111657-4147301 GCF_000243295.1 Trichechus manatus latirostris | reverse complement strand
TGCTGTGTCCCAAAGGTTCTGGTAGGATGTGTTTTCATTCTCATTTGATTCTGTGAATTTCTTTATTCCATCCTTAATTTCTTCTATAACCCACTTGTTTTTGAGCAAGGTGTTGTTCAGTTTTCATATGTTTGATATTTTTTTTCCTTGCTTTTTCTGTTGTTGATTTCTACTTTTATGGCTTTATGGTCAGAAAAGATGCTTTGTAATATTTTGATGCCTTGCATTCTTTTAAGGCTTGCTTTATGGCCTAGTATGTGGTCTATTCTGGAGAATGTTCCAGGTGCATTGGAAAAGAAAGTATACTTAGCTATTGTTGGGTAGAGTGTTCGGTATATGTCCATGAGATTAAGTTGGTTGATTGTAGCATTTGGATGTTCTGTGTCTTTATTGAGCTTCTTTCTGGATGTTCTGTCCTTCACCAATAGTGGAGTGTTGAAGTCTCCTACTATTATTATGGAGTTGTCTATCTCTCTTTCCAATGCTGTTAGAGTTTGTTTTATGTATTTTGGAGCCCTGTCATTGGGTGTATAAGTATTTATCATAGTTATGGCCTCCTGATGTACTGATCCTTTAATCATTATATAGTGTCCTTCTTTATCCCTTGTGGTGGATTTTACTTTAAAGTCTATTTCATCAGAGATTAGTACTGCCAGTCCTGCTCTTTTTTGAATGTTGTTTGCTTGATATATTTTTTTTCATCCTTTGAGTTTTAGTTTGTTTGTGTCTTTATACCTAAGGTGTGCCTCTTGTAGGCAGCATATAGAGGGATCGTGTTTTTTTAATCCATTCTGCCACTCTCTGTCTCTTTATTGGTGCATTTAGTCCATTTACATTCAGTGTAATAATCGATGGGTATGAGTTTAATGCTATCATTTTGATGTCTTTTTTTGTGTGTTGCTGACAGTTTCTTTTTTCCATTTAATTTTCTGTGCTGAGTCATTTTTCTTTATGTATTTTCTTTTAATCTTTTTCATTGATGTTGATTCTGTATTTGCAGAGCTTTTATATTTTTCTTTTTTTTTTTTTGATGTGTAGGATTGTTAGTTTCCTTTTGGTTACCTTATTATTTACCCCTTTTTTCTAAGTTTAAACCAGTCTTTTATTTCTTTATATTGCCTTAACTTCCTCTCCATGTGAAAAATCTATGTCTACATTTATTAGTCCCTCTTTTTTGTTTTAATGTTGTCATCTTTTACATATTGATATCTCTGCTTCCCTATTTTCAGTGTTGTAGCTTTGATTTATTTTTGTGACTTCCCTATCTGAGTTGGTATCTGGTTGCTCTGTCCAGTGTTCTAGTCTTGTGTTATTATCTGATGTTATTGATTTTCTAATTGGAGGACTCCTTTAGTTTTTCTTGTAATTTGGTTTGGTTTTTGCAAATTCCCTAAACTTCTGTTTATCTGGAAATGCCCTAATTTCACCATCATATTTGAGAGACAGTTTTGCTGGATATATAATTCATTGCTGGTAGTTGTTTTCCTTCAAGGCTTTATATATGTCATCCCATTGCCTTCTTGCCTGCATAGTTTCTGCTAGGTAGTCCAAGCTTAGTCTTATTGACTTTCCATTGTAGATGACTTTTCTTTTATCCCTAGCTGCTCTTAAAATTCTCTCTTTATCTTTGGTTTTGGCAAGTTTGATTATAATATGTCTTGGTGACTTTCTTTTGGGATCTACCTTATGTGGGGTTTGACGAGCATCTTGGATAGATATCTTCTCACCTTTCACGATATCAGGGAAGTTTTCAGTCAACAAATCTTCAACAATTTTCCTTGTATTTTCTGTTATCCCCCCCGTTCTGGTACTCCAATCACTCGTAGTTTATTTCTCTTTATAGAGTCCCACATAACTCTAAGGGTTTCTTCATATTTTTTAAATTCTTTTATCTGATTTTTCCTCATATAAGTTGGTGTCAATTGCTTTATCTTCAGTCTCACTAATTCTGACTTCTACTGCCTCAATTCTGCTTCTATGACTTTCTTTTGAGTTGTCTAATTCTGAAATTTTATTAATAATCTTCTGGTTTTCTGATTGCTGTCTCTCTATGGATTCTTGTATCCTATTAAATTTGTCATTATGCTCTTGAATAACCTTTTTAAATTCTGCTACTGCTTTGTCTATATGTTCTTTGGCTTTCTCTGTGTTTTGACAAGTTTCCTTTCAATTTCTTGAAGAGTTCTGTGTATTAATCTTTTGTATTCTGCCTCTGGTAATCCCAAGAAATTCTCTTCCTCCAGAAAATTTATTGATTCTTTATTTTGGGATTTTGCTGAAGACATCATGGTCTGCCTTTTTATGTGATTTGATATTTACTGTTGTCTCTGAGGCATCAATAAGTTATTATAATTTTTTTAATTTATATTTGGTTACTGTGTCCTAGCTTCTTGTTTTGTTCTGTTTTGATATGCCCAGTTAGGCTGCTTTTGTGCACTAGTTTGATTATTGGGGCTTTTGAAGCTCTAAAGTCCTGCCACCAGGTAGTTAGATCTGTTACTAAGTATGAGAGCCCAGAAGTCCGTTAAATTTTCTTGTATGGATTCAGCTCAGGTGTCCAGGCAGTTGGTTACCAAGCGTGTGGTGCAGGCTCTCAGCTACAGTCCTAGAGAGGCATGGGTGATTATGGTAGGCACAGTTATCTGGCTGCAGTAGGTGGGCACAGGTATCTGGCTGCAGTAGGGGGTCAAGTGCTGAGCAAGGCAGTGAGCTGATGGCTGCCCCTGAGTGTCTGAAAGGAAAGCATGGCCCTGTTCCCTACAGTGAGTAAGTAGGTGAGTTTTGCAGTTGGACTACGAGCACTCTACACTATTGACTGTAATGACTGGGGGGGGCACCACTTACCCTTGGACCCCTGTCACAGGCATCTAGGTGGGTGGAGCCACCAGTCCTCAAGCCTCTGATGTTGGCAGGTAAGGAGCCTGCTCAGTGGGCAGAGCAGCACCAAACATCATAAACCTGCACCTTCACAGCTGAAACAGTTGAAGTTAGATTTCAGGTATATACCCTGTTGTACTGTGGTAATGAGGGCTTACCTGTTGAAATGTGCCCACACAAGTCTATGCAGGGGTGAAAGGCAGTCAAAGTCTGCAGACCCATTATGACTGTGCCTAGACAAAGGAGCTGTGCCAACCCTGAGTTCCTGGTCTAGGAGAGCCGGTAGCTTATTTTTTCCCTGTTTGTTAATTTATTCCTTCTCCAAGGCTGGGAGAATGGCTCAGGGCACCTTAAGGGTCCTACTTCTGGCCCAGGGGATTCATCAATTGCTGACGTCAGCCGGGACCCAGTGCAGAGTGGGGAGGGGAGGTAAATGGGAGAGAGGTTTTTCCCAAATGAGTTTTTGTTTGTTTGTTTAAATTTCCATGGTAGGCCACATGCAAGTACTTATCTTTAGCCACCTGAGTGCTGCTTTTCACTGGTTCTGAATGGACATATAGACTCTCTACTGCTGGGTTTCTCCTGATGTGGAAAACACCTCCTGAGCGCTGCTGTTTTCCCACCTCACTGTGCACCCTAGCTGATTCGGGCTGAAGGGCTGCGGCTCCCACCAGGTCAGGTCTGGCAACTCCTCACTGCTTCCGAACCGTCTCTCCTCCCACCCCCTGCCACTCAGTCCAATCCCTAAACTTTACCTTTGATGTTCAGGGCTCCTAGATAGTCATATACGATCGATTCACTTGTTTTTTCGGGTCTTTGCTGTAAGAGGGACATAGGAAGCATAAGACTACTCTGCCATCTTGGCCCCGCCTCCCCTATAATTCTCTTTCTACTCTATAAAATTTCTGGCAATGTGCTGACTTGCATTAAATTGAAAATGTATTATTATAATCATATATCCTATATAAGCCAATTTTTACTAGATTGTATTACAAACAAGAACAGTTTTTAAATACCTGAAGACAAATAAAAATTGATATGCTCATTTATGTTGAAATTCACCTCTATGAAATATACAGTAGTTAGGAACTTATGCATATAAGGTATTTTTCTAAGTATGTTATTTTTAATGTATGAGAACAAGAATATAAAGATGTACATGATAAGAATTTATCTTGAGTAATGAAAAATCTAATATGGCCAAATGAGTAATAGCAACAGGCAACCAATTATATAATGAAGTAGACTAATCTACAAACCAAAAATATCTGGGATTCCATAGTGGAATCCATTTGGAAGCCTCTTACTAGTAATTTTACATTTATAGTCAATAATATTGCTGTTCCTAAAAGCTTTTATTTTTCTTTAATAATAATGTATTTATAGGTCTATAATGATGAGGGAAATAAATGCAATGAATTTGAGGTAGTTTATAGAGGTAATCCGAGGCCTAAATCCATTCATAACCAGAGTTAAAGAAAAAAAAACCACATAAATTCCATTTTAACAATGAGTTGTTCTGATGACATTTCCATGAATATAGGCATGACTGTTGTATTTTTTCAATAGGTAAAATTTCCTGCATGGCCTCCATTCCATAACAGCTAGTGCCACTGAAAATTTCTAGCATGTTTTAAGTTAGGTCACTGAAGTGGTGTCATTTTTTTAAATTGGTTTGAACATGCTCATGTAATAGTCAAATGCAAACAAGTTTCCAAAAGCCAAAAGGATTTGATGCACGTTGTCAGTTATAGAATGCCATTTATTGGAACATTCCTTTTTTCTCTTGTCCTTTCAAAGGGAATTGTACTGCAGAGATTCCATTCAAAGTGTATTCATTGAAACTGAAAATTCATTTTATCAGGTTATTCAAGTATTTACCTATCCTACAAAAATACAAATATATTTTAAACTTTCTAATAGGGACACATATGTTTTACATAATTCTAGTTTATTTTTAATATTCAGATATTTTATTCATCTGTCGTTTGTGTTTTACAACTTAAAAAAAAAAGAAAACAAAAGAAGGATAGAAAACCAATCTGCCAATGAAGAACTCAGAAAAATAAATCCGAGCTGTTTTTCCTGGGCTTTGTTCCTACTTAGAACCAGCCTTGTTTGTGATTTCTGTTTCTGCTTTAACATAAACATCAGCAGCTTTATGTATAGAACCCAAACCAGAGGTGATTTTTCTCTGTGATGCTTTGCATTATTTACTCACACCTTAAATAACTTTTCTCTTCTCAAAAGAAACAGCCTTCAATTTAAAATCCATGCAGATGTTGTCACTAAAGGAGATTCACAGACTGTTATCTACATGAGGTAAAATTGTTTGAAAAGTAAAGAAGTCTGTCATGAAGCTACTCGACAACCTGAAGGCAAAACAACAATAAATGTTTGTCCAACTGAAATCTGCCAGGCTTATTCTTCATATCTTCACATTTTCTTTTCTCATTTTTGTAAAACACAGAGCAGGAATAAATGAAATTTTAAAATAATCTTATCTCAAAATTATATTTTGCTACAAGTTTCTCAGTTAAAGTTTGCACTGACTTCTTTAAGGAGAGAGTAGTTACTAATGCCTTTGTCTCCAGAAGGTTAATTTCTAACTTACTTTCCCTAACATTTTGGAATTTTTACTAAAGAATAAAGAAGCACTTTGATTGTACAAAAACAATATGATTGCCATGCCTCTTTTCTGGCAAATAGTATCTGCTACAGCAGCATTTTTGAGATGAATTATAAAATGTTATTATATAAATATTTTCATCTCCATAAAAACCATTAGAATTGCCTTTTGTCAAAGTGCATCCCTCCAAACAGTCAACTAGGTATCTATGCGAAAGAAGGCCCCAAATAAAAGAAATTAAGTCAAATTCCATAATCCTTCACTGAAGAAAAATAAATAAATAAACAAAAATTGTGGACTATGTTACAGAGAAGAAAAAAATCAACAAAGTTAAATTCTTCCCTTCAAAGATTTTATATTGTAGTAAAAAAGTTGTATTTAGTAAAGCTCCTTGCTGTATTTTGGTATTGAGAAATAAAATTTATATTTTTGTGATTTTTTTTTGGTTTGTTTTCAACTATATATTTCAATTTTGGATGGTGACTACCTGCAGTGAAACACTGGCACCATTATACATTTTTTTTTTTTAACTCTTATTCCCAGACCTCCTGTTTTGTATTCATTATTTTACTATTTTTACACTGTCAGGTAACACAGTTAAAGATTGCTTTCAACCATGAGTTATAAAAAATCTGAGTAGACAGTGGCTTAAAAAAATAAGCAGTGAAAGAGTCTGGCAGTTGCTCTCACTGGTTTAGTACTTCAGGGATGTCAGGGTTGACTTTTATGCAGTTCTCCTGGGATTTTCCTCATGATTGCAAAACAGCTGCTGTAGCTCTAGCCATCATGTTCCCATTCCATACAAGAAAAAAGAAAAAATTACTTTATCAGAAAAGAAAGCTTTCCATAAATCCCTAGTCTATATCTCATTAGCTAGAACTGTGTTATATGCCAGCTTTACCTGCAAAAGCAACTAGGAAATGTGTTTTTAAAATTTTTTTAAGAAGGCACATTTGATGGCCCTAATTTTTTTGTGATTCTGGCAACTAGGTTTAAAACTTAACGGTAAATTTTGACCCAACCATTCGCTAATTATTATATCCTGCCACTAATATGTTCCAGATTATTTGCTCAGCATACAGAATTGAACAAATATGGTGAAAGGATACAACCCTGATGCAAATCTTTCCTAATTTAAAACCACACAGTATGTTTGAAAAACTGCCTCTTGGTCTATGTACAAGTTTCACATGACCACAATTAAGTGTTCTGAAATTCTCAGTCTTTGCAAATTAACAACCAACAAATGTATGGTCATTAAAAACTGATCTGAAATAACTTCGGGACATACTGTTGTATTGTTATTAGATGCCCTCAAGTCAGTTCCAAGTCATAGTGACTCTATGTACAACAGAACAAAACACTGCCTCGTTCTGCGCCATCCTCACAATCCTTGCTGTGTTTGAGCCCATTGTTGCAGTCGCTGTGTGAATCCCTCTCATTGAGGGCCTTTCTCTTTTTCGCTGGCCCTCTACTTTACCAAGCATGATGTCCTTCTTCAGAGACTGGCGCGTCTGGATAACATGTCCAAAGTAAGTGAGACAAAGTCTCACCATCCTTGTTTCATAGGAGTATTCTGGCTGTACTTCTTTGAAAACAGATTTTTTCATTCTTTTGGCAGTGCATAGAATATTCAATATTCTTCACCAACACCATAATTCAAAGGCATCAGTTCTTCTTCAGTCTTTTTTATTCATTGGCCAGTTTTCGCATGCATATGAAGCGACTGAAAATATCATGGTTTGGGTCAGGTATACCTTCGTCCTCAAAGTAACCTCTTTGCTTTTTAACACTTTAAAGAGAACTTTTGCTGCAGATTTGCCCAATGCAATGTGTCATTTGATTTCTTGACTGCTGCTTCCATGGATATTGATTGTGGATCCAGGTAAAATGAAATCCTTGATAATTTCAACCTTTTCTCTGTTTATCGTGCTATTGCTTATTGGTCCAGTTTTGAGGATTTTTGCTTTCTTTATGTTGAGGTGTAATCCATAATGGAGGCTGTAGTCTTTGATATTCATCAGTAAGTGCTTCCAGTCCTCTTCACTTTCTGCAAGCAAGATTGTGTCATCTGAATATCACAAGCTGTTAATGATGCTTCCTCCAATCTTGATGTAGTCCAGCTTCTCAGATTATTTGCTCAGCATACAGATTGAATAAGTATAGTGAAAGGATACAACCCTGACTCATACCCTTCCTGATTTTAAACCACAGTGTCCCCTTATTCTGTTCGAACAACTGCCTCTTGTTCTATGTACTGGTTCTGCATAGCCCAGTTAAGTTGTCTGGAATTCCCATTGTTCTCAATGTTATCCATAATTTGTTATGATCTACAAAGTCAAATGCCTTTGCATAGTCAATAAAACACCGGTAAACATCTTTCTGGTATTCTCTTCTTTCAGCCAAGATCCATCTGACATCAACAATGATATACCTGGTTACAAGTCCTCTTCTGAGCTCAGGCTTGAATTTCTGGCAGTTCTCTGTAGGTGTAGTGCTGCAACCACTACTGAATTATCTTCAGCAAAATTTTACTTGGGTGAGATATTAATGATATTGTTTGATAATTTCCAAATTCTCTCGGGTCACCTTTCTTTGTAAAGGGCACAAATATAGATGTTTTCCAGTCATTTGGCTAGATACTGTCTTCCAAATCTTTTGGCATAGAAGAGTGAGCACTTCCAATGTTGCATCTGTTTGTAGAACCATCTCAATTTGTATTCTGTCAGTTCCCGGAGGCTTGTTTCTCGTCAGTGCCTTCAGTGCAGCTTGGACTTTCTCCTCCAATACCATCGTTTCTTGATCAAATGCTACCTCCTGAAATGTTTGAATGTCGACCAATTCTTTTTGGTACAGTGACTCTGTGTATTCTTTCCATCTTTTTTTGATGCTTCCTGCATTGTTCAATTTTTTGCCAATAGAATCCTTCAATACAGCAACTCAAAGCTTAATTTTTTTTCTTCAGTTCCCTCAGCTTGAGAAATGCCCAGTGTGTTCTTCCTCTTGGGTTTTCTTACTTGAGGTCTTTGAACATTTCATTGTAATACATTACTTTGTCTTCTTGAGCTGCCCTTTGAAATCTTCTGTTTTGCTCTTTTACTCCATCAATTCTTATGTTTGCTTTAGCTACACCACATTTAAGAGCAAGTTTCAGAGTGTCTTCCGACATCCATTTTGGTCTTTTCTTTCTTTCCTGTCTCTTAATGACTTTTGCTTTCTTCATGTATGATGTCATCCCAAAACTCATCTGGTTATTGGTTATTAGTGTTAAATGAGTCAAATCTATTCTTGAAATAGTCTAAATTCAGGTACAATATACTCAAGGTTATACTTTTGCTTTCATGGACTTGTTTTAATTTTCTTAAGCTTCAACTTAAATTTGCATATGAGCAATTGGTGGCCTGATCTGCAGTCTTCACCTTGCCTTGTTCTGACTGATATTAAGCTTCTCCATCATCTCTTTCCAAAGATATAGTCAATTTTTTTCTTGTGTATTCCATCTAGTGATGGAATACATGTGTAGGTGAAGGCCACACATATAGTTGCTATTTATCTTGGAAAAAAAAGGTATTTCCAATGGATAAATCATTGATGTCTTGCAAATTTCTATCATGCAACTTCCAGCAACATTTCTATCACCTAGGCCATATTTTCTAACTACTGATCCTTCTTCTTGTTTCCAACTTTTTGCATTCCAATCACCAGTAATTATCAATGCAGTTTGACTGCACGTTTGATCAGTTTCAGATTGCAGAAGTTGGTAAAAATCTTCAGTTGCTTCATCTTTGGCATTAGTGGTTGGCATGTAAATTTGAATAATAGTCGTATTAACTGGTCTTCATTGTAGGAAATATTATTCTATCATTAACAGCACTTACTACAAGATAGATCTTAACATGTTCTTTTTGAAGATGAATTTGATGCCATTTCTTTTCAGTTTGTCATTCCTGGCATAGTAGACCATATGATTGCCCAATTCAAAATGGCTGCATAGAAATGAAGAAAAGAATTAATAATATCAGAAAGGGCAAACATATAGACAAATATACATAAATATATAATATAGAAAATAATACTGTCTTACAGGGTTCTAAATATATGTAGAATTGACATTGTTGGTCATTTATGGTAAGACCTCTTAGCAAACTAGGAATACAAAGGAACTTCCTTAATATAACATGATACATGGGTGTGGATATGCAATGTTTTAAATATGCCAATTCACCCTCAGATTAGTCTATAGCAATGCCAAACAAATTCCAAACAACATATTTGCTTTCATAAAAATTGTCAAGATTATTCTAAATCTAAATGGAAACATAAAGTGCTAAGAATATATAAGCTGTAAAAGGTACACTACCTATGAGTTATGGATTAAATTATGTCTCCCAAAAATATGTGTTGTAAATCCTAACCTCTATGCTTGTGGTTATAATCCTATTTGGGAATAGGTTGTCTGTGTTATGCTAATGAGTCAGGTTTAGTGTAGGGCATATCTTGAGTCAATCTCTTTTGATATATAAAAGAGAGTAAATAAGCAATAAAAGCAGAGATGGGGAAAGAGAGATGCCAAGCCACATGAAGAGTGCCCAGAAGCAGAAGCCCAGAAGAGACAAGGACCTTCCTCCAGAGCCAACAGAAAGATAAAGCCTTCTCCTAGAACTGGCATCCTGAATTTGGAGTTCCAGCCTCCCAAACTGTGAGAAAATAAATATATGTTTGTTGAAACCACCCACTTGTGGTATTTCTGTTATAGCAGCACTAGATAACTAAGACACCATATGAAGTCCTGTTATAAATCTATAATAGTAAGATAGTGTGGGATTGGCACAAGAATAGATAAAACAGAGCAATGGAATAGAGAAAAATGTTAAAAATCAGAATCAACTAATTTATGACAAATGAGATATTACAAAACAGTGGGGATCAATGGTCTTTAAAGTAAGTGTTGTTGCCAGAAGAAGTGAAAGAGGAATGCTAATAGAAACCTGTGCAACAATGTTCATTGTAGCACTTTTAACAATGGGCAGAATGTGAAAGAAACTGAAATTGTTTATTGACAAATGGATAAACAAAACGTGGTATATACATACAATGAATATTACTCAGTCAGAAAGAGAAATGAAGTCCTGATTCATGGCACAACATGGATGAACCTTGGAAACATTATACTGAAAGAAATAAGACCATCACAAAAGGACAAATACTGTATGTTTTCACTTATATGAAATAAGTAAATATATAAAAACCAAACATTATTGGTGGTTACCTGATATGGGAGGAACGAGACATTTGCTTAGGAGGTGTTGAGTTTATGTTAATGACTGTGGAATAATTTGGAAAAGGATAGCAAGAATGATTGCACAAAATGAAGACTGTAATCAATGTCACTTAAATATACGGGTAGAAACTGTCAAATTGGCGAGTGTTTTGTTGTGTATACTTTTACCACAATTAAAACAAACAGATTGTTGGATTTATTCAATTTCCATATAGAAAAAATATCTTGACCCTTATCTCATGTCTTGTGAAAAAATCAATCTTTTTTTAGATTGCAATCTAAATAGAAAAAGCAACTATAAAATCTCAGGAAGAAAACACAGAAAAAAAACATTTTGCTGACTTTGGAATAGGCAAATATTTCTAAAACAGGACACAGAAAGTTAATTATAGAGATAAAGCAATAATAGATTAGACAAAATGAAAATTAAAAGCTTTTGTTCAAAAAAAAACAGCCTGCAGAGAATGAAAAAGGTGACTCACAGAGTGAGCCAATATATTTGAAACATGTATTTGACAAACAGCTTGTATACAGAATATATACAGTATTATAAATCAATAGAAAAATGAAAGTCAAACCAATAGAAAAATGTGCCAAAGAATTGAACACAGATAATATAGGCTATCCAAATGACTAATAAGCATTTAATAAGGTGCTCGACTTCTTTAGTTATCAGGGAAATGCAAATTAAACCATGGTGTATTACTATTACACTAAACAAAAAAGACCGAAAACAGTAAATGTTAGCAAGGATATGGAGTAGCCAGAATTCTCTTATACTACTGACAGGAGTATAAATCTGTGCAACCACTTTGAAATACTGTTGACAGTATCTACTATAGCTGAACATAAGCACATCTTATGATCTAACAATTCTACTCCTAAATGTATAATTAATAGATATGCATGTATATGCTCATAAAAAAATATATACTAAAACGTTCATACCAGTGCAGTACATAAACTATCAATAAGCTGAACAATAGTCAAATAGTAAAATTGCAGTAATTTCTCACAGTGGAATACTATGTAACAATGAGAATGACTAACACAACTAAATGCAACAATATGCATAAATCACAAACAATAAATGGCAAACTAAAGAAGCCAAATACAAGAGAGTTTATATTGTTTGATCCCATACATATATAAATTTCGAACATGGGTAAACTCATCTATGCTGTTAGAAGACAAGAAAGTGATTTTATTTTTGGAATGGTGACTAGCAGTGGACAAAATGAGATGTCTAGTTTGCTGGCAGTGTTTTGATTTTTAGTCTGTGTTGTGGGTTTCACAATCCTGTTCCATTTGTGAAAATCCATCAGCCTGAATGATGGTAATCTGTAAATTTTTATAATGCATGTTATACTCGAGTAAAAAGTTTTAAAAATAGTAACCAGTGAAATTAAGTGAGTTTATTGGGGGTTTCAGTAGTAGACCGGAATAAGAGAAAGCTAAATTATGAAACATCAGGCATTTCTAATTACGGTGGTGAGAGACCACTTGCAGGAATGAAACATCAGTGACAGCACAACAATCACTAGGAGGACTGGAGAGTGAGGGCAAGAGCAGAATGGATTAACGGAGGAAGGAAAGGAAGAAATGTAATCTTAGTTAATGTTGGAACTAGGGAGAAAAACGAGGGTCTATAAACCTCTCCGGTATACTTTCGATGGGAAACATTATCAACTCCTTTGGATCCAGGATAAAATTTCCAATGAACTATTAGTAGTAATGTCAACTACTCAAAACTCCTAATGTATACATACAGGTTTAGATATGTACAACTGTCTTAGCTGAAACCAGGTAATAGGTCCTCTGGCACAGAGAGTATTTTCTTCCTGAAACCTTGATGATGATAGAGTCAAGAAAATAGACCTAAAAAAGGGAAGGATCAGTAAGTCAGGGAAGGACATATAAACAAATTTTCAAACCACAGGGGAGTGGAACCAGGGTCAAAAGCCCAGGAAGAACAGAATATAGATCAGATGACTAAGAAACCCAGCAGGGGCTAGGACCTGGAAAAATACATGGTTTCAGTATTGACCAGAGCTGTAAAGAAGCAAAACCAGTGAAGTGCATATATATATATAGAAAGAGAGAGAGAGAGAGATTTCTCTTAAGGAAATGGCTCATGCAGTTGTAGAGACTGGCAAGTCCTAAGTCCATGGATCAGACATCAGGCTGGAGGCTTCTCCTGACTCATGTAGCTGCAGAGGTTGACAAACCCAAGATGGGCAGGTCAGACTGCAGGCCACTGGCTCACAGACTGTGGAAGCCAACGGATCCCAAATCAGCAGGTAGGCTGTTAGCTCAAGTCCCAAGAACCAGAAATCAGATGATGACAAGCCGGATGCAGGATCCAGAATGAGAGCCTTGCTGGAACATCCGTTAATATACTGGAGTCAGGCCACATAATCAAAGAAACTCCCTTTTAACTGATTGGTGCTCATAGAAGATCTTAGCATGGAGGTGATTACATCATTACATAACTGCCAAACCACTGAAAATCATGGCCTAGCCAAGTAGACATACAACCTTAAACATCACAGCTGGTTTTACTGGTTTTTCTCCGTTTGTATATAGAAGAACTGGTTATACTTAAAGATTCAAGAAAACAGTAGACATTCTCTAAAATAGTTGTTTGCAAACTGTTGGCTTTAGAACCCTTTTATACTCTTAAAATGTAATAAGCATCACAAAGCACTTTGGTTTATAAAAGCTGTGTCTGCCAATATGTACTGTATTAGAAAATAAAACTGAGAAATTTTGAATATATTCATTCATTATTTTATTTAAAGTCAACATTAATAAAACAATTACATTTTAACGTAACACATGTAAAAAATTATCTGACAAAAAATGTAGAGAGATGAGTGGCATTGTTTTACAACATTTTTGCAATTCTCCTTAGTGTCTCGCTTAAGAGAAGCATCTGAATTTTCACAGATCATGTAGCCTCTGTCAAACTCCATTCTTCACTCATGAAAAAGGAAGCAAAAGAGGCAAATAACGTCTTAGTATTAAAGTGGAATGAGGGATGTCAATGTATCTTGGCCCAAAATAGTGAATACCAGAAAGAAGTTTACATATGATTTATCAACTATAAAAAGGCATTCAACTGTGCAGATCATAACAAATTATGGATAATTTTAGGAAGAATGGGAATTCTAGAACATTTAATTATGCTCATACAGAATCTGTACATGGAACGAGAGGCAGTCTTTCCAACAGAACAAGGAAATACTGCATGGTACAAAACTGGAAAACGTGTGTGGCAGGGTTGTATTCTTCTACCTTACTTTTTCAGTCTATATGCTGAACAAATAATATCAGAAGCTGGGAAATATGAAGAATAATGTGGCATCAGGATCAGAATAAGACTCATTAACAACCTGAGATATGAAGACACACACTTGTTTGCCAAAAGTGAAGATGACTTGAAGCACTTACTGATGAAGGTACAAGACTACAGCTTTCAGTATGGATTACACCTCAGCATAAAGAAAATGAAAACCCTTAAAATTGGACTAATAAACATCATGATAAATGGTGAAGAAATTGAAGTTGTCAAAGATTTTATTCTTCTTGGATCAACAATCAATGCCCATGGAAGCAGCAGTCAAGAAATCAAATGACGTATTGTATTGATCAAATTTGCAGCAAAAGATCCCTTTAAAGTATTAAACAGCAAAGATGTTCCTTTGATAACCAAGGTGAACCCGACCCAAGCCATGGTGTTTCCAATCACCTCATAACCATGCAAAAGCTGGACATAAAAATGTAAGACCAAAAGAAGAACTGAATCATTTGAATTGTGGTGTTGGCAAAGAATAGTGAATATACCAGAGACTGCCAGAAGAATGAACAAATCTGAGAAGAAAGCACAGCCAGAAAGCTCCTTAGAAGCAAGAGTGGGGAGACTTTTCCTTGCTTACCTTGGATGTCATCAGGAGGGAACAAGGGCTGGAAAAAGACATCATGCTTGGTAAAGTAGAGGGTCAGTGAAAAACAGGGAGACCCTCAATAAGATGGATTGACACAGTGGTTGCAACAATGGGCTCAAACATAGCAACCATGGTGAGGATGGTGCAGGACCAAACACCGAACAACAACAATATTATTATGAAGATAATTTTTATGTTACAACCCATTGAAGAGGTCTCAAAGAATCACAAGTGTTGCTGAAAAATACTTCAAGAATTACTGTTTCATTAACAGCTCAGGCTGTGACTGTTCCTATAGAAGAAAGTTACCTGAAACCACATTCAATTGTCACAGAACTGGAACTTAGTATTTTTGAAAGAATATGAAAGTTCACTCCCAGAGTAACATATCAGGAAAGGACACATTCCTGGTTTGGCTACAAATGACAGATAAATTCATTGCAGGAATGAGGTAAATCTTTCAAAATAAGGTGCAGCTGTTATTTTTATCAATGCTTCAGAAATTCTTTGGCTAAACTGGAAGAGGCTTTGCAGGGACATTGATGGAAACTATCAGAAGACAAGAATGTAGGAAAGTACATGTGAGCTTTTTCATAGGGATAATGGAAATAAAGAGGACAAATATAATAGGTGAGGGGAGGATTTAAGGGGTAGAGTTGATAATAAGGAAATTATATTTCAGTAAGTGAGTAATATTTTAGGTAACATTATATATATAGAAATATGCTGTCAGAAATAATTAATATAAAATTAGTGAAATTCAGAAAGCATGTGTTAATCAGTAATATATTCCAGAGAAGTAAGTTAAAGAGAAGGAGGTTGCACAATATTTATGATTTGTATGATAACAGGAATAAGAGGGGGGAAAGAGCCAACAAGAGAAAGCTGGGGTTCAACCAAACTGAGCAGAAGGTCCAACTAGGATTAAAATCTCAATTTTGGCTTCTAGAAGCAGAGAAAATATTAGATTATAAGGTGATGAATGTGGGTTGCAAATTAAGAGTATTTTAATGATTCTTCACATACAACATTGGTTATATCTGATGCTATCAGTGCACAAACAATGTCTGGAGAGCCCATTCTCCTGAAGGGTCTGACACATTAGCTTGGCCATGAGCAACTGCATGACAACTTCTCTTATTGCCGTCGCCTGCCCTTTTGTGCCACCAAAGGAGGATTAAGGTGACATGGATACTCAATGATAGGTATAAGAGACAATCAACAGGGACAATTATTTGAACTCTCCAAGACTGGAAGAGGTGTTTCTCCAGGCTGAAGTTAAGAATCACAAAGCTTTGTCAGTTTCTCAACAGGCAGAAATCTGAAATACCAGAAAATACTGTAGGACTCTTGAAGTTTAATTCTCATCAAATTTTAATATTAAAGTACAAATTTAAATATTTTCTTGCTCAATCAGTCAGCATGACTAATGCCACATTGCCAAAAATGACCTCATTTATTTGAAGAGAAATGAAATAATATAAAATGATCTGACTCAGAGAGCTTTGGAAAAATCAAAATTCCTTGACACAAGCAAACCTTTGCATGGCAATAGCAGCTATCGGAATTCTGATGAGATGTACTTCTAGGAACCTCTGTGAATCAGGTTACCAACTTCTATTATCATCAAAATGGAAAGTTGAAAGCTCAATTGGATATTAAAATGGCATGAGCTTTGCTGTGTCAATGTTAAATCCAAAATATCAGCTTCTGATTCAAGTCAAAAACCAGAAGCTTACCCATTTAAATATATCTTTTAGCAGAACTAACTTTACTCTTTCGGGTTTTGTTTTCCAAATTTGCATTATTTTTGTTTCAAATTTTGAGCGTGGCAATGTTTAAAGTTAACGTTATATTTTATATGAAGGGAATCTATTTCCAATACAAATAAAAGCAAACAGCATGAAAATATTTTGTGTACTTAAGTGCATTTTATTTGGTGATAGGGAGTGTACAGGTTCACAACTTATTATCAGGTTCTCCAAATTGTGCATAACGCATAACAACTAAAAACTAAAAGTTGATTATTATATATATTTGATCAACACAATAAATTAAAAAATACTGTTCAAAAAATAAAATTTTACTCAACTTATGAGAGTTTAGATGTATGATGTTTACACTGAGTCATCATTTTTTAATACTTAATTCAGGATGTTTTCTTGCTACTCTTGAAGAAATTTAAGAATGAGATATGTATCAGTCTACAACAAGATGGTCTTTAAAATATTGTGAACATCTTGATGAACATTTTGACCACTTATTGTCTTAAGCTGTATACTATTATATTGTAGCAGAAATTCCATTAATGTGTTAGATATATATTATTGGAATGTTTTATAATTATTTAAATATGTCTTTGTTTGATAGTACTCAGAAAGCCTCTGTAGGGAATACAGTAATATTCTAAGACTGATAAACTACTTGGAGAAATAATATGGTACAAGAAGCAACTACAAAACAATGTAAGCTAGAGTCCAGTTTGAGATTATACAATGAGGACAGGTTTAGAAATTCAGAGAAGAAAACATCATAGAGATCAGGCAATTGGTTGAAACTTCTTGGAGGAAATGGGTGCTATATTGACAAGAAGGAACAGAAGTATTTGGCTCATCTGAGGAACATCATAAACAGTAGCTACAAAACTGATCTCAATATCTGTTTCCATTAAAAATAAAGACCTAGCTGGAGAGTGTAGTGTCTCATATATAGGTCAGTTTCAAGAGACTGAGTCAGAACTAAGGGATGAGGAATTTAAAACTGGAGCAAACAAATGAAAATGATATTTTAAAAATATCAACCTGGAAGCTGTTTGAATGTATCAAGAGTTTGGTGGCAGTAAATATAGGCTTATTGAAGTCATCTGCAAGTGAAGTTATAGAAGTCGAGCTAAGATGGTGTTATTAATAATGTAAAGAGATTGTAAGGGAAGAATCTCTTAGATAATTTATTGCATACAAAAAGTAAAACTATCTTCCCAATAGTATGGTTAATTTTGAGCACTGTTGTGTTATCTGAATAATTATCTTTGACTTCTTTGCCACTGCATTTGCCAATTCCAGATCAGCTGTACAAGTAAGGAACTTAGAGTACAGTTATGAAAATAGGTTTTCATTTTTTTCTCCAATTTAATTGTTGTCTTCCTTCATACTCTATTCATTTCAAATTTGAAAATGTCAAAAAATGGTAACTACACATGTTGACGGAAAGATATTTTCTAAGTTTAAAGATAAGTTATTTTATTATATTTTCCTGCAAAATTAATTCTTAAACTATTCCAAATACGATTTACTCAAATTGTTTTTATTAGTTTAGGAGCTTGTGAAACAGAGAAATAAATGTGACATCTTGAATTTGCAAATATTTGTCAGTGAAATTAATATTGTTATATAACTTATTATATTCTATCCAGTGGGAAAAAAATTCTAATGTGTACAGCAAAACAAAAATGTTTAGTTGTTACAAAGACTATGAGACAGAGGCAAGAAAAAGGCTGTGTCTAATTGTACCAAATAAAATCTTTTACTTAAAATGAAATCCTTGACTTAAATGCTGTAACTTATTTCCTCATGCCATTCAGAAACAGATGCTACTATTGATGGATTGAGACATGTTAACAAAACAGAGCAGTGTCTCAGGCAGGTAATTGCTTTACTGCAGCAGTGAAAAACTATCATTGACTTTACTAAAGTTTCAATTTGCTTTTCAGCTGCTGAAATTTTAAGTAATTAATTTTTCAATATAGTTTTGGAAATTGTGACTCTTGGGCCAAGAAACAGAGAAATAGGTAAAATTATCTTTGAACAAGTGTATTGCTTCATTTTGACATTCACATCTGGAAGCATGTATCTTACTGTGGAAGAGTCTTTTCTGTTCCTGATTTAAGAGACCAGCTTTATGATCTCAAAAGCCTCATCCCCTATAGCAATGATTCTAATAAAAATAAGAGCAGAAACTATGAGGAACAAAAAACTACATACACTTCTGTTTGAGGGTTATGATTATAGCTATAGCCCAAAATAGTCGCCCTGAAGCATCAATAAATGTAAGCACTAAGCCATGTGTTCAAGGTCTAAAAGAAATCAACAAGTACCTAATAACGGCCTTGGATAGACATAGGATTTTTTTTTTCTATAAGTGGATACTGCTGTTTCTTTATTAACATGGAGAACTCCAAAACGAGATGCTAATGGTAAATCTGTGAAGCTATTGAAAACATAGTCCATACAACATTTATAAATTGATATAATTAGTGTCCAGAAGGAAGGGTGGTTGTTGTTGGGTATCGTCAACAACCTCATGTAACAGAGTAGAAACCATAGGATTTTCTTGGATGTAGTCTTTACAGAAACAGATCGCCAGGGCTTTTTCCTGCAGAGTTGCTTGCTGAGTGGTTTGAACCTCCAACCTTTTAGTCAGCAACTGAGCTCTTAACCATTGCTCCACCAGGGCTCTTTGCAATAAGTGTGTAAGATGATAATCAGAAGAGAGGACCTGAAGCTTGCCTCTTTCCTCTGTGACTCCATAATCAATTGTATAAGTTTATGCAAGTTACATTTCCTGGACTGTATTTTCCTCATCTGTAAAATAGGGATAATTAAAAAAAAAAAAAATCTCATAATGTTATGAGGATTAAATGTGAAAATTTCTTACATCTCTGAGAACAGGATCTAGTTCCTGGTACTCACCAGTGATGGTAGTAGTGACTGTAATTATTATTATTTTCTTATTATTGTTTCTGACACAGTCAGACATAGCTTAGTTAATTGGAGCAGGACAAGATATTCTGAGGAAGACTCAGAGCTGAGGCTAGAGCTGTCCATCGTGGTGGCAAAAATTTGAGGGATGGCTGCAGAACAAATGGGAGCAAATTCCTGTCTTCCAATTAGAACATGGCAGCTGGTGAGTAAAACCACAGATATATTTGGGTTTTCTACTTTCACAACATTCATTCAGTGAGTAGTGTATCCAAAAATGCAAGAAGAAGCACACTAAGAGAGATCCAGGTACAGACTATAGTGTTGAGGCTGATCTACCCTGGGGTTTAATCCTAAAGTCAGTGAAGAAAGTTTAAATTCCATAGGGTCCAAATACATGAAAGTCACTAATTTGCAGAACTACTTATCATTTCTCAATATAACAAGTTCAATGCATTCAATTTATCCTCTTCCTTTGAGCATCTGATGAAGAAACTCAATGGAATTTGGGACCTAAGTTGCAATAGATATATAAAATTGAAATCAAACTCAGAATGGTTTTGTGTATAAGAAGTACATGGGGATTGAAACCTACGCGGGGAACACCAAATCCCTATATCTCCTCTCACATCTCTCTAAGTCATGTGTAAATACTTAAACTGAAAATTTTGTAACTTTTCTGTTTTCTTTTCTAACTACTATTTTGATGCCTTCCATTCCCATATCTCTCAACGCCATTTTAATTTAATGACTTCCAAGTTTTGATCTCCAGTTGTCACCTTCCTTTGATCTTCAGACCATGTATCCAACAGTCTACTCAATATGTCCCGATAATTATTAAATTTAACATATGATAAAGTTAGAAGCCAGACATTCAAATGTGAACTCTTGATTCCCCACCATCACCAAATTTGCTTCTTTCTCAGTATTCCTCATTGTAATAAATATAAACTCCTTTCTTCTACTTACTTACAACAGAAATCTTAAAGTTCCCTGAAGATGTTATCCAGAAAGGTCTATCTTTTCTACTTTCTTATTAGATCTACTTTCAAAATATATCCAGCCCATATCTTCTTACAACTTCCCTGCTACTATTCTGGTCCTCACCGCTTCCTTTTTTTTAAATCTGAATTATTAAAACATTTTCCTGACATTCATTTTTTTCCCTTGTCCCTGAATCTATTCTTCACTCTAGCTTTTTAAAACGCACATACAATCCAGGATTCCTTCTCACTCAGAGGAAATTTAAAATTGTTACATGATCTACAAGACCCTAAATTATCAGTCTCCTACTTTTCCCCTATCTAGTCTCATCGATTAGCCAACTCTCTACCTTGTTATTTTCATACAAGCTGTATTGATCTCTTTGCCCTTCTTCCATCCATTTCTTCCTTGAGGGCATTGTATTGTATCTGGCAGGAAACTCTCCCAAACATCTGTATAATTTGCTTCCTTCTTTCAGTTCTCTGTTCAAACTTCACTCTGCCAGAGAGGTCTTTTTAGAAAACAACATACAAAACAGCTCAATTCCGGTTCTGTCATTACCTATTTTTCTTAGGGCCCCCTCCCACAGTAGTATTAAGCACAACTTGACAATCTCCATTCCTCACTACAGACATATTCACCACACATGCATATAAGTGTTTTTACTGCAGGGATTTTATATCATGTGGATGATATATGGAGCGGTGAATATTTAATAAAGGAATGAATGAATAAAATGAATAACAGGACAAATACAAAAAGGAGGAAAGGGATCAGCTTATCAGAATTGGGCATAAAATAGTAATATGATCTGGTTAATATGATCTAGTTAATAACTCAAATATTTGTCATAATTACAATTAAAATAAAAAGACAATTAAAAACTTGGTTATTATAACTGGAATATAAGGTTATTAAAATTAAGTTACTAGCAGCAAAGTTAATTGTGCAGAAAAGGATTAACATAGCAGTCCTGAGCCCGCTGTCCTTAGAAAGTCCTGCTTGCAAGGTTGATCCTTGACGTATTGTTGTTGTTAGGTGCCATCAAGTCAGTTCCGACTCATAGCGATCCTATGTACAACAGAACGAAACACTGCTCAGTCTTGCTCCATCCTCACAATCGTTGTCATGCTTGAGCCCATTGTTGCAGCCACTGTGTCAATACATCTCACTGAGAGTCTTCCTCTTTTTTGCTGACCCTCTACTCTACTAAGCATGATGTCCTTCTCCAGGGACTGGTCCCTCCTGATAACATGTCCAAAGTATGTGAGATAAAGCCTCATCATCCTTGCTTCTAAGGAGCATTCTGGCTATACTTCTTCTAAGACAGATTTGTTTGTTCTTCTGGCAGTCCGTGGTATATTCAATATTCTTCACCAGCACCACAGTTCAAAGGCTGAATTGTTCCATTGGCTGACACCTCGGAACTTGGATTTTGGGAGTGTCCCAACCAATTTTAACTGATAAGGGCAGTTTATTGTGTCTAAACTGTACAGATAATGCATTTTATGCTGATCACTTGCTTTCCTTCTGGGAGTCTAGAATATTGGTGCATGCTAATATTTTATAAGGGTGTCTATGTGACCAGAACCCAATAAAATTCTTGGGCTCTGAGTCTCTAATGGGCTTTCCTGAAAAGAAACATCACCTACATGTTGCTGCATTTTTGTAGTTTGGGAAAGAGTATGCTTTGTGTGATACCTTAGGAGAGGAAGAGAATATAAGGAAGTCTGCACATAGATCTCTCCAGACTTGGAGTATGATCCAACTGTATATCCCTATTACATCACTGTAACAAATCTTAGCCATGAGTGCAACCATACACTAAATCCCATGAATCCTTCTAGAAACTCTTTGAACGTAGGAGTTGTCTTGGGTATCCCAAATACAATAATAAAATGCCAAGTCCCAGAATATTGGGCAAAAAATGCACCATATAACAGAAGAACTCTAAGCAATTGAGTCAGAGTTAAGACTACAAACCAAACTGAGATCAAAATCCAAAAACTACAAATGAGGTAATTTTTTATTATGCCTAATTAGGCTCTCACTGAGCCTAAATTTCTTCCCTTTTGTAGGAAGAAGAAAAGGAATAAGAAATGGCTACCTTACAGAAAGGAAAAATGAGATAGGAGCACTTTCTCAAGACCTCAACAAAAGGTCTTGGTCATAGGCTTGTAATAAAATCTTAAGGAGTAGACAGGAAAAAAACCTTCAATCCCCTCTCCCAGAGACAAGACTCATGATGGGTTGAGACTTCATGGAATCACATGTCTCAGAGTGAAAACCAGTGAGTGTTGGTGAACATTTAACAATGAGTTCTCTTAAGGTTGGGAAGCCCTAATTTGTAACATTTGTGGATTTGTGTGGTGTAAATATTCCACTCTGGCAGATTTCAAGCCACCAACAGTTAAACAACCAGCTCTCAGATCTCCTGAAGATTTAACAATTGACACTCTCAAACCTGGTAGGAGCTGGGTCCCAGACCACCACAGGAAAACCAAAACTACCCTAACACATTGCTATCTGTTCCAGCTCATATTGATCCTATAGGAAAGAGTAAAACTGCCCCATAGGGGTTCCAAGGTTGTAATCTATATGGAAGCAGACTGCCACATCTTTCTCCCTCAGAGCAGCTGGTGAGTTCCAATCGCTGACCTTTTGGTTAGCATCCAAGCACTTAACTCTGTTCCACCAAGGCTCCTCCTGTCCCACCAGGACTCCTTAAAAAGATCCTATGTAAATGCAATCTTAATTCTACACAAGAGAAAGGGATTCTTGTTATTTATGTTGCTCAAGGAACCCTGGTGGAGTAAATGGTTAAGCGCTCAGTAGAAAGGTTGGCAGTTCGAGCCCACCAGCAGTTCCACAGGAGAAAGACCTTGTGATCTGCTTCCATACAGATTACAGCCAAGGACAACCTCTCAGGGCCCAGCGGGGCTCAGACACAGAACTGGCAAGGCGGGCTGGGGCGCCTCCAGGACAGCTGAGGTCCAGCCAGGTGGGGCAGGTCCAGGTGAACAAAAATTGTGTGCCGGTCCCCAGGATACTAATTAGACCTACTTCTGCCTGACTCTCAGGACACCAAGGCTCAGTATCTGCCGAACTCTTTTCCCCATCTAATTTGGGCTATGGGGACAACATGTCTTCAGCAGAATCTGCTACGTGTCAGGAGAAGCCTGCAGCCTCACCCATGGAGTTGGACTTTCCAGCCTCTACAACAGAAAGGTTCATGAGGGAGATGCTTCTGTTAACAAACAGCTGAATTCCCAAGAGACTTTGCCTGCATCAAGTCAGGAAAAGACACCTAGATCAACGGTTCCTGAGTTTTGGATTTAATTATTAGTTCTATAATCATGTCTTGGAAGAAGTACAACAGAATGCTCCTTAGAAAGAGGGAAGGATGGCGAGACTACATCTTACATACTTTGGACATGTTCTCAGGAGGGATCAGTCCCTGGAGAAGGACATCATGCTTGGTAAAGTACAAGGTCAGCGAAAAAGAGGAAGACCCTCAATGATGGATTGACACAGTGGCTGCAACAGTGGGCTCAAGCATAACAATGATAATGGGCATCGCACAGGACCAGGCAGTGTTTCGTTCTGTGGTGCAAAGGGTCGCTATGAGTCAGAACCAATTTGACGGCACCTAACAAGAACAACAACAATAATCATGTGCTTTTGGATCTGAATTTATTTTCTGTGGTCAGAAAATATTTTTCACCTCATTCTATTATTTTATCATCTTATTTTTAAACTCTTATTTTAAACGATTCTTATTTTTATTACTTCTTTCTACAGATGGTGCATTCAGTTATGTTCCATTTGAGAAATGATTTAATAATTTTTTTCTGCATACTATATTTCATTACTCATTTTTCTTCTGTATGTCTTATTTTATTTCCGTGTTGTTCATTAACATGAATAGCTCTGTCCATCCCTTTGATTTTTCTGATTGAGCATAAAAGAATTCTTCATGACTCCCATTCCATTTAATTTGAATGTAATTATATTCCATTTTAAACTATATTTGGAGGGATAATTTTTTTTGTTGTTTATTGTTGTAGTTTAAGTGAAAGTTTACATTTCAAGTTCGTCTCTTATACAAAAATTTATACATACATTGTTATGTGACCCTAATTGCTCTCCCTGTACTGTGACAGCACACTCCTTTTCACCCCTGATTTCCCATGTCCATTCAACCAGCTCCTGACCCCCTCTGCCTTCTCATCTCACCTCTGGACAGGAGCTGCCCATTTAGTCTCATGTATCTACCTGAGCTAAGAAGTACACTCTTCACCAGTATCATTTTATGTCCCACAGTCCAGTCCAATCCTTGTCTGAAGAGTTGGCCTCGGAAATTGTTTTAGTTCTGGGCTGATAGATAAACCGGGCTCCATACTTTCCAGGGTTCCTCCAGTCTTGGTCAGACCATTAAGTCTGGTCTTTTTACTAGAATTTGAGTTCTGCACCCCGCCTTTCTTCTGTTCCATCAGGGACTCTCTGTTGTGTTCCCTGTCAGGGTGGTCATTGGTGGTGACCAAGCACCATCTAGTTCTGGTCTCAGGCTGATGAAGTCTCTGGTTTATGTGGCCCTTTATGTCTCTTGGGCTAATGCTTTCCTTGTGTCTTTGCTGTTCTTCATTCTCCTTTGCTCCAGGTGGTTGGGATCGGTTGATGCATGTTGGATGGCCACTTGCAGGCTTTTGGGACCCTAGACGCTGCTCACCAAAGTGGGATGCAGAACATTCTCTTAATAAACTTTGTTGTGCCAATTGACCTACATGTTGGAGGGATAAATTTTACCTGAGGACACTGATGAGTGTGTTCAAGAGGTTTAGGAAAAGGAGCAGAAAGCTTAAAGGGTCTGGATGAAGTCATGTATGGCAGATATTATAGATCAAGTTACTCAGCAT
This sequence comes from Trichechus manatus latirostris, assembly GCF_000243295.1. Taxonomy (NCBI): domain Eukaryota; kingdom Metazoa; phylum Chordata; class Mammalia; order Sirenia; family Trichechidae; genus Trichechus; species Trichechus manatus. The sequence continues at coordinate 4,121,970 of NW_004443991.1, read as the reverse complement.
CAATCCCAACCTTCTCTTAGTATGCCTTCATGTATGGCCCAGCCTGGAATACTAAAAATTACATTTCCCAGACTTCCTGGTAGCTAGTTTGGGTTTGACTTAAATGTGTAGAGAGGCATACATTTTGCTGGTACAGATCATAGCAGGCATAGCACCCTGGTGCTCCGAACTAAGGTGGTATATTACTAGAGCCAGCAGTTTGTGGTGGTACCTTTCTAGTTCCTCCATTGTTGCTAAGGTGATTTGATCCAGGATCCAGCAGTTAGAATAATGGTCTCCAGCTTCCTCATCGTGGCAAAGGTAGCACTTTTCTTGGCATTCTGCAGTGTTGTTCTTGGATTATGATTAGCTGAAGCACCCTCTCTTCAAGCTTGTCCAATGATGTTGTCAGCCCTAAGTAGCTAGATAAAATCCCTTTCTGTGTGTTTTATGCTGGGTTCTCTAGAGAAGCAAAACCAGTGAAGCATGTATATACGTGTGTGTGTGTCTGTGTCCGTGTGTGTGGGTGCATGTGTGTGTGTATAGAGAGATTTATCTGAAGGAAATGGTTCACTCAGTTGTAGAGGATGGCAAGTCCCAAGTCCGTGGGTCAGGTGCCAGTGGTCAGGCTTCTCCTGACTCATGTAGCTGCAGGGGCTGATGAAACTCAAGATCCATAAGTCAGACAGCAGGCTGCTGGCTCATGGCTGTGAAGGCTGACAAATCCAAGATCTGCATGTAAGATGGCAGGCTGCCAACCCAAGTCTCAACTGGAGGTCAGATGCTGAAGGGCCTAAGGCAGGATCCAGAGCAGAGCAAAAGCCAGTGAACTTTGCCAGAAAGTCCACAGGAAACTCCCTTTCAACTGAGTGGCTACTCACCACAGATACCATCATGGAGGTGATCACATTATATCAGATCTCACCATGGAGATGACTGCATCATTATACGACTGCCAGACTACATCATAACTGCCAAACCACTGAGAATCCTGACCCAGCAAAGGTGACACACAACCTTAACCATCACACTGTGTAACTGCCTAGGATTATTTCCATTATCTATAACTGGAGCCCTCGTGGCTCAGTGGTTAAGAGCTCGGCTGCTAACCAAAAGGTCAGCAGTTTGAATCCACCAGCCACACCTTAAACCCTACAGGGCAGTTCTACTCTATCCTATAGGGTCACTATGAGTCAGAATTGACTTGAGGGCAACATATATGTGTGTGTATAGCTGAAGCCTGAACTATGCACCTTGACTGGAATTCTTGAGCCAGACTGCAAGAAGAAGAAACCAAATTCAAAGTGACATACAATAAAGAAGTATATTTTCTCACATAATGGAAGTGCAGAGATAGGAAGGGTTCCAGGTTTAGGATGATCAGCTGCTCAATGATGTCATCAAGAACATAGGTTCTGAGGCAGTCGAAGATAGCAGAGTAGTTAGACACTTCATAACTTCGTAACTTTGTTGGAACAAAGACCCGAGAAAACAAGTGTATCAGATACAGATAACAACTTAGGAACGCTGAACATGAAAGACATGGCTAAAGAATCCGAGGTAGCGGACAGATAGTATAAAAACAGCGAAACAGAGAATTCCGGATTGCCAGTACCCTCCTAGCCGAGCCTGCACAGGGCGGCACCATTGAGAGACAATAAGCAGTGTTCACACCTGAAACTTTCATCACGTGGTGCAGCCAAGCAGGAGTGACTCTGCACTCAAGTCCAGGGACTGGCAGGAATGCTTCCTGCCCTGCAAAAGTTAAGTGCATGCACCTCACCCACCATGCCCACCTCAGTCTCCTCTGCCGGAGGCTCTCTGCCTGTGGGGCCCCCCACCCTCCTCATAAACTCTTCCTCCCCTCTCACAATCAGTCTGGTGGCAACTATCACCACCTGACCCCTAAGCCTGGAGCCCGTGGACTGGAGGCATCCACCCCTTTGCTCAACAGCTTGGGCCAGGAGCCCACAAATCTGCACTACCTCCAACTCCCTCCAGCTATCTGCGCTGGGGTCTTGGGGATGAGCAGTGCCTCCCACTCCCTCTGACCACCTGCGCCAGGGATCTAAGGGCTAGTGATGCCTCCCACTCCCTCCAGCCACCTTTGTCAAGGGCCTGAAGACTGGTGGTGACTCTAATCCCTTTGATCACCCTCTCCGGGGACCTGAGGGCTAGTGGTGCCTCCAACTCCATCTAGCCACCCATGCTGGGGGGCCTAAGGGCTGGCAATGCCTCCCACTCCCCCCAGTCGCCCACACTGGGGCCTGAGGACTGAAGGTTCCTTCTACTCCCACCAAGCACTTGTGCCAGGGACCTGAGGACTGGTGGTACCTTCTGCTCTCTACAGCCACATGAACCAGGGGCCTGAGGACTGGCAGCGCGACCTCCCCCATGATGCACTCTAGCATACAGGGGCATGCCCTACAACCGGACACCTGTGGACAGGTGACATCCCCCTTGACTTGCCCCCTGCTCCCCTTCCCCCCTCAACTGGAGGCTTATGCCTGCTCCGAACACCCACATGCAGCCCTACCAGCCTGAGACCATCAGTAAGAATTTCTGCACCACCCACCTGGTGATCAACAACCCAGGCACCCTTGCCACAACCACCTGGCAATCGGTGGAGAGCACACAAAACAGCCCCTGCACCCATGGCTAGATGACTGGCCAAACATATACATCACCTCACCAGAAACATCAGCTGCATCTTCAGCAGCCCTGCAAGACCTGCAAACAGAGATTTGCACTCACAAATCCAGTTGCTGCCCCACCCACCCGGAGATAGGAGATGAGAGCTTCGATGTGGCCAGATTAGTGACCAGAGTAGCACACACACCCAGCCTGCTTGGATATATCAAAACAAAACAAAAATTCAGGATGCAGCAAACAAACATACAATACATAAATAAATACAATAACTTCTTGATGCCTTGGTGACAACAGACAATACCAAATCACATGAAGAAGCAGGACAAGATGGCTCCAGCAAATGACCAAAATAAAGAACTAGAAAACCTTCTGGAGGAAGAAATGGTAATGGAAGTACCTGAAAGGAATTCAAAAACAAATATAAAGGGCCCTTCTAGAGATCAAGGGAAACACAGATAAAACCAAGAAAAACTATAGACAATATCAAGGTAAACACAGACAAAGCAATATAAGAATTCAGGAGAACAATACAAGAACAAAACAAAATAGAAAGCATACAAAAGAAAAGGCAGTCTCTTTAACAATGATGCTGGCAAAATTGGGTGTCCATTTGTAAAAAAAAATGAAACAGGGCGCATACCCCACACTGTATGCAAAATCTAACTCAAAAGGGATCAAAGACCTGAAGGTAAAACCTAAAACTATAACTGTAAAGATCATAGTAGAAAAAATAGGGATCATGCTAGGCACCCTAATGTATGGCATAAATAGAATACCAAATGTAACTAAAAATGCACAAACAGCAGAAGATGAACTATATAAGTGGGACCTCCTAAAAATTAAACTCTTATGCTCACCAAAAGACTTCTCCAAAAGAGTAAAAAGAGAACCTACAGACTGGGGGAAAAAAAAAATGGCTATGACATATCCAATAAGGATCTAATCTCTACCATTTATAGAAAACTTCAACATCTCAACAACAAAAAGACAAAAAAATCTAATTAAAAAATGGACAAAGTATATAAACAGACACTTCATCAAGTCGACATTCAGGCAGCTAACAAATGCATGAAGAAATTCTTGAGATCATTAGCCATTAGAGAGATGTAAATCGAAACTACAATGAGATACCATCCCACCCAGACATTACTGGTACTAATCAAAAAAATAGAAAATGACAAATGTTCGAGAAGTTGTAGGGAGACTGGAACTCTTATACACTGCTGGTGGGAATTCAAAATGGTACAACCATTATGCAAAATGGTACAGTGCATCCTTAAAAAACATAGACATAGAAATACCACGTGATTTAGCAATCCCACTCCTAGGTATATACCCTAAAGAAATAAGAGCCATGACACAAACAAACATATGCACATTAATGTTCATTGTAGCATTATTCACAATAGCAAAAAGATGGAAATAACCTAAATGCCCATCAAGAGATGAATGGATAAGCAAACTTTGGTACATACACAGAATGGAATATTACACAGCGATAAAGAATAATGAAAAATTCATTGATACATCTCTCAACATGGATGAATTTGGAGGACGTTATACTGAGTGAAATAAATCAGTCACAAAAGGACAAATATTGTATGAGACCACTATTATAAAGAAAGAAGAAAAGGTTTACACACAGAAAAAAAAATATTTGATGGTTACCAGGAATGGGAGGTGATGGAGTAGAAATTACCAAATAGATAGAAGACATGTGTTAATATTGGTGAAGGGAAAGACAATACACAATATGAGGGATGTTAGCAAAATATGACCCAGGCAAGTGAGAGGATGCAAGAACAAAGAGCAACAATGGCAATTAGCATAGCATAGAAAATCCTGTAACAATAGTATTAATAAACAATAATTTTCAAATTGATACACAGGTAAATAGGTATACCAAGAGGTGTGGGAAGGTGTACGGGAACACATCCACCTGCAGATATAGGTCTGATGATGGATATTTCTACATAAATAGCTGTAGGTGCTGCTTATATATTAATACGGACAATAGAGCACACATAGGCCACGGTCAGGGAAACTTCTTAGACATAACTAAAAACACCTTGCGGGACAAAGTTCCTTGGCTCGAAGACGAAGGACCATAGACTTGGGGGACATCTACATCAATTGGTACAACACAGTTCATGAAGTCAAGGTTCTGCATCCTGCTTTGGAGAGTGGGGTGTGGGGTCTTGAGAGCTTGTGAATGACTATCTGGGATGCAAATATTGGTCTCCTACCATGCAGAGTGGGGGAGGGTGAGGGGGACCAAGGACACAAGGGAGCAGTTGGTAGAAAGGACTAATGGACAACATGAACCACAGCCTACACGACCCTGGGACTGGAGCTGGATGCTTCCCGGCTACCACTAAAGACTTCTCAGGCTGGGATTGCAACAGATGGTCCTAAACAGAGTGGGAGAAAAATTGTAGAAGAAACAATCAAATTCACAAAACAGACAGGACTTACTGTTCTAATGGAGATTTGAGAAAACCTCGAGGCTATGGCCCTAAGACACCTTTCTGAACTGTAACTGGAGCATTCCTGATGTTCACCTTTCAGCCAAACTATAGACAGGCCAGTGAAATAATCAGTAAGACTTGAGATGAACATGCTCCTTAGAACAATCAATTATATGAGATCAAAGAGCAACATCTGACCAAAAGCAAAGATGAGAAGGCAAGAAGGGGTAGAAAGTCAGGATGAAAGAAAACAGGCAACCTAGTGCAGATATGGGGAGAGTGCTGACACACTGTGGGAATTAAACTGATGTCATGAAACACTTTATGTACAAACTATCAAACGTAAAACTAAATTGTTCTGTAAACTTTCACCTAATGCACCATAATTTTTTTTAAAAAAACAACAACAAAAGATTATGGCCAAGAAATTCCTATGTTCTACTCTGTCACATAGGGTCTCTATGATTTGAAATCAACTCAATGACAATCTAACAACAATGCCGCTCAAACTGCTGAAAACCTAGTACTACCTCATGCTACAGAGTGCTGAAAAGAGCTGCACAATGATCTTAGACCCAAAGGGGAAAATCTATAAATAAAGCTTTGTATAAGCCTTTGCTTAAATTTGAACCAAATAGTTCATATTCTATTCTAGTTCTCCAGAATTTTGCTCAATTGCCTGACAATTTCAGAGAAGAAAATACATACATAAACTTCTAATTGCTGTCCAAATAAACTTTTAAAACACATTTAGATATGCTGCTAGAGAAATGATATGGCAGTTTAATCTACATTCAACTGCGAGAATCTATTGATGGTATGTAAACTTAACCCATCTCACTTGAGACCTTATCAAGAAAGTTAGTATAAAAGTGCAATCAGTACTTTTGATTTTTTAAAAATGGAGAGCTGTATATAAAGCAGGGCAGGTTCTCTCTTTCAGTCATTACTGTATTCACAGTTCCTTGAATAGCACCTATCAAACAACAGCTACTCAATAATTGTTTATTGAATTAAAGAAAAACACCTAGCTCAAAAAAATAAGGGCCACATGGTTAAAACTGATTTTACACCAGTCTTTTTTCTTCATTCCATCCTTACAATGACAGTATAAAAAGATAATGTGGGGCCATAACTCTTTCAAGATAAACAGCTGTTATTTATATTTTTCAGTGGCACTCTGCTTCTAGCTTTTTGACCCAACTGGGTGAATACAGAAAACTTTCTGTCTATTACTCATAATAGCTTTGAAAAATAATTGTCTGAGTGCATTAGACTATTACTTTATTCATAGAAGCCAAGAGTGTACTTTCAAGTAGTTTTCGCACTGATTAAGTTAAATGTGATAATGGCAAGAGTGATGAAATGAAACTTAATGGAAATGATGCGATACATTAGGATTAAGAATTTTGATGTGCTAAACTTAATTATTTGATTGTCTGAGGAATTGCTGTGCTCACATTCTGAAAATCTCCAAACATAAATAAAATTTCCAAAATTTTAAGTGAACAGGTAGGAAAAATAGATTTCCTGCTGTGAGATTGTATTAAAATATCTGGTTTTATAATTTCTGATGTCTTTGTATATATGAGAAAGTAAAAGCATCCGTTTAATCTATCACATTAGCAGTAAAAAATAAATAAATAAATAAATAAAAAGAAACTCGAAGTCTACAGTTTAATAATGATATGCCAGAGGCATCACATTTACAATATGACAGTAAAATATACATCTAGTCATAGAAAAATTCTGTTCAGGCCTTTTAAAGGAGACATAAATTTTCCAAGAGACAATTCCAACACAACTGCTGCATGTCACCTGTTCTCTCCAAATAACGGAAGCGTTAATTGCAGAAGCCCAACACAAGTGTGAGCAACTTTCTCCTGACCGTATGAAGCAGGCACCTATTTTAATGTATGAAGCAGGCACCTATTTTAATGCATTCCATTATGAACAAAAACTCTTCTCCAGAAACTTTTGGCTTCCAATTAAGAAGTAAACCAAAACCAAACCAAACTCGTTGCCATCGAGTCAATTCTGACTCATAGCAACCCTACAGGGCAAAGTAGAACTGCCCCATAGGGTTTCCAAGGAGCGGCTGGTGAATGGCTGGTGGATTTGACATGCCAACTTTTGGTTAGCAGTCAAATGCTTAATTAGGATGTAACCCATTGCTGTGGAGTTGATTCCGACTCACAGAAACCCTATAGGACAGAGTAGAACTGCCACATAGGGTTTCCAAGGAGCAACTGGTGGATTCAAACTGCCAACCTTTTGGTTAGCAGCCCTAGCTCTTAACCACTGCTCCACCAGGGCTCCAATTAGGATGTAGAGAGCTTCAAAAAGCATTGCTCTCACACAAACAACAATTAAAAAAAAAAAAAAAACTACAAGGTCAGAACTTTTTTTGAACAAATCAAATCATTAAGGTCACAAGGGAGACAGATGCCACCAAGGAAATACGAGTGCTGACTTACCTGTGGCAGGACACAGACGGAAAACTGGGCTGTTGTATAAGCTGGTAAGAAGATTTCAGCTAAAATTTTTAACAAATTGCTAAAGAACAAGTGTGAGCTAGCTAAAAAGTAACTCCCGAGAGCCACAGGTATTAGAGAGTTCCCCTCTCTGCTACAGAATTGACTCTTTTTTAAGCTTAGCAGGATGGCAAAATTGACCAATCCCTCATGTGCCAATGATACTAGATTTCCTTTTTTGTGTGTGTGGACTTTTAATACAGGCTTCTGGTTAAATTAGGATTTCCTAAAGTATAAGCTAAAGTAAAAAGAGCCTCTTTGTTGAATGTGCTAATTAAATTGTACCAATATAGCAGAGCTATAAGTCATTACAAACAATTATTGATTTCTGTCATGTGACTACTATTATTTTTTAGTGGCGATTTTGTTCCTGATTATTTTTTTGTTGTCAAGGCATTTTTGAAAGAAGTGGTATATATAGGTCATGATATCTCAAGGGCTATAGCTATGGCATTGCATATATTTTAATAAACTTACTTTTTGTTAGGATTCCATACACCTTATTTTCATGGTTCCATTCCCACAAGGGTGCCAAACACATTATTTACATTATTAGCAAGCTATCCAATCCTCTTGGTGGGCCACAAGCACCTCATTTGCATAGTCCCACCCACTTATTTGGTGGGAGTTACAAAAACTATGTAGAAGGGCCACACTAAGTAATTCACTGCACCACAGTTTGTTTTTCTGGTTCCTTTCCCCAGCTGCAATGGATTTTCACCTATATTTGCTGAGCTTCCCCATTGGCACAAGACTTTCTTTTCCTGTAAGGGAGGAGGTTCTGAATGGGACTTTGTGCTCTCCTCAGTGACAGCTGTTTCCCTCCTTCAGCCCTGCACCACAAAGGAGGCTTTTTCCAGTCCCTCACTCTGCCCAAAATTTTTCTTGTGACTGCTTGGTGAAGTTCATGGAAAAAAATCTGAGATATATTAGGTGTGAGGTTGCCAGCAGGAATCTAGAAGGAAGTATAAAAATAAATGGATGATTCCCAGGTACTAAATACGAGTTTTAAAATATATAACCAAAAAGAAAAAACAAAGCAAAATAAAACAAACCTGTTGCTGTTAAGTTGATTCCAACTCATAACAATCCTATAGGACAGAGTAGAACTACCCCCATAGGGTTTCCAAGGAGCAGCTGGTGGATTCAAACTGCTGACAGTTTTGGTTTTTTTTTAAATTTTTTTCCCATACAAAAATTTAAACATATCATACGTTGTTATATGACTCTAATTTCTCTCCCCATACTGTGACAGCATACTCTTCCTTTCCACCCCTAATTCTCCATGTCCATTCAAACAGCTCCTAACACTCTCTGCCTTCCCATCTCACTTCCGGACAGAAGCTGCCCATTTAGTCTCTTGTATCTACTTGAGCTAAGAGGCACGCTCCTCACGCGTATCACTTTATGTTCCACAGTCCAGTCCAATCCCTGTCTGAAGAGTTGGCCTTGGAAACTGCTTTAGTTCTGGGCTGATAGAGAATCCAGGGGCCATGCTTTCTGGGGTTCCTCCAGTCTCAGTTAGACCATTAAGTCTGGTCTTCTTACTAGAATTAGAGTTCTGCACCCCACCTTTCTCCTGCTACATCGGGGACTCTGTTGTTTTCCCTCTCAGGGCAGTCACTGGTGGTAGCCAGGCACCATCTAGTTCTTCTGGTCTCAGGCTGATGAATTCTCTGGTTTATGTGACCCTTTCTGTTTCTTGGACTACTACTTTCCTTGTGTCTTTGGTGTTCTTCATTCTCCTTTACTCCAGGTGGTTGGGATGAACTGATGCATCTTAGATGGCCACTTGCAAGATTTTAAGACACCAGACGCCACTCACCAAAGTAGGATGCAGAACATTTTCTTAATAAGCTTTGTTTTGCCAATTGACCTAGATGTCCCCTGAAAGCATGGTCCTCAGACCCCTACTCCTGCTACTCTGTTCCTCAAGGTGTTTGATTGTATTCAGGAAACTTCTTAGCTTTGGTTTAATCCAGTTGTGCTGATTTCCCCTGTAGTGAGTGCTGTCCTTCCCTTCACTTAAGATAATTCTTATCTACCATCTAGTTAGTAACTAACCCTCACCCTTCCTCCCCACCCTCATAACCATCAAAGAATGTTTTCTTCTGTGTTTAAACCTTTTCTTGAGTTCTTATAATAGTGGTCTTATACGGTATTTGTCCTTCTGTGACTGACTAAATTCACTTAGCATAATGACCTCCAGCTTCCTCCACGTTGTTTCATGGTTTCATCATTGTTCTTTATCCTGGCATAGTATTTCACTGTGTGGATATACCATAATTTGTTTATCCATTCGTCCATTGATGGGCACCTAGGTTGTTTCCATCTTTTTGCTATTGTGAACAGGGCTGCAATGAACATGGGTGCGCATATATGTATTCGTGTGACAGCTCTTATTTCTCTAGGATATATTCCAAGAAGCGGGATAGCTGGATCATATGGTACTTCTATTTCTAGCTTTTTAAGGGAAGCGCCAAATTGATTTCCGAAGTGGTTGTACATTTTACATTCCCACCAGCAGCATGTAAGTGTTTCAGTTTCTCCACAACCTCTCCAGCATTTATTGTTTTGTGTTTCTTGGATTAATGCTAGCCTTGTTGGGGTGAGATGATATCTCATTGTAGTTTTGATCTGCATTTCTCTAATGGCTAATGATCGTGAGCATTTCTTCATG